>NC_090934.1:1276166610-1276469640 GCF_040938575.1 Ambystoma mexicanum
GGTCATGAGTTTAAGACACTGTTGCAGTACTTCTGCAGAAGGCTGCATAATTAACAGTGGAGCAAAACATGCAGGGTATATTGAAAAGATTTGATTCATTTGGAATCTTTGTTGTCAAGATAATATGATATACATTTGAGTTGTTTCTTGATTTTTAAGGATATATTTTGTACTTTATTTGTTATATATTAATTAAATGTACTTTTTTTTGCACAACAATATATGTTAATAGTATGTTTTTTTTACCATGTCATCAAAGGTGGCTGTCGAACTTATATATTTGAATATATATTAAAAAAAAGAGCACTACAAGGTCTGTCACTTTTTTGTTATTTAACAATTCGTTTTCTGGGGTGGGCCACTCCTACCTGTTGTACCAGGGCACTTTTTTTGGTTTGGGGTAATTATCTTTTAGAGAAACGTGGGATGAAAAGTTTATATGAGAAACGCTAAAAATAATATTAAACTTCATAGTGTATAACTGACAGAAGACAGGTGATTTAACATGCAATTACATTCAACACATTTACCTTTAAGTTTTACAAAAGGCTAATTGAGCATTTGGTACTGTTCAAGAAAATATGATGCACTTCTTGGGACCTCATTCATAAACCATTTGATGTACCAACAATCAAACAATATGAACAGAAAAATACATGCTTACCCTTCCATGGCTTTTCTTCATATGAAATACATATGTTTCCCGATCAGGTATCAATTCTGAGCATTCCCCACATGTCCAACCTGCACTCTTCCACCTGGGCTTTGCCTCTTTTGATTTCTGTTCATTAGGTAAAACGTTGTTATCATCAGCAGGTTTCTTCGACGTTCCATTGGCTGGTGCCAGTCTTTTGGTTGTGGTGGATGTTTTTGATGTTAAAGCCAGTTTTGGGGTTATAGTCTGTTTTGTGGTCAAAGTCTGTTTTGGTGATGAAGATTGTTTTGAAGTTTGTTTAGAAGTTTGTTGTGATGCTGAAGTTGTTTTTGAAGCTGCTGCTGTTGATTTGGTGGCAGCTGATACTTTAGGGGCTGGCTTTGCTTTTGAGGCAGATGTAGATTTTGAGGCAGGCGTTGATTTTGGGGCAGGCGTCGATTTTGAGGCAGGCGTCGATTTTGCGGCAGGCGTAGATTTTGCGGCAGGCGTAGATTTTGAGGCAGGCGTCGATTTTGAGGCAGGCGTCGATTTTGAGGCAGGCGTCGATTTTGTGGCAGGCGCCGACTTTGCAGCAGGTGTCGATTTTGCAGGTGGTCCTTCCTTTAGAACCGACAATGCTTTTGGTGCGGGTGTCCCTTTTTGGGTTGATGTTCCTTTAAGGGTTGACGTTTCTTTTTTCTCTGCCACTTCGCTGGGGGCTGAGGATTCGTTTGGGCCTAGCTTTTTCTTTGGTGAAGGGATTCCGTTCCGAGATTGTGTTTCTTTTGAAGATTCATTGTTTTTCAAGTCTGAAGTTTCATTTTGAATTGCTGTTTCCTTTTGGGCTGGTGTTTCATTTTGGGCTGGTGTTTCCTTTTGGGCTGGTGTTTCCTTTTGGGCTGGTGTTTCCTTTTCGGCTGGTGTTTCCTTTTGGGCTGGTGTTTCCTTTTGGGCTGGTGTTTCCTTTTGGGCTGGTGTTTCCTTTGTTGCTGGTGATCCCTTTGCGGCTGGTGTTTCCTTTGCGGCCGATGTTCCTTTTGGGGCTGCTGGAGTTTTTGGAGCAGCTGTTGCTTTTGCTGCTGCTTTTGGGGTTGCTGTTGCCTTTGACATGTGTACTGTCTTTGAAGCTGTGGTTGCCTTTGTAGCAGTGTTTAGTTTTGAGGTTGAAGCATCTGTTGGTTCTCCAGAATCTTGACTATTAGAAGCAGTCTCTGTCTTTTGCCGAGCACTTGATATGTCTTCCGGATTTGATGGGACTCCATGCACACCCTGTGACACAAAAAATACTTAATGAAACATGATTAAGTACTCAACTAACAGACTGTTATAAAGTTTATAGCACGTGGAAAATAGATGGTCTGCTCTATTTTCACATTCAGAACTATATTAAGGAATCCATTGGTTTAGTACATGGCCAACAATACCTTAATTGTAATGGGCACATTAATTAAGAACCAAAACACAGCATTGGATACATAAAAAATGCTCTTAATCTTTAGATGTAGGCTATTATTGCTGATTTGATATCCACTTTACTCAGATGGGGACTTAGACTAGCCGGTGTGACGAAACTGAGGATGTCGTTCCTTTCTCCTAGGGGAGACCTTTTCCATGGGGCCAGGAAAGTGAATTCACAATGTTGGGAAAGAAATGATAGTATCCCACCCCATTAAGCGCTTTCAGGTGAGGCGAATCCCCTACGAAATAGAGTAGTATATAAGCGGGGAGAGAACCGCACTATGAAACTCGGTACGAAAGCAATATTACGTGAATAGCAGACACATGGCATTCATTAGGAGGCAAATAGAACGAAACCCCATTATGTAGTCATGGTGGAAAAACAGGCTTATATAATTACACTGAACCAGCCGAGCACCATGAAAGATTTTCACTAGGCCCTATACACTACAGACAGAGCGAATGCTCACCACCAGTTCCCACAGAAATCCACTTCCCCAATGTCCCTTTACTGTGGAATAATTTAGTATCATTCAGAGGAATGGGCCTTGCAAGAACGTGAGACGCCAGGCTCCGCGTAACGTCCATTCATCACCACTAATCTGCCAGCAGGTCTCTAACCCTCACCCAGCCAGTCCGGAGTCAGCTCCAAACCACTGACCTGACCCCCACACTTCTGCATTCCATGATAAGCAAGAAAGCAAGAGACCCTCCTGTCCCAACACAAATCAAGTGTCCACAAAAGATCTAAGCATGTGGACAGTATTACTTCCAGCATAAAAACACATCCCTTGTAACACAAGGTACAGGGAGGGATAAATTAAACATCAAACCCAGGGTGGAGACCTTGAGTTCCGGAAGTGCGGTATCAACAAAGCCCAGAATGTGTGGGTCAGCATGACTGTATCTTATCCACCCATCCCCCTGGCACCGACTCCCCAAGCAGCCCAGGTGCATGCCACAATGATATAGTAAGCAGGATTAGCATGTTTAGTTTAGAAAGCAACATTGTATTATATGAGTGCCTCGATCTTCACTGCGAAGATGAGCCCAGCTGACCCACGTGGATCGTGATTGACGGGGAAGAACCAACCAATTGTAGCCTGGCATCCCCTATGGAGCAGGCCCATGTGTAGGGTCCAACCAATCTGTGGCACCAGTTTGTACTATATGTGATGATGCTATCTGGCTTTTTAAGATGTTTGTATCAGGACTGATCAGAGCACTCTCGAGCAGCAGAGTCCTTTGCTGATGTTTTGTACAATTAAAGCCTTGTTACCCTTGCAAGCTATCTCTTTGGCCTATTTCCCTCTTTAGTGTGCGTTAAAAGGGACTTGTATTCAACAATACAATAGTTCCCCTGGGGGTGGTGCAGCAAGGGAGGATCACATGGGGAAGGAATTCCCTTATGGGATTGGGGATGACGATTCTCAGAGAATACAGTATGACCCTCCTTCTATACACTGTGAGAAACCTGACATTGTCTCCCTGGGTGGTCCCCAGGGATCTGTCATCCAGGTGGCCAGGACACGCACATCACTATTGGATCCAGTTCCTGGTGGTGGACCAGTGAGGGAGGATCACCTGGATGGGGGTGTCGTTGGGAGCGGGAGTTGGACACCGACGGGCGAAACGCAGTATCCCCCTTCATTTGACACCCATCACACCCCGTAGGATATTCCAAAATACTGCACCCCCTTTTTCCACAGGAACACTTTCGGACAACATGCAAGACAACAGACTAACACCACAGCTGTTTACCTGACATGCCCCAAAGCAAGGGTCAGGCAATTGAGTAGAATGACACACACCGGACAGCCCTTTCCCTTCCCGCCACAGTGATAAAAGTTGGAGCACAAAAGCACAGGACGAGCAAGGCAGACCACACGACGTGAGAGCTAACTCAGCACGGCAGTTCAATAGGAGAAAGACGGTGCATACCGAGGGGGTGACAAGGAGAGTGCGACCTTGCCCTTTCCGACCAAAGCCCATGAATCCGCCACAGAAGGAAGAATAAGACCGCAAACAGTGGCCAGCGTGTGTTGCAGCAGATGTCTATGGTACCCAAGACCCTCCTCCGCTGATAATCAAGCTGGGTAAGGACGCTGGTCTTGGTGGTACCAACCTTGACTACAAGGATAAAGAAAGGCATGTGGTTCATCACAGCCAGTAAGTCGAGGGGAGTATCGATAAGAAACTGAACTGTGTTGAACGAAAAGTAGCCAACGGCTAATTTGAACTTTGAAATGCTTAAAGATACATTGATAAAAGAAGGGGAAAACCTGATACAGAGCAGTATGGCACCACGTGGGTGCTCAAGCAGTAAACTCTGGGTGATTACTCAATGGTAAAGACTACTGTAACTAGAAGGTCTTGGAAAAAGGTGAAGAACGGTCAAAGTGGTCATACAGGCGTCTTGTAAAATCCTCTGTACCGTCGAAAGTCTTTGACCGACAGAGAATTGTGAAAGCTAAGGGAAGTGAATCCTGCATGTTGAGAGTTAGCACATGAACTGCGTTTCGTGGAAATTAGCAAGAGTGAAACCAGACGAAAAGGGGCAGAGTCTAAAAGTTCCATGAGGAATTGTTGGTAAAGGCTGACAATTGTAAGCCCGGCAGAGGGAAGCCGACAATCCAAAATAATGTGTGAAACGAAGTGAACCAGACAAAGAGGTATACATGAATAGTGTGTTACAAAAGTCGACAAGAGAGAACCCGGCAGAGGCAAGCCAACAACCAAAAGTCGGCGAGCGTGAACCCAGCAGAGGGAAGCTAACAACCAGGGGCAAAGGCCGAAAATCAGTTTAAAAAGACATTAAGATTTGTGAAAGCAAGGAGTATTGCAAGACGTATTGCAAGACAAAGGGAAGGGAAGTGTTCCCCATGTCATTTGGGATCAGAGCCCGGCAGAAGGAGATCAAGGGGTGGAAAGCTATCACCCAAAGTTCATAGAGAAGGGAACTGTCTTGTGAATTTGTTGAATACAATTTCTGAGGTGTCTGCGCCCCGAAGAGGGGGACCCAAAGGTGAGGCCATCATCTAAAGTGTTCGTAGAACAGAACTTTTGTGTTAGTTTGTTGAGAGCATCAGTCCTCGAAGGCGAAAGACTTTTATTGAAAAGACACTTAACCATCGAAGAACCTGATAACGCATACAGAACTGTTAGCTCGTGCTGGGAAGGCTTGAGCATGTGCTGTGCTCCAAAGTCCCACACCTTGACCTTGTCCAGTGCTAAAAACATGGGCAAAGGAGACCTCGAGGCAATCACATCCTGACTTATTATTTGTGAACACTTTCTTCTTTATTTTGAATACCCTATCCCACACTCTTTTATGTAATTAGATGTAATGAATTGGCAATAGGTTTTCTTAGTATAGACCCTTTTATTTTGACACAACGCCACAAGGACTGCCCTATATTTCATTTGATGATCAAAGCTTGCTCCCATCTTATATTTAGGTTTAGTTTAGGCATTTTTCCACCCTGCATTTATAGTTCAATAAACACCCTTGAACTGTGATCACTTGTGTCTGTCTTTACTGTTGCCATCATGAGTTCCTTATAACACCCAACCCCCTTTTCCAATGCTGAATCCTCCTTTCCCCCTCTCTAGATAGAGCCAAAGTGTTCTGTAGTCAAGTCAGTCAACCTAATATACTTGACAAGACGGAAATACCAGAGAAGACAAAGTATCATCCATATGGTTTTAAAACTGCTACTGTGAAAATGATGATGACTGGGAGTCCGAGGAGCATTCTAGAGAACCAGAGTGAGCGGTCTAGCTTCTCGTGGCAAGTGAATGGCCCAAAGCATTACAACAGTCAAGCGTGGGAGTTTGAAAGGAACTCAGCTGTGACCTTAGTGGAGAGCGATCCTCTGAGGATGAAATGTAGGGGCCGTGCACCAGACAAGAGCCGAAAAGGAAGCCGTGAACAGAGAAGGAGAACCCAAATGTGGTCCAGAACAGAAGGACTACTCAGGCTGCTGCCGAGCCAAACATCTGGGTGCACCAGGCCCTGACGAAGCACACACTGCAGCCTGGAAGAGTCAGACCTCTGCAGGCCCTGTCGGTTACCCAAACGCTTCTCAGAGCCTCGAGAAGTGACACAGCTGCTCTGAATATGCTGTTCCTGCATGGAAGAGACAAACCAGTACGGGAGTTACCTCGAGAGGTGCCAGCCGTCCGGGTAAGCAACGGGGTGCAAGCAGAAACCGGAATGAGAGGGTCAGCGACCTTGAGACATTTGGAAGTATAGGTACACGAGGGTCTGGTATCCCAAGAATAACCAAGATAAAGAAACAGGAATGGTATGTTTGGCAGGAAAGTGAACCAAATAGATACAATGGCGAATTGCGAATCTGGTACCTGCACCCAACAAGATCAAGAATAAGAAGGTCTGGGACCCCGATTGTAAAAGAAGCAAATGAGGAAGAGTTGTATCCCTGTCAGGGGAGTAAACTAAGTGGATACAACGCTAAAAACTGCGGGTCTGGGACCCTCACCTATATGAGAAACCAAAGTTTCTTTGTTAAAGTAACAAGAATAAGAGGTTCTGGGATCTTGTGAGAGAAAGAGAGACAGTATATGAGAGGACAGCAGGACAGTGAACCAAGTTGTTTAGAATATTGCAAGTCTGGGACCTGCACCCACATGAGAGGTTGAGAATAAGAGGGTCAAGAACCCTGGGAATGATAGAAGGAATCCAATACTTGATAGCGAATTGTGCCAAGTTGGTAGGATAAAGAAGTGTGAATCTGAGAAGCATATCATTGTGAATCGCCCAGTGACATTCACCTAAGAGGATAAAGGGGCTCAAGAGCCCAAAAGGAAGGATAGCGAGATAAGAAGGGTATTACCCAAATTGGTTGTTTACAATTGTTCGAATGAACAATTGACCGAATTTAAAGGGTCACAATTGACCTTTTCACAATTGACCGAATATATATATATATATATATATATATATATATATGGGTTTTTTTTGGGGGGGTTTGCCGTTGGGTGGAGGGTTGTGGGGGGTTTCCCCCCACATATATGGTACATTTGACCTTCACAATTCGGTCAATTGTGAAAAGGTCAATTGTCATTCGAGCAGTTGTAAAACAATCAATTCGTATACAACCATAAGAAGTAGTCATGGGAAACATCCCTAGCCTTGGAGTCTTATATTTGTGGGCATTGTTTATTTTCATCAGTTTTGATTACCAGAGAGACTGGGAACTTTTCTGTTGGCTGGAGCTACCATGAACACTTTACTTTGAGAAGAGATCATCCTTGCACAGTTGCTTTAAGTTATTATTGTTAGGGACAGAGGTAGGTTTTGAGACACGACAGTGACAGACGTTTTAGTTAGGACTTCCTGCCAATTTCACTAGTTTTCATTGAGGTATGGAAACCCCTCTCAGTTTTGAGGATAGAGAGGCATTTTTCCAACCATTTATTGTAAAGGTGGTCCCAAACTGACCCAGAGAAATGGGAGGCAAACCAAACCAGACTCAAAGACGGAGTAGACAAAGTGCAAGGCAAAACCCAGCTTTCTTATCACCCAAACAAAGCAGGGACAGCATACAAACATTAAATCTTGTGACTCTTGGGGTGTTAATACAAATCAATTGCCTTAATACTCGAAACATGTCACCACTGACGTTGTAACAATCTCAGTCACAAAATCCTAAGGGAATGGAGATTGGCTAATGTGTTTGGCTACATATAGATTATATAAGTGTTACATATTTAATTGGGTTACACATATCTGATGACTCAACCTGGAACCTCCCTTATACTGATAAGGTAGGTGACACTGGGGAAGTTGATAGGTTGGTTTCTTGCTAACCAACCTTGGGCACTTGACAGGTCGTCAAGATAAGTGCCAGACAGGCAGTAGGGAGAGAGAGGCCCATGTACTGTCCTTTGTTCAATAAAAAGTTACCATCCCTCATTCCAAGGCCATGAGAATGGGCAATCTCTTTGTACTTGGCCTTGTGTGGCAACTCGTGTCTATGTGTGTTTTAGGGAGCATTACAGGTTCCCTATCTATGTTGGCCTCCAATGAATTGTCAGTGTTCTCCAGCTATGGATCATGTGTTAGTAGACCGTGTATTGGAACCCCTCCAAGACTGAATTCCTACTCCTCACCAACAACACTGAATACCCAGACATACAGACCTGGCTATCAACCAGGAACCCTGAGGGCTTCATACTCAAGCTCACCTCCTGTGCCAAGTGCCTTGGGTTTCACATCGACAAACACCTCTCCTTCAAGATAGACATAGCTAAGAAAACTCAGAAAAGCTTGATATCAGCTCTCCCTCATACAGAAAGTCAAGCTCTTCCTCCCTGCGGACAGCTTTAGATCCACCGCTCAAGCACTGCCCCTCCTGGAATGCCTCCTGTCGTCTTCCCTTTTGGCCATGAGAAGTGACCCTACACCCCACCGCACACCTCATCAAGGGTCTACGCAGATACAACCACATCAACCCAGTTCTCATTGACCTTCACTAGCTCCCACTGCTTGCACAAATCCCCTTCTAGTTTTTCTGCATCATCTATAAGGCAGTCACCCTCAAGTCACCGAGCTACCTCATGAAGAAAGGAACAAGTTAATTACCTGTAACTATTGTTCTCCAGCATGGGTCTGGCATGGATTCACATACTCATGAATATTCCCTGTCGTCAGGCTGGGAATCCTCAGTAAAAGAAAAAGCAGTTTCACTTTCACTTACAAATTGTATTTCTCCTCTAAACCAATCACTGTACTCTGGGTCATACTGCCCCAAGCCAAAGACTGCCCTCTCCCTACGCCCCTCCTCTGGCAGCCATCTTCAGATTTGGCAAGCACAGAAAGTGGTAGTATGACCAAGAAGAGCCGCAGAGGGGACAGAGGGAGAGGTTGCATGTGAATGGAGAACAATAGTTACAGGTAAGTAACTTGTTCCTTCTCCAGCATGGGGTCTGGCATGGATTCACATGCTCATGAATAACAAATGCATAGCAGAACAACATTTCACAACCGCAGGAGGTGGCAAGTCTCAACAGAAGCATTTACTATTACCTCTGAAACAGATTCACCTCAAGTGAGCAGGTTGAGTAGCACTGCTCGGCCGACTCTGGACTCCTCTGTGGAATCCCTGTCTACGCAGTAGAACTTCATGAAGGTATGCGTGGACCTCCACATAAGAGCCCTGCAGATGTCCAGCAGGGGCACACCAGACAGGAACGCTGCCGTTGCAGCGATCGCTGTGGTCAAGTGGGCTCTCGGACAGCCGGGCAGCGGTCGGTTCGCCAACCGATGACAGTGCGTGATGCAGCCGGAGAGCCATCTTGAGATGAAGCCTTGGACAAGGCCTTCCCCTAGTTCACAGGACCAAAGTTCACGAACAGTTGAGATGTCTTCCCAAAAATTGTTGCCACGTAGAACTTCAGAGCACGAGCAACAACCAGCGAGTACAAGGCCCATTCAGCCGGTGACAAAGGCTTCGGAAAAAACACAGGTAACACCAAAGGCTTGTTCAGGCCCCAAAGGCTTGTTCAGGTGGAACTCCGCTGGAACCTTCGGCATGGGTGCGTCCGCAGCACCACCTGATGGCCACAAGGAAAGCCTTTTTTCACGAGAGGAACCCGAAAGGGGCCTGACGCATAGGGCTCGAAGGGGGCCCCCATGAGCCTCATCAGCACTACATTGAGTTTCCACGCCGGGGCAGGAGATTTCACCAGCGGGAAAGATCGAAGCAGTCCTTTGAGGAACTTGTTGACTAGACAGTGCGATGAAAGTCGAGATCTTCCTGGAGACCTGGTGTAGCGGGAGATAGCCGCCAGATGCACCTTAATAGAGGTGTGCACCAGTCCCGCTTTGGTCAAGTAAGGAAGAATCTGTGGGGCCATGAGCCTCAGAGTGGTACTCTTCTGCGACTGGCACCACGTAGCGAAACGCTTCTACTTGTGACCGTGGCACTTAAGAGTTGACGGCGCGCTGGTCTTGGCAAGGACCTCCCTGCAGTCCGCTGGCAACTTGTATCCTCCAAACTCTAGGGCTGCAGGAGCCAAACCCTCCGTTTCAGCGATGTTGGGTCGTGGTGCAGGATTGCACCTACTTCTCTGGTGAGCAGATCCGGCACCACGGGCAGCTTGACAGGAGGTGATGCTAAAAGGCTGAGAAGGTCCGGGTACCAAATCTGCTTCAGCCATGCCGGGGTGATGAGTATCATCCTGCATATGCACTGTATGAGTTGATTGATGATTAGCAGCAGGAGAGGCAGAGGGAACACATACTGAAACAGGTCTTCGCACGGGAAAGAGAACGCCTCTCCCATGCTACCAAGCTGGTGGAACCTGCCGGCAAACTTCTGGCATTTGGAGTTTGCCGCTGTTACAAACAGATCGATCTGGTGCCTGCCCCACTTGAAGAAGATGTGGTCCACCTGGTCCTGCCAAAGTTCCCATTCGTGGCAGGAGTGCAACTCCTGCTGAGGGAGTCAGTGATGGTGTTCTTGACTCCCGCCAGGTGAAAGTGGACGGAGAACATTCTTGTCCGAAGGCCCAGTGCCACTAGTTCTGCGCCTCTATAGAGAGCACTGGTGATCGAGTGTTCCCTTGCTTCCTGATGTAGAACATCTTGGTGGTGCTGTCCGTGGAGATCCTCACCACTGTGCCCTTCAGGGACAGAAGAATGACTTGAGGGCCCAGAACACTGCTCGTAGCTCCAGGATAGTGATGTGGAGATCCTTCTCCTCCAGCAGCCACAGGCCTCTGGCACATAGACGTACGGTGTGGGCTCCCCAGCCCTCCAGGGAAGCATCTGTGGTGACTGTCTCCTGGTATGGGGGGTTTTTGAAACCCTGTGCCCCAGGTGATGTTGGATTGCATGCCACACCTCCTTTTTCACCCGACGGAACTCCTCGTCGAGAGGAATCTTGTCCGCAAAGTTTCTGTACCCTTGTATCCAGCGAGCGTCCAGGTACTCCTGAAGAGGTTGCATCCGCAACCTGCAAGGGGTTAATAAGGTAGATGCAGGACAACATCATGCCAAGCAGCGACTTGATGGTCCGCACTGTGGCGGTCTTCAGCGACAACAGCCGACACACTTTCCCCAGCATGGCCGCTACCCTCTCCTCCAAGGGCGACGCTAGGCAGAAACAGAGCGTTCTTTGATGGTGTCAAGCAGGACTTTGGATAATTGATGGAAAACCCCAGACCCTTCAGCAGCTGGACCGTCGTCTGTGTGTCTGACAGCTACTTCTCGTGAATTGGCCCGGATGAGCCAGTCGTCAAGGCACGGGTACACGTGTATCCCTCATAGACGCAGAGGGGCGGCCACTGGTCCCAGGCACTTCGTGAATACTCTGGGCACCGATTTGAGGCTGAAAGGGAGGGCCTGAACTGGTAGTGCCTTCCCTGTACTACGAAGTGTAGGAACCTTCAGTGCCTCCTGTGAATGGGGACGTGGGAGTAGGCGTCCTCCAGGTCCAGAAACGTCAAGAAGTCTCCCTCCTATAGTTGGCCGAGCACATGCTGCAACGTGACCATCCTGAATTTTTGGAACTTGAGGTACTTGTTGAGACGCTGCAGGTCTAGAATGGGCCTCCAACCCCGGTCTTCTTTCTGACTAAGAAGTATCTAGAGTAGACCCCGCAGCACCGTAGTCATTTTGGAACTAGCTCTATCGCCCCTTTTCTTAGCATGGCCCGTACCTCTTGCAGGAGTTGAGGGATGTGCTGCTCCTGTAGGGCCACCGGAGGGATCCACGGACACTTGTGTTGAAACTCCAGGTTATGTCTGTGGGCAAGAGCGTTCAGCACCCATCTATCGGTGGAGACGAATCTGACTGACACTGGCTGACAAATCCCATCAGCCGGCCTCCCACCGGGGTGCATGGGAGGAGGCCCGACGTCCTGGCCAGTACAGTCCTGTTTCGGCACCTGCGTTCTGCCTTGGGAGCGACAACAGCTCTGACCACCTCCACCGAAGGCCTTGGAACAGCCCCTGTAGGCTCCCTTGGTCATGCACCAGGAGGGCTGACGGTACGACGAGGAGAAACCTTTCCTCGATCTGCCCGACTTTCCTCCGGAGGCGTGAAAGGAAGAGCAGTGCTGTTGGAGAGTACCCAGGGCTCGAGCCGTCTCTGTATCCATCTTGATGGCCCGCAAGGACTTGTCGACAGCCTTCCCAAAGAGGTTATCCCCATCGAAGGGCATGTCCAGTACCCTTGGCTGGACCTCCTGGCGGAAATGAGTGGCCTTCAGCCAGCCTCGCCGACGGAGGCAGACACCATTCCCCATCTGCTGGAAACCTGTGTCTGCGATGTCCAGGGCCACTGTGATGGCATGGTCTGCAGCCACTTCACCTTCCTGGAGGAATGCGATCGCCTCCACCCTCTTGTCGTCTGGCAGGAACGAATCAGGCCCATCTTGTACCACAGTTCTCTGTCGTGCCTGGCTAGGATCGCCAATGCGTTGGCTGCCTTGATGGTAGACGCTGTTGAGTAAATTACTTTCCTTGCCATGGTGTCCAACTTCTTCCCCTCGCTGTCTGGAAAGACAGGGGATGACGAGGGGTTAGACTAGCACTTCCTCGCAGTCGCCGACACCACCGAGTCCTGCAACGGTTGCGAACATAGGCCCTTGGGTGCGGACTCTGGCATCCAGTACTTTTTCTCCAGCCTATCCCACTTGGCCGGGTCCATGCAAGGATTCTTCAGGTGGGCTATGCCTTCATCCCACACGTTATCAGGAGGGGCACTACCATGATAGCCTTCCTCTTGGCCTCGCGCTTCTCTTATAGAAATCCCTCCTTCTTGGTCTGCTCGGTCATCAACTGGAAAAGTTCAGAAGCTTCAGCGACCATGGCATGAAATGACCCCACTCAAATCAAAGTGTAACACTAAGCACACCTAGGTGAGAAAAGTATTAGTGATCTAGTTTGTAATATTTAAATAAGGTCAGACTAATGGGAATTTAAAGATGTTTGAGGTGCGAGGGAGAAAATCTCAACCTTGGCATCTGGGTCGGTAGATACATGAACAAAAAGAAGTGTTCCCAAAATGGGGAACTTCCGTCCCCTGCACACTATCTAGAATCTGTACAAACAGATACATAATTTTAACCATATGGATATAGCCATAAAAGTATTAGTGATCTAGTTTGTAATATTTAAATAAGGTCGGGCTAATGGGAATTTAAAGATGTTTGAGGTGCGGGGGAGAAAATCTCAACCTTGGCATCTAGGTTGGTACATACATGAACAAAAAGAGGCATTCCCAAAATGGGGAACTCCCGTCCCCTGCACACTATCTAGAATCTGTATAAATAGATAAATAATGTTAACCATATGGATATAGCCATAAGTGGTGTCTAGTCAATTGGTCGACAGACAAATGGTTGACAGACAAATGGTCGACACAATTTGGTGGACAGGTCAAATGGTCGATTTTTTTTTTATTTATATATATTTTTTTAGGTTTTCGTTTAGGGAAAAAAAGGGGTTTTTAGCAAAAAAAAGGGGGTTGAGGGGACCCCCCCCACAAAAAAAAAATGTGAAAAAACAAACAAAAAAATCGACCATTTGACCTGTCGACCTTTTGGTGTCGACCATTTGTCCTCTCGACCATTTAGATTCGACCAAATGACCTAGAACCGCCATAAGTGGTTATTCTGTTAGAATCATATTAGTGCATTAGTTCCATATCGTTGTTGAAGACAAAATTCATATCAAAACATTAATGAATGACAATTTCCAAGTTTGACACAAGAACTTGAAATTTATTCTTGATTTTGTGGCCCAGCGCGTTTCGAGTTTTCACTCTTCATCAGGGACAGAACTAGATAATTCAAAGATTCTATAAAAATAAAAATTCAAAAGAAGCTTATTAATACAGTACTTAATTTGCCATACTAATATGCAATTACACTTGCATAATACAATCATAAGCTTGTGCAATTTGGACCCAAAAAAGAAAATCTTCATATAGTATTCATGTCCAATGTTCACATATCATAAGCATATTTAATACCGCCTATAAGGCTTTGGAGAACCTAATGTAGACGTAATAAAATTATCCAATGAACTAATAAGTGTCTTGAGGCCTTTAGTGATAGAAATGACTGACCTTGTGTATTAATGGTGTAATGATCGAAGCACAATTCTGAAGAACTGAATGCCGTCTTTTCAGCGTATATACAATAATACCATCCGTCTTTCACGATCACCGGCTGGTGAGGAAGTATGTAAAAAGGGTATAAAAATATGTAAAACAATGTCCTATGGGCTCGGGTAGTCATTGAATGATAAATTAAGAGTAAATGCTAACCTTGGATCAATAGTTGTGTAGTTACGAATCAGGACATGGTCGTCGAGAGGAAGTACTGCCTAGTGAGTGCCGATCCTGGGTGTCGAAAACGATCGGGGAAGGGGTCAAACTTAACCCAAGCAAGTTGTCTAATAAGGGAACAAGAACAACAAGGGTTCCTTTGGTCAGCTCTAATCCTGTGCCGAGCGGCTGAGAGCGTAATAGTTGTAAGATAAGCACTTACTTGTGAATATAATCACAATCTGACGAACAGTTCCGGAAGCTTGCGTGAGAACTCGATGTAGCGTCCGCTGCCGCGAGTAGAAGATAGTAAACTGTTCGAAATTGTTTACTATAACAACGTCTTGTTAGTGACGTGTTTACGTTGTAACGTGATGACGAAGTTGTGTCAAAAAACAACTCCAAGAATAAATGCGTATGCGGGCTAATGAGCAACTATAGAGAGTTGAGGGTGACATGTTTACGTTGTAACGTAGTGACGATGTTGTATCAAAGACAAATACGAAGATAATTGCGCATGCGCGCTGTTAAGCCACTCCAGAAAAGGGTTGATAGAGACCGTAGTCTCATATTGAAATATAGCATTTTAATGCGCATATTAATGAACGCGTGCGGACCGACAGTTGAAGAATGTGAAGACCCTATAGTCCTGATGATAATTACGTGTGTATACTTATAGTGTATAATAGCTCTGTATATAAAAAAAGTGAGTAGATATAACATGTATATACAATGTAATTTAGTGTAATGTCTGCTCTATGAGAGTGTCATGTTCATATAATAAATGATGCTAAAATGGATGTACAATTTACATAAGTGAATAAACGTAAACTTAACCTTTGGAGAAGTAGGTCTAATGTATGGGTATTTTTTAAATTTAATTGAAAAAATAAAAAATAAAACAGGTAATAATGTAAGTGGAATTTTCTTGCCTGTGTTGGCATGTCTGATGTGGTCGCCTAGCAATACTTGAGGAATATACTACTTTCAAATTTATAGGAATGGGCCTAAGTAGTAGTCCTCATTGATTCCTAGTGGATTCAGTGAATCAAGACGATGAATCCAGTATAACTCTCTTTGAGATAATCTCTTTTGTATATCTCCCCGCTAGGGAGTGGGTGAAGTACCTCAAGTATTACTACCCTCATTTGGGCAACACTGTGATGGTGATTTCTAAAGTGTCTATATAAAGGGATCTTGATGTTCTTGGTTCTGATGTTAGATTTATGTTCCGTCCATCTTTCTTTAGCTTTTCTGGCCGTTTTGCCCACATAGTATTTACCACATGGACATTGTAACGCGTAAATGACGTTTTTGGAGTCACATGTAGCATACTGTTTAAGTGGAATTTTCTTGCCTGTGTTGGCATGTCTGATGTGGTCGCCCTTGATCACATTCCAGCAATGTTGACAATTAAGACAGGGAAAAGTCCCATTCTTCTGTTTGATTAGACTGGTTTGTGAGGTTTTTTTTGGTTTCTCTGCCTTGATTAGTCTGTCTCTGAAATTACTGCCTCTTTTGAAGGCTAGAATCGGTGGTTCTGGAAAAAGAGTGTTCAATTGACGGTCTGATCTGATAAGATCCCAGTTTTTGTGAATTATTTGCTTTATCTAAAAGCTTCGGCTAGAATATCTCAGAGTGTGCATTAGGTTGGTTTTAGTGGTCTTAGTTTTTGGAGTCAGTAAGTCTTCCCGACTTTGTGCTTCCACTCTCAGGATGGCTTTGTCCACTATATCCTCGGGGAAACTTCGTTCTATAAATCTGGTTTTCAAAGTAGCATATTCAGCCTGTAGTTTGTTGGTGTCTGAAGAAATTCTTTTCAATCTGAGGATTTGGCTATAGGGTAAATTGTTTTTTGGATGTTTAGGATGAAAGCTGTGGAAATGGAGAGAACTATTCACATCAGTGGGTTTCTTGTAGATGCGAGTGTTGAGTCCCTGGTTCGTAATTTCAATCATCAAGTCCAAGAAATTAACGTGTGGTTTACCAATTTCAATGGTAATTCAATTCAATTCAATTTAAAAAATACCCATACATTAGACCTACTTCTCCAAAGGTTAAGTTTACGTTTATTCACTTATGTAAATTTTACATCCATTTTAACGTCATTTATTATATGAACATGACACTCTCATAGAGCAGACATTACCCTAAATTACATTGTATTTATATATGTTATATCTACTCACTTTTTTTTATAAACAGAGCTATTATACACTATAAGTATACACACGTAATTATCATCAGGAGTATAGCGTCTTCACATTCTTCAACTGTCCGTCCGGACGCATTCATTAATATACGCATGCGCATTAAAATGCTATATATCAATATGAGACTACGGTCTCTATCAATCCTTTTCTGGAGTGGCTTAACAGCGCGCATGCGCAATTATCTTCGTATTTGTCTTGGATACAACATCATCACTACGTTACAACGTAAACATGTCACCCTCAACTCTCTTCTATAGTTGCTCATTAGCGTGCATGCTCATTTATTCTCGGAGTTGTTTTTTGACACAACTTCGTCATCACGTTACAACGTAAAACACGTCACTACCAAGACGTTGTTATAGTAAACAATTTCAAACAGTTTACTATCTTCTACTCGCAGCAGCGGACGCTACATCCAAGTCTCACGCAAGCTTCCAGAACTGTTCATCAGATTGTGATTATATACACAAGTAAGTCCTTATCTTACAACTATTACGCTCTCAGCCGCTCGGCACGGGATTAGAGCTGACCAAAGGAACCCTTGTTGTTCTTGTTCCCTTATTAGATAACTTGCTTGGGTTAAGTTTGACCCCTTCCCCGATCGTTTTCGACACCCAGGATCGGCACTCACTAGGCAGTACTTCCTCTCAACGACCATGTCCTGATTCGTAACTACGCAACTATTGAACCAAGGTTAGCATTTACTCTTAATGTAACATTTGATGACTACCCAAGCCCATAGGACATTGTTTTACATATTTTTATACCCTTTTCACATACTTCCTCACCAGCCGGTGATCGTGAAGGACGGATGGTATTATTCTATATACGCTGAAAAGACGGCATTCAGTTCTTCAGAATTGTGCTTCGATCATTACATCATTAATACACAAGGTTAGTCATTTCTATCACTAAAGGCCTCAAGACACTTATTAGTTTATTGGATAATTTTGTTATGTCTACATTAGGTTCACCAAAGCCTTATAGGCGGTATTAAATATGCTTATGATATGTGAACATTGGACATGAATACAATATAAAGATTTTCTTTTGTGGATCCAAATTGCACAAGTTTATGATTGTATTATACAAGTGTAATTGCATATTAGTATGACAAATTAAGTACTGTATTAATAAGCTTTTTTTGAATTTTTATTTTTATAGAATCTTTGAATTATCTAGTTCTGCACCTGATGAAGAGTAAAAACTCGAAACGCGTTGGGCCACCAAATCAAGAATACATTTCAAGTTCTTGTGTCAAACTTGGAAATTGTCATTCATTAATGTTTTGATATGAATTTTGTCTTCAACAATCATATGGAACTAATGCACTAATATGATTCTAACAAAATAACCTCTTATGGCTATATACATATGGTTAAAATGATTTATCTGTTTATACAGATTCTAGATAGTGTGCAGGGGATGGGAGTTCCCCATTTTGGGAACACCTCTTTTTGTTCATGAAATGACCCCACCTCATTCGGTGGGGATGCCCTTGTTGCATCGATCCGCCTGCCGTGACAATGTCGTCGTCGATCGTTGCTGTGACTGTGTCCCACCCTGTGTCCGGTTCCATTGAGGGGAGGGCACCGGTCACGGGTTTTAGAGGTTTATGCGGGGGCATCAGATGGCGCAGCTTCTTTTTAGGCGGAGGCTGATCTGGAACCACAGGGGCCGGGGCCTGCGGCATCCTCTTCTGGATTTCTGGCACCCACGTGTTTATGGTCGAAAGGATGTCAAGGGATACATCTCTCGGCTGAGCCGGCGTGGTCGGTACACTAGGCGCAGTGCCGTCGTCGTCCTCGAGGACCGTGTGCAGGGACTCCTGCTCCTCATCGTCCGAGGATGAAACATCCATGTCTTGGGGTACGGCCTGTGGCTGACCTGGGTCTTCATGCGCCCCCCCCCCCTTTTTGCACCGGAGACATGCTTAGCGATGGCATCCTCTTGTCTGGTGTGCCAGCAGTCTTTGCCACCGCCCCGGCTGAGGCCTCCTGCCTCAGAGGCAGGGCCACCCTGGCTGCAGTAGGGGCTACCTTCACAGGGTCAGCCCCTTTGGCCTTCGAGAAAGCGGCCGCCACCAGCTCAATCGTCAACGCAGATTTCTCCTGCACCGCCTGGGCCTTCTTGGGCAGGTCGGCCGTCTTTTCCTCCACCATAGGCTTCTCAGGCTTCTCCCGCAGCTTAGCTGGGTTCAACGAATTCCTTTTCAAGAAGGAGCTCGATCACTGGCTGGCGATGGAGGCAGATGGTGACGTTAATCGTGCCCTGCCCATTGAGGGACCCACTTGCACGGCAACCCCCCGACGGAAGCAGACTCGCAGTGCTTGGCCTTGTCTTGGGCCCCCACGGATGGAGCGCCCTCAAAGGACTGTCTTCTGACTGGCTGGTCCTAAGTATGATATGATGTGACATTTATAATGTGCCTGTTCACAAGTGTTTCAAGGCGGGACAAGACAAGGAGGGGGAAAAAAGAGAGGACAAAATAACGATCTTACTAGGTTTTGTGTCATTCAGATAGCGCAAGTGCAGCGAACACACACATGCAGCCAGCGTGTGGCTCATAAGTGGCAAGAGAAGGGACTGTAGGGTTGCAGATACAGACCCTTAAGTGCTGGGGAGCCCGAAGGCAGTACAAGGGCATCTGGACATGCAGGAGCCTGGGTCGAGTTCAGAGTGTGACCAGTGCGCGGAGCAGTCAGGTGCATCAGCAGGGGAGAGGAAGAGAGGAAGCAGAAGCGAAAAGGAAGGTCTCGAGTTGCTTCTGGAACCGGAGGTGGTTCTGCTAAAGTTTCAGAGAAGCAGAAAGGCTGTTCCAGAGGGAGGCCCAAGCCGAGATCGATCGATCTACCCCTCAGAGAGTTGGAGGTGGATGAACAGAGAGCTCGAGAAGGAAGAGGTTTTGGAAGAGAAAGTTGGAGGTAGAGCGGTCCCAGCCTCAGAAAGCCTTGTGGACAATGCAGAGGGTCTTGAACTTGATCCTGGGAGCCAGTGAAGAGATTTCAGAGCTGGAGAGATACCATCCCTGGGCTTGAGGCCAAGGACAAGTAGTCCAGTCCTGTTCTGGATAAGTTGTAAAGGTCGAAGAGAAGAGGCAGGAAGATTTAGAAAGAGGCTGTTGCCATAGTCCAGCCTTGAGAGGACCAGAGCTCTGTGAGAAAGTGAGAAAAGGAAGAAAATCTCTGAGGAGGTACAGTTGATAGTTTGACTTCTTGGAGGCGTCAGAGATATGAGGAGAGCATGAGAGGGTGGAGTTGAACATGACACCGAGGTTCTTAGCCTCACAGGAAGGAGCAGGAAGAGGGCCCAGAGTGGGCGGCCAGAGAGAGAGAGAGCAAAGGAGGGAGCGGATGTCCCAATGAGGAGGATCTCAGTCTTACTGCATTAAGGCAGAGATCACTGGCGGCACACCATTCCTGAATTGTGGCCAGACAGTCTGGTATGAGAGAAGAAGCAGAGGTGGCTGAAGGGAGCCTGAAAGAGAGCTGAGGGTCATCTGCATAACTTTGAAAATTGGAGCAGAAAGTAGCGATGCGGTGGGGAAGAGGTGCCAAGTAGTGTTTGAAGAGCCAGGGAGAGAGGTTAGACCCCTGGGGAACACCACAAGTAGAGAGAGAGAGAGAGAGAGAGAGAGAGAGAGAGAGACAGACGAAAGGGAAGACCCCAGTTGGACCTGAGAGGGTCGGTCAGTGAGAAAGGAGCTCAACCAGGCCAGGGCCTGATCAGTAATACCAAGGTTTTCCCGGAGATGATTGAGCAGAATGGCATGGTTAACCGTGCCAAAAGCAGAGGATAGATAAAGGAGAATGAGGGCAGAAGGGAGATTAGTGTCAAGATTGGAGAGCAGGTCTTCACGGGTGTTCAGGAGAGCAGTTTTCGTGCTTCTGGCAACTACAGGCGAGTCATGACCCTTTTTGGGGCATGGGGCAGCAGCCTTGGTGCTTAGCTACGCCTTCAGTCTACTGTGTTGATCCTTCATCGTTCTCTTGGAGTAGCCGAGGTAGATCTCGCAATCTCCTTCTTTGTGGTCTGGGTGAAGGCAGTAGAGGCATTGAAGGTGTTTGTCCTCCACAAACACGTTCCGCAGGCCGCCTCTGCTGCAGAGCTTGAAAAGGGAACTGCCTTCTTTCCTTCTCCTCCGTCATGGTTGGAGGTGCGGAGTAGGCCTGATGGACTTCTGGAAAATGCAATGAAATTCGACGATCCTTGCCCTTGAGGGTCACTGAAATTCACTGACAAACATATCCCTGCGTGTTGGCAGATTGAGAATAGAGCACACGGGCTCTGTTTTGACAAAAATAGAACTTTTTCTTGAAAAAAGCGTGAAAACTATAGAATAGCTCACGGAACAAAATTTAATCCCTCCCAACACTTGAGCGTGCCGTACAAATCTGAAAATGGCTGTCAGTGAAGGGGCTTAGGGAAAGGGCAGTTATTGGCTGGGGCAGTATGACCCAGAGTACAGTGATTAGTTTGGAGGAGAAATACAGTTTGCAAGTGAAAGTTTTTTCTTTTACTGAGGATTCCCGGCCTGACGACAGGGAATATTCATGAAAGGTCCATGGAGTTTCGGCGGAGATCAGGAACAGCCGTCGATAGGAAGGATGGTCAGGGTGATCTTAAATAATATATTCGACCAAAGGTCGATGGGACAATATGCAATGTCTCTGTACGAGCTCTGCTTAAGGCGACCAGTATGCTCGGCGGAAAAAAACAATCTGAGGGACCTTGACGCGTGAGGGATTTTGGGTACACTACACGTCATGTTAGGGATAGTGTTACAGGCACACCCATGTGGACACCCCCTTTCGATTCTCGAAAGACAAGTTGCAATACTCTGCGGTGACCACTGGATGTCGGACTATATGCACAGCATGTGATTCTAAGCAGATTAACAAGCATCAGAAGGAACAAGTTACTTACCTGTAACTGTTGTTCTCCAGCATGGGTCTGGCATGGATTCACATGCTAATGAATATTCCCCGTCGTCAGGCTGGGAATCCTCGGTAAAGAAAAAAACCAGTATCAGTTTCGTTTCTGATCTGTCTTTCGTAGTAACAACCAATCACTGGTCTCTGCGTCATACTGACCACAGCCAATGACTGCCCTCTACCTAAGCACCGCCTCTGGCAGCCATCTTCAGATTTGGAAGCACGTGAAGTGGCAGTATGACCAAGTGAAGAGCCGCAGAGGGGTAGGCGGGAGGGTTCGCATGTGAATCCATGCCAGACCCATGCTGGAGAACAACAGTTACAGGTAAGTAACTTGTTCCTTCTCCAGCATGGGGTCTGGCATGGATTCACATGCTCATGAATAAAGAATACATAGCAGTACACACATGCACAACCACGGGAGGTGGCAAAGGCTCAACATTAAGCATTACATCAAACCCAACATTAAGCACCTTACCTCCTCACCAGGCTCACCTCAGGCGAACAGGTTCCGCAGCACTGCTTGGCCGACCCTGGACTCCTCCCTGGAATCCCGATCGACGCAGTAGAATTTCGTGAAGGTGTGCGTCGACCTCCACATAGCAGCCCTGCATATGTCCAGCAGGGGCACACCAGAAAGGAACGCCGTGGTGGCTGCGATCGCTCTGGTGGAATGGGCTCTCGGACGGCCAGGCAGCGGTCGGTTTGCCAACCGATGACAGTACATGATACAGCCGGAGAGCCATCTGGAAATGGAAGCCTTCGAGAGAGCCTTCCCCTGATTGACAGGTCCAAAATTCACAAAGAGTTGTGACGTCTTCCGAAAACACTTCGTGCGGTCCACGTAGAACTTCAGCGCTCTAGCCACATCCAGCGAGTGCAAAGTCCTCTCAGCCGGCGACGAAGGCGACGGGAAGAACACAGGCAACACCAAGGGTTCGTTGAGATGGAAGTACGACGGTACCTTGGGCATGAAGGAGGGGTGCGTCCTGAGCACTACCCTCGTGTCGTGAAAAGTCAAGTACGGAGCCTTGCAGGAAAGGGCCTGGATCTCTCCCACCCGTCGTGCGGAGGTGATGGCCACAAGAAACGCTGTTTTCCACGACAGAAACTTCAATGGGGCCGAGTGCAGAGGCTCGAACGGAGGTCCCATGAGCTTGGTCAGCACCACGTTGAGCTCCCACGCCGGGGCCGGAGCCTTCACCGGCGGGAACGATCTGAACAGTCCCTTCATGAACTCTTTCACCAGACGATGAGACCACAAGGACGTCCGGCCCGTGGTCCTGGTGTATCGGGAGATCGCAGCAAGATGAATCTTGATGGACGCGTGTGCCAGTGCAGCTTTGGCCAGCGTCAGCAGGTACGGCAGTACCTGGGGAGCCGTAATCCGTAGAGGGTTAATCTTCTGTGCGTGGCACCAGACAGAGAACCTCTTCCATTTGTGTCCGTAGCATTTAAGAGTCGAGGACGCCCTGGCCTTTGCAAGAACCTCTCTGCAGTCGGCCGGTATGTCGTATCCTCCAAACTTTAGCGCTGCAGGAGCCAGGCCTGCAAGTTCAGCGATTTTGGGTCGTGGTGGAGGATGGCGCCTCCTTCCCTGGAGAGTAGATCCGCGTCCAACGGCAGCCTGATTGGCGGGGACGCTGATAAGTCCAGAAGGTCCGGGAACCATATCTGCCTCGGCCACGCAGGTGCGACGAGGATCATCCTGCACCGTGATCTCTTGAGCTGGTTGACGAGTCGGATTAGCAGTGGCAAAGGAGGGAACGCTTAGAGGAACAGGCCCTCCCAGGGGAACGAGAAAGCATCGCCAATGCTCCTCGCCTGGGGAAACCTGCTGGCGAACCTCCGGCACTTGGAGTTCGTCGCCGTCGCGAACAGGTCGATCTGGGGTGTGCCCCACCGTCGGAAGAGGCGATCCACTAGATCCTGCCGTAGTTCCCACTCGTGGCACGAGCGCAGCTCCCTGCTGAGTGAGTCGGCGATGGTGTTTTTTTATCCCTGCCAGATGAAACAGCACCAGAAACATCCTTTGGGCGACGGCCCAATGCCACAGGTCCTGCGCCTCCTTGGACAGTGCTGGGGACCTGGTTCCGCCCTGTTTCCTGATGTAAAACATGGTGGTGGTGTTGTCGGTGAAGATCCTCACCACCTTGCCCTTGAGGGACGGAAGGAAGGACCTGAGGGCCCAGAACACTGCACGGAGCTCCAGGACGTTGATATGGAGGGACTTCTCCGTCGGGAGCCAGAGGCCTCTCGCGCGCAGATTTTCGGTGTGCGCTCCCCACCCTTCCAGGGAGGCATCCGTGGTCACTGTCTCCTGGTGGTCTGGGGTCTGGAAGTCCATGCCCGCCGTCAGATGCGCGCGGGTGCCCCACCACCGGACCGCTCGGCGGAAACTCTCGTCGAGTGTGATCCTCTCCTCGAAGCCGCCCGTCGTTTGGATCCAGCGCGCGTCCAAGAACTCCTGCAACGGGCGCATCCAGAGCCTGCACATGGGAATGAGGTAGATGCAAGAAGACATCATTCCGAGGAGGGACTTGATGGACCTCACCTTGGCCGCGTCGGAAACCAACATCCGCTGTACCTTGCCCAGGATGGACCTGGTCCTTTCCTCCGACGGGGAGGCCAGAAGGGACACTGTGTCGAGCTTCGCTCCCAGAAACAGTGCGTTTTGCGCGGGTACCAGGTGGGACTTGGCGTAGTTCACGGAGAATCCCAGGTCCGTGAGAAGTTGGACAGTCCTTGCCGTGTGCTCCACGGCGAGCTCCCTCGTCTTGGCTCGGATGAGCCAGTCGTCCAGGTAGGGGTAGACGTGGATCCCCTCGCGGCGCAGCTGCGCCGCCACCGGTGCAAGGCACTTGGTAAATACCCTGGGTGCCGACCGTAGTCCGAAGGGGAGGGCTTTGAACTGGTAGTGACGCCCTTGGACCACAAACCTGAGGAATTTTTGGTGCCCGTTTAGGATGGGAATATGGAAGTAGGCATCCTCCAAATCCAACGACGACAGGAAGTCTCCTTCCTCCAGCTGACTCAGGACGTGCTGGAGGGTGACCATCCGGAACTTCTGCGCCTTGATGAACTTGTTCAGACGTCGCAGGTCTAGGATGGGGCGCCATCCTCCCGTCTTCTTCTTCATGAGGAAGTATCTCGAGTAAACTCCGGAGCCCCGAAGCCTCTTTGGGACGAGTTCGATGGCGCCCTTCCTGAGCAACGCCTTTACCTCCAGGAGAAGCTGAGGGACGTGAAGCTCTTTCCTGGCCACGGGGGGGACGCGCGGGCACCTTCTTTGAAACTCGAGCGCGTGGCCCCGGGCTAAGGCGTCCAGCACCCAACGGTCGGTGGAGATGGACTCCCACACGCTGACAAAGCTCACCAGCCGGCCTCCCACCGGGATGCTTCGGTGGGGGCCCGACCCCACGGCCAGTTCAATCCTGTTTCGACGAGGCTTTGCCGCCTTAACCTCCTTGGCGACGACGGCGGGGTCCGCCAGACTTGCCTCGTCCTCTGTAGGCCTCCTGAGACGACGAGCGGGCCGCTTGACGGTAGGTAGAGAAACCGCCGCCGGAACCTTTGGAGGCGCCCTTGCCTCCGCTGCTCCGAAAGGGCGTCCGTCGTTGCTGTAGAACCCCAAGGGCCCGGGCCGTCTCAGTGTCCGCTTTAATGGCCTGAAGGGAATCGTCCACTGTTTTCCCAAACAGGTTGTTCCCATCGAACGGCATGTCCAGGACTCTGGTCTGTACGTCTTGACGGAAGTCCGTAGCCTTGAGCCATCCACGCCGCCTAAGGCACACGCCGTTGCTCAACTGGTGAAACCCAGTGTCGGCGATGTCCGTCGCAATAGTGATGGCGTGGTCCGACGCCACCTCACCTTCCTGTAGGATCTGCAGGGCATCCGCCCTCTTGTCGTCCGGTAGGAAGTGCAGCAGGGGAGCCAGTTTGTACCATAGCTCCCTGTCGTAGCGGGCCACGATAGCCAAGGCGTTGGCCGCTTTAATCGTAGTCGCTGCAGACGAGATGACCCTGCGTCCCATAGCGTCCAATTTCTTTCCCTCGCCGTCCGGTGGGGAAGTCGATGTGGAGACCGCACCCCCCCCCGCTTTCTTCCTGGCCGCCGCGGAGACGACGGAGTCCGGGGTAGGCTGCGCCCGGAGGCACAGGGGGGCCGCGTCCGGGACCCGGTACTTCCTCTCGTACCGGTCTCTTCTAGCTGGCGTCGTGGAAGGGTTCTTGAGGAGGGCGAGGCCCTCATCCCAAATGTCGTCCAGTAGAGGCACCGCGAGTACCGTCTTCCTCTTGGCCTCGCGCCGTTGATAAAGGAATCCTTCCTTTTTCTTCTCCTCAGGGCAGAGTTGGAAAAGCTCGGATGCCCTGGCGATCATTGAGTGGAACGATCCAATCTCGTCGGGCGGAGAAACCCTGGTGGGAGGTGACGACGGGAGATCCTCGTCGTATACCTCGTCGTCCGTACCCGTCGCTGCCGTGTCAGTCCCTGTATCATCCCCTCGGGTGGACGGGGAGGAGGGCTGGACGAGTTGCGACGGCTGAAAAGGAGGTGGAGGGTGAATCCTTCTTTTCTTGGGCGGGGGAACACCAGAAGGTCCCGGTTCAGGATCCCCAGACGGGAGAGGTTCCTCCGTCGGCAACGGTAGTCTCGTCCTTATCTCTGAGCATAAGGACTGTATAGCCAACAAAATGGCCGCCGAGTTGTCTTGCAGCGCTGGCAGAGGGGAATCCGACGGGCGATCAGGGGCCCCGTCGGCACCCTCGACGCTGTCGTCGTCACCTGCGTCGGGATCCATCCCGACGGGCCGGTCTTCATCCACGCCAAGGCCGTGGCTTAAGACCTCGATCAGCTCTTCCTCTGAAGCCGAATCCACGACGACGCCCTGCCCCCCCTTTTTCTTCCCCGCCGGGGATTTCACGGGGGTCCTATCGATGGGCACAAAAGAGGACTCCCTCCGAGGTGGCAGGGAGACTCTGAGCGCCGAGGTCGCCACCACTGGTGTAGCCTCCACAGGCTGAGCCAGGGCCGCCGCAACAGTATCGATAGAGGGCTTGGCCGGATGGATTAAGGCCTTCACCACCTTAGGTGCGCTCACTGCCTTATCCTTGAGGGGGGGGCACTGCCTTGCTCCCCCTCCGATGGGGCCTTCGAGCTCGACCGGGGCCTCTCCAGGAGCTTCGCCGGGTGCTCGCCCTTCCTCTTACCCGACCCAGAGCGTTGGCTCGTGGCTGAAGGTGCAGGGGAGGGTGCGCCCTGCCTGGCGCCCGTAGAGCCCGACCGTTTGGCGCTCCCGGTGCCAGCGGACTCGCGGTGCTTGGCCTTGTGTTGGACCCCCGTCGCCGGGGCGTCCTCAAAGGTCTTAGAAGACCGCTCGGATTTCCCAACACATGAACGTGCGGTAAAAATCTGAAGATGGCTGCCAAAGGCGGTGCTTAGGTAGAGGGCAGTCATTGGCTGTGGTCAGTATGACGCAGAATCCAGTGATTGGTTGTTACTACGAAAGAAAGATCAGAAACGAAACTGATACTGTATTTTCTTTACCGAGGATTCCCAGCCTGACGACAGGGAATATTCATGAGCATGTGAATCCATGCCAGACCCCATGCTGGAGAACTTATCATTTCAGGCAGACAACTCACCACCAGAAGCCAGTACAAGTGCAGACTTTTAATCCGCTGCTGCAAAAAGAAAGTGACCAGAAACACTATGGAACCTCTTCCCCGTCGGCATCCGACTGTACCCCTCCTATGTGCACCTCTCTGGATCTTACCCTCGCTGTATATCTGTTCTGTTAATTATGAAAAGATCTATTATGCATCTGTACTGTTGTATACCTCTGTAAAGCGCTACGTGGCTTCTGAAAGCTAGGTCAACGCCCAATAAATATAATCATAATAATAATAACAGTGTATGAAATCGAATTACCTTCTATTTATTGAGATTTTACCCAATATTAACGTGTGTGCCATGTTTTCTATTTCCACCAGGGACACTCTGAGTTACTTTTCATGGAGTCTTTTGGCTTACTGTGTAACTACACCCGATTAACAAAGACTGGCTATATTCTTATAAGACATTAATTACTCTGGGAGCATTCTACTTGCTTCTTGGGAACTGCTATCTCGTGCCTTCGTTCTGCTGTGCCCATCCTCCCTTATTTCACTGTAACCTTGGCATGAATTGTCAGCTTCTACCTGAGCTCTGCACTGACCTGCATTTCTGTGGATTCAGCTCTTTGAGTTTCCCCCCAGGACGTGAGGCCTAGGCCCATTCTGAAGCATGCTGCAGCTTCCATTATTAAGAAGATGGCTGCCCAACTACACTCTTATTTCTGTGTTAGCGAGGTACATTAGTACATTGTTCATGTTACATTCAACATATACATTGATGAGGCCACCAGGGGGCGTGTGAATGTAGGCAGCCTGATTGCACCTCTCCAGACCATAAGGGCGAAAAAGTGGACTGTGCCCCTGCACTGACCCCCCCTGGAGAATGACCCTGCACACTTTGGGCTACTTCCCGGGCCAGGAATGGTTTGAATCGGACACTGGGTGCCCAAGATAGCAGAGCAGTGAAAGCCAGCGGGAAAACAAAAGTGAACCTGCTGGCGAGAAGCTCCATGTGAAAGGCCCAGGATATGTCGGCACGGTGAGGGCCCCCTGGGACCCAGGCCGAGCACCGGCGGTGACAACAGCACACCACCCTACCCCTTCGCCCCGCAGAAGCTACTCGATGAGTACCCACCCAGGGGTGCAGGGAGCCCAGAGGAGGTCCTATAAGGTGGACTGATCAAAGACCTGTGAAACACAGGGGAGTCGACAGAGGGGGTCCTGACCCCAGGGCGCACTAGCCTGAAAAGGTGTGGGCCCCCAGGTGATAGCCTGGGGCGTGTGCCCGCCTTGAGGAGGACCCCCCAGTCCCCACCAGCAGAAACCCCAGAAGGGGAGTGGAGGAGGAAAGAGGACACCACGAGCGGGGGAGCCTACAGTGAGGCACTTGGACAACTCGACCTACGGCGCACCAGTCAACCGCGAGGGACCCTGAGAAGGTGTGGGCCCCCAGGTGAGAGCCTGGGGCGTGTGCCAGCCCGGAGGATTCCCCCCCAGCTCCCAGCAGCAGAGCACCCGAAAAGGTGGAACAGGGGAGAGGACACCACGTAGGGGAAGCCCACAGTAAGAGGCTTGGCACCCCACCCTACAGCACCCTAACCAGACAGCAGGGGAGGGAGACACGGTATGGGTCACCAGGCCAATAACAGGGGTGTGTGCCCGCGGAGAAGAGCATTCACCCTGGCATTTCAAAACCTTGGCCTCGGGGCACGAAACTACGACAAAGGAAGTGATTAAGCGTGGGCCCCCGGAGTGGTACCCGGGGTGTGTGCCTGCCTGGGAGAGGACTGCGAGGAGAAGCTAGAGCGTGGTGACGGACCGCAGGGGATGAGGGAGACTCAGAGAGAAGGACCCGACGTCCACAGAAGATAACTGACCATCCTGGTTTGTCCCAGGGGGTTAGCTCCCAGACACCATAGGTGCGGGGTGGTCCGAGATCACAGTCCCACGCCGTGCAAGGGGTGAAGGCTCAGAGGGGCATGAGGTGCAAAGAAAGTAACCCCAAGGGTGCAGTGTGAAGTAGGGCCCGGGGCACAAAGGCGAACCTCGTCTGCACAGCAGAGGACCACCAGATATTCTGGTAGGGGTGACTCCAGAAACCTGAATATGGGACCCCTCCCGTCCATGGACTGGAGGGCAAAACTGGGACAATTTGAATCCCAGAGGACAAAGTCGGAGAATAACGCAGCGGACTCCAACATGTCGGAGGTGGGGGGGTGTCACCATGTCCACCAAGAGAGATATTGCCGCCCTCCTGGAGGAGATCAGGGGGATGAGGAAAGATATTGGAGGAAAAGTAGATAGAATAAATGTCAGAATTGACAGAATGGACAAGACACTCCAGGCAGTCGAGAACAACCAGACCTCCCTCGAGACAATGGAGACTCAAATAGATATGAGGTTGGCAGAGTTGGTGAGAAGCAAGGGGGAGGTAGCCCTGAAAATTGTCAATTTTCGAAAACCTTGAGAGGAGAAAATCTGAAATTGTTTGGAATCCCGGAGAAGGACGGGGAATCCGAAAGAGACCTTAGGAGGACTACACATGAGGCAGTGAAGGTATTGTTTGGAGATGAGAACATGAACAGAGCTAAATTCGAAAGGGTGCTCAGAGCGGGGGCAGCCACGAGGGGGCCACTCTCAGTGCTTGCCCGCTTCCACAACTACCCGGATAGGCAAAACATCTTGGAAAAGGCGAAGGGGCAGGGCTCGGTACCTCTGGGAAATGTGAAAATAGCAATCTAACAGGACCTGTCCTTGCTCACGAAGAGGCGCCTATGCTCCCTCTAACAAAATGGCTCAGCGAGAAGGGGGTGAGATACTGATGGGGTTTCCCTTTTTCCATATCTTTTGAAGTTGACGACTACAACTACAAACTGGTAACGGAGGACGACATACAAAGGGTCACAGGAGAGCTGCTGGGAGGGGACGCACCAAGGGCGGAAGGAGAGGAGAAGAGCCACGAGGATAGGTGATGGCGCATAAAGGGGCCCTCTAATACCAAAGGGAAAACCCAAATAATCTCACAACAGTGATATTCTACCTTGGCTTTGGGGGAATTATGACCATCAACAAATAGAAGGTAGAAAGGAATTATCAACAGTTAAACCTCTAGCTATACATATTCCGAATCAACTGAACATTTTATTAGAAATAATCTAAAAATCACATCAGGAGATACACAGTACAAAAAGTTCATTAAAAAAAAAACTCCAAAACATACACCTTAATAGCAGTGACAAACAAATCCTTCTGCATTGAAGGCTAATTGTTAAATACCCCTAATTCTTTGGTGTACAACATTAGAGTGGATACAAAACTTTCTGTTGCATAGACACTTCATAGGTCTTAATATCAACTCCTAGATCAACTGTCCCTAGAAGGAAAACTCAACATGTTTCTGCCCTCTCAATTATTACGGGACATTCATCAGGAGTTGTCACAATAATCAAGAATTAATAATAAAAAATAAATAATAAACAATCTTCTTTCACTGATGTCTTGCTGACAAATTTTCGGGTGTGACTGTTGATAAAACATAAAACAAAATATCAAGGGTAAGCTTAAAATGCTAAATTTCCTTCAGACAAATTTAAGTTGTCATGGGGAGACCAGGTACTTAAGTTATCTGGTCTAGCCGGTGGAAAAAAGTCCTGCACAGGTGCACAGAGCGGGGGCAGCCGGGAGGGGGCCACGCTCAGTGCTTTCCAGTTTGCATAACTAACCGGATAGGCAAACAATCTTTGAAAAGACGAAGGGGCAGGGCTCAGTGCCCCTAGGAAATGTGAAAATAGAGTTCTAACAGGACCTGTCCTCGCTCACGCTGACGAAGACGTGCCTATGCTTCACCTAACGAAATGGCTCAGCGAGAAAAGGGTGAGATACTGATGGGGTTTGCCTTTTTCCATATCCTTTGAAGTTGACAGCTATAACTACAAACTGGTAACGAAGGACGACATACAAAGGGTCACAGGAGAGTTGCTGGGAGGGGATGCACCAAGGGCGGAAGAAGAGGAGAAGAGCCGCAAGGATAGGTGATGGTGCATAAAGGGGCCCAACAGACGCAAAGTCCCAGGCTCAAGGAAATTCATGAAACTCAACCCCCCTCCCCCTCTTGCGGGTCAGTCTTGAACTGGGAGAACATGGCTAGTGGTTTGAATAAGAGTTTTGGCGAGGGTGGGGGGGGGGGTTTGGTATATTATTGCTAAGTGGTGAAATATGGGGCAAAGCAAGGTGGCTTGAGAAAAAGAGCTGAGTTAAGCTGGTCCGTGGTTTAGGAGGACCTCTGGTGATTTAATCCTGTCTGATGTGATGAATCTGGGTGGGGTTGAGTGCTGTTGGGGGGTGAAGGTGGCCAGTTGTTGGTATCGTTCAAGGGGTGTTTGTTCTCAAAGGTTGGTACAAAGCAGGGGCGCAGTTAGCAGGGGCTCAACTACTGGGCAGTCTCGGAGGAGGGGGTGGCAATGTGAAGCCTCAGAAAAAGGGCAATGTCTGGCCTGGGTGAAATTATCATTGGCTCCCTCGACGTTCAGGGCCTTAACTTACCGAACAAACGGTCACTGGTACTCCGCGAGTTCAAGAGGGCCCGACTGGACTGGATGTGTCTTCAGGAAATGCATTGGCAGAAGGGTGAGCAAACTAGATTACGCTCCCAGGAGGTGAGGGAAGTGAAGAGGCGTGGGGATGCAATTCTGATATTCTGACAGGGCTTCCTGGTAGAATCGGTACTAGCCGACCCAAATGGGAGGTATGTGTTTGTGAAAGGTCAGATGTATGGTACCAAGCTTACGGTAGGTTCTGTGTGTGCTCCAAATATGGCACAATGTGAAATCTGGGAGAAGGTCAGGGACAAAATAATTGAATTCGTAGAAGGGCAACTTGTTGGAAGTGGAGACTTTAATATGGTGATAGATCCTATAAGACCGTAAGAGGATGGGAGAGCGACCGATGACCAGGACTAATGTGGGTTACTCGGACCGCTTTAAACAGGTAAATGATGTGTTGGGCTTGGGTTACTCCCTCCCACCATGAATGCAGTGGGATAGGCCGTAAACCTTTTACTCTGCGGTATATGACTCCTTCTCGCGTATAGACCGGGTCCTGGTGGACTCGACTTTAAAGGCACATGTCTTGGAATCCCAGGTCGCCCCAAACCCAGGGTCTGACCATGATATGGTGAGAGTTGCAGTAGAAATTGGGAGATCAGCGGGCCCCGGGGGGAACTGGAGATGCAATGACTCCCTATTAAAGGATAGGGTGGTGCAACAGGAATTCCTCACGGGAATCAAGGAGTACTTCCTCTTCAATGACACTGGAGAGGTGGGGATTCAATCAGTCTGGGAAGGCTTCAAGGCGACGATCCAGGGGATCCTGATAAGGATAGGTTCTAAGAAAAAAAAAGGAAGGGGGAGAAGGAGAGAGTGCTCCGTCAGAAAATAGAGCAGATACAGCCAGAGGGCACCCAGGGAAGGTATATATCACCCACAGACGTGAAGGAACTCAGACACTACAAAATACAAGTGTTCTGTGTAAGAGTGACTTTGCTACTGTCTATTACAAGCTCCTGGAAACTCCTCAACAAGCTGTTTATTATGTACAAAGGAGCATGTTTGTTGGGAAAAGATGTTGATCTTTTCAAAGTGCAGTCCTCTTTAACCAACAGGAGGCGGGAACTGCAATTTAAATACTCTGGGTACATGTGTAGCGTTTGCACGGAGTGCATTGAGCAGAGTGTTCTGTGTTCGGATGAGAGGGGGAGAGTCCGGACCCGGCTCAGGCTCCCTAGCTTTTCCAATCTAAGCACTCCCTGAACGGCAAGCAATCATTTCACCAAGTGGTGAGTAATACATCAAACACATGCAGGCGAACGTGATATTTGATTGTTTTTATCTACTGTATCTTGGCTAGAAACTCATGTGTGCTGCAACTCGAGTGGCAAGTAACCTATCCCCTGGGTGTTCAACAATTTATTACACATATACACACGAATATTGCAACTGACTACTATCCCTCTCTCCACCTGGGGTCGAACTGCGCCTGCAATAGCTAAACAGGGATAGTGCCACAACTTTCGTCGCTACTATCTCATTTTAGATTTGTTGCGGGTTAAAGCAGGGTGAAGCGGCTCTTAAACTGTAACTAATTTAGGAAAAACTGCGCAACAGTGAAGGGTTCAGTCTTATCAGTGAGGAAATTGTCTGCCTCCATCTAAGGTTGGTCACGAAATCCTGATAAACGGAGCTAATTCCTTAAAACAATGAAAGCTCGGCAAGTAGCCAAAGCAGGTCCACAAGCCATCAATATGTTGGAGAAAATGGCTTCTGATAGAACATCTGCTTCTAGCATGCTGACTTGTACTAATCATGGTAGCTGTGTTGGTCATAGCGAAGATCATGAAGGCATTGGCTGGAATGTGGAAAAACGAAAAGTGCTCAAGAACAGAGCACTTCTAAAAAAGAAAATGAAGAGGTGAAGCATATTAAGCAAACAACCACCGTCCTGTGACAGTGGGTTAGAAATTCAAGTTGCTAACATGACACCACCTCCAGGGGGTATCATGATAACATCACAGGATTCCCTAATGAACAATGGAGTGGAGCTGAGTTGAATGCAGATGTATCCCACTGAGAGATTAATTTCTCTTGTCCAGTGATGGCTCCTCGCAAAAATTCTGAAAGTGCAGCACAATTAGCCAAGGACCTTTCTGAAATAACGGAAAACATTTCTATATCAAAAAGGTTAAGCCTAGCCTTGATTCAAGACAGGTTGTCAGTATTAGAGGCCAACATGTCTTGTGAAGACCTAAACCTGCTACCTTCACAACTCAGCTCTGACTGCGATTATCAAAGGAGGTTGTGTGAATTGGATGAGGAGGACGATGTCAGAGAAAGTGGAGATTCGGTAATGCCCTCGCTTGCCCTAAATCAGCTCTCTCAAAGTTTCCACTTGCAAGCTACCCACAGAAACCCTTCCAATAATATAACCGCAGACTCTTGAGAATAAAGTCAAGATGACTGTTTAGGAAAATCCAAGTACATTGAGAGATAAAAGGCCAAATGTTGACATGATGGAGTTACAGAGATTAATTATGGTGTCCCTAGCATTTACATTAACACCATTCACCAAAGTATATGAGTAGCTCAATGATGCCATACGAGATCAAGGCTCTCTAATAGCGACTTTTCTTCCTAAATGGTATGCTCTAGAGAGCATGACAACAAAAGTGGAGGAACGTATCAACAAAGAGGCAGAAACGTCCGCTGTCTGGCAGAACCGTCTATGCGACCCTGCAAGAAGAGAGACGTCTGATGAATCTGTCTTGATGGAAGCCTTACTTGAAGACTGTAAATGGATGCGGGCCGCATGAAAAGGCATGCAGAGCTCAGAAAAAGTCATCTTGAGGGAAACCACAGTCCCGAGCAAGTCCATGACCACAGAAAGTGAAAATCTCTTGACCGTGACTCATGTGATGCCTACTCAAGGAAAGGAAGACAACGGGCCTCATTACGAGTCTGGCGGTAGCGTGCCGGTAAAACCGGCAGGCTGGCCGCCAGACTTGTGATTTTTCCGGCGCCTGGCTTCCCGGAACTACCGGGGTATTACGACCCCGGCGTTCTGAGAAGTCGGGCGCTAGATAAATGGTATTCCCCAGCCATTCATACCCGTGCCGGTACTATCGTCAAAGTATGCGGGCGGGTCTGGTAACAACAGTGCCGGTAAGCCTACCGGCACCGTTGTTACTGGACCGGTAGGGTCGTAATGAGGCCCAGGGTCTTTTCCATATTTTCTGGTAGTGAAACTAAAACAGGCAAAGCTTCTAAATAAAAACACCAAATAAAGGGGGAAAAAAATCAAAAATCAAACATTAACAAGAAAAAATAAATCCAATAGCTCAAGGGCGTTTCTTCGGAACTTGAGAACTCCTCCACCCTTGGCTATTAGGCAATCACCTAAAACACTGCAAAGGGAATTGCCATCATCCTTTGACATAGCAGAAAAATCTAAGGAATCTCTTTCTATCTTGGAAAGAAAGAGCATCGCTCCAGAGGAGAATAATGACACAGTGAACGACACCTGCCTGAGCGACTTGGTGGAGATTATTTAACTGAACAGTGAAGACAAAGAATGGAATAACCTCTCAAATACAGAATGGGACGAAATTGAAAAACTGCCTACCAGACTTCCAGTGGAACCAACAACTAATAAACCAAGCAATACAATATGGAACAGAGTATTGGTAAAGTTGGAACAAAAGTGCAATAGACTGTCCCACCCTAAAATTCCAACTTTAAGTCCAAGCAAGCAAGCGAAAGCAGGTAAGATTGTGATTAGTTCCAAAGGCTCAAAAGTAGATACATTTAAAATCCACTTAGAGCAAATCGTGAGTGGGACTAAAGCACTGATATTAAATCGGAGCAACGTTATGAAGTTTGTTCCATTACGTTCCAAGGCTACGTTTTGTCTCTTCAAATGATATTAAAGTGGTAGAGTTTGCAATGGAATGAAAAATGGACCGGGTCATTCTACATTTCCTCTCGAAGTAGATTAAAGATGCAATTCTGCTACAAAGTGACACATTGTTACCACTTGGATATGACATAAGGGAGTTTCAAGGAATGGAGCAGCCTTCAAATGCAGAATTACAAAACCAAATCAATCAAGGGAAGGTTGAAGAAAGATAACAAAGAAGCTTTAAAGGATATGAAGCCGACAGGGGGCACAGAGATTTAGTGTCATCATCCAAGCCTGCTTGGTCATCCATACAACTTAACAAGGCCTAAACTTCCCACATCCCCCTTCCAGAGAAAAAGGAACTGCCCAGAGTCAAATTTACAGTGGACAACAGCTCCTATGCATTGAAATCTGGCTCTGAGTCTAAACTCGAAAATTGGAATTGGCTAGCTGGTGTCTTAGCCAGAAGTTGTAAGCATTAGATCCAACAAAGGAGGAGTGCCTCCTTGTTTGGCTTTGCTCATGAACAAGAGGGGGTTTAATGCATTGTTTACGAATAACTTGATGACCCACAACAAATATGATAACAAGAGACTTGGCTCAGGGCAAACCCTTCGTGCGATGGATATGAGTGCTTCTAAAATCCGGCCATAAAGGGCGCAATGGGGCGGCCTTCATCAGGTCTATCAACCCTAATAAAAGTGGACGCAGGATATGAAGTGGCTTGTCATCAAACACCTAACTCCTATATCCAGGTGTTAAAGCTATCAAGAACTGTGGAGGGCAAACAAGAGCAGCTCCTACTAATGAACCTTTATTGGAGGGTAAACTCATCCAAGGGAGTACATTTTGTTCAATTCTTTATGAATGTTGTCGATAAAGCATTGCATGAAGGGGAGAATGTTACGACGATGATGTGTGGGGAATTGAACATACACTTGCTGGATGAGAATTGTCTACCTAGACCTGAGACAGAGCTAAGAGACAGGTCCCTAGAGTGGTTCCTTGAAACAAGTCAGAGAGATCTACATACGTTAAATGCACAAACCCGGAGGAACATCTCTAGAGCGTGCACATGGGGTCGAGGGCAAAAGACGTTCTGCCTAGACTACTGTTTTGTTTCAGGCGCATTTATAGACAGAGTGGACCGACTTGAAATAGTTCCACAACTCGAAAGCGGCCATGATCTAGTAGCTATAGCGATTATCAAGCAGGAAAAGCCCAAATTGAGACAGATAATAAAACTGATAGAAGTGACCCGAGATATAAAATAGGCCATGGGTATGCAAGAAAGACCTACCTCTAATTTGTGGCCAATATACAATGTCAGCTGAAGTGGATAACTCTATTGTTGATTACAACTGGATGTTAAAACAATTTACTCATCCGGTGAAAAATAACAACATTAACGTCCAACCACATAAGCAAGCCTATGAACCTATAGTCAGAAGGGTGAAACAACAACTACGTGCCGATTTAAGAAAAATCAAAGCCTCAAAGACTCTTCAAATTCTAGATTCGTAGGCAAAAATATAAAAATTGGCTCATGGCAACTAGAAGCCAACGGTGGCAGTCTGATGCTGAACAGATGTTGAGCATGGTTTGCAGAAAAAACACCAAAGATCTTTGGGAATTGTTAACCAACTGAGGTATCTTTAGAGCAGATAATATGCTGAGTCAGGTGAGCGAGGCCATTTGGCATGCGCACTATTCCAAGTTGCTTGCGGATCCAGGGGATCAAGTGTCCAAGGTTGAGATGAGGAATTCCCAACAGTGAGAGATCTTAGTGGAAAGGAAAGATCTGGAAGCAAGAATAAGAGGGCTTAGTGCATCTAGAGCTGCAGGCCCCAATGGCATTTCGGACCAGCTTCTCAAACAAAATCCCGAAGAATGGAGCCATTTGGCGGACCTGGTCTTTGATCAATTGATTGATTGATTGATTGATATTTTATTTCTATCGCACTCGTACACAAGTGTTTCAGAGCATGACAAGGCAAGGGAGGGGAACGGGAGAACAAAACAGCGATCTTACTAGGCCCAGTGACATTGAGAACGCGCAAGTGCATGGGAGAGGGGGGGAGGAGAAAAGTGCATAGAAGGGGGGAGAAGTGGAAAGTGCGAAGCAGAGGAGAAACAGATAAATAACAATAAATAAATAATAAAGGCAACAAACAGTGGTAATGCAGCCAGCAATTTGCAAGTGCTAGGTTTAAGGCAGCAGACAGGGTAGGTCAGATAAGTGCAGGAAGAAAAGGGGGGGCTGTATGGGTACAGATACAGATACAGTGTAAGGGGTGGCCCAGAGGCAGTGCGGGAGAGTGGCAAGGTGAGCAGGTAACTGGGCCCGAAGGACAGAGGGTGGCCAGGTGCACGGTACCAAGAGAGAACAGATCAGCAGGGGAGAGGGGGAGCGAAGGCAGAAGAAAAGAGGAAGGTCTTGAGGTGCTTCCGGAACCAGAGATGGTTCTCCTCAAGTTTTAGAGTGGCAGGGAGGCTGTTCCAGAGGGAGGCCCCAGCCGAAGACAGAGATCTACCCCAGCTTGTTTCTTTGAAAAACGGCTGACCCTGAGGGAGTTGGAGGTAGAGGAGCGAAGAGCTTGAGAGGGGAGGTATTTGCAGAGGAATAGCTGAAGGTATTTTGGACCCAGGCCCCAGAAAGCCTTGTTGACAATGCAGAGGGTTTTGAATTTAATCCTTGCATCCACTGGGAGCCAGTGGAATGATTTCAGAGCTGGAGAGATACGATCTCAGGGCTTGAGGCCAAGGACAAGTCTTGCAGTCCTGTTGTGGAATAGTTGCAGAGGACGGAGAGTAGAGGCAGGTAGATTTAGAAAGAGGCTGTTACAATAGTCCAACCTAGAGAGAACCAGAGCTTGGGATACCATGACCTTCTGGGGGAAGGAGAGGAAAGGCAGAGTACCTCTGAGGAGGTGCAGTCGGAAATGTGACTTTTTAGAGACCTCAGAGATGTGGGCGGAGAAGGAAAGGTGGAGTCAAAGATGACCCTGAGTTTCTTAGCCTCGCAGGTGGGGGTAGGAGGAGGGCCAAGGGAGGCCAGCCAGAGAGTGAGGGGAAAGGATGGTGAAGGTGTGCCGATGAGGAGGATCTCCATCTTGCTGGCATTCAGACAAAGATCATTGGCGGCACACCAATCTTGAATGGCAGTTAGGCAATCGGAGATGAGAGAGGGAGGGGAGGTGGCAGAGGGCAGCCTGAAAATGAGTTGAGTGTCGTTACCGTAGCACTGGAAATTTGAGCAGAAAGTGGCAATGCAGTGGGCGAGAGTTGCCAGGTATTGGTTGAAAAGCCAGGGCGAGAGGTTAGACCCCTGGGGAACACCACAGGTAGAGAGGAAAATAGATGAATGGAAGGAGCTAAGTTGGACCTGGGAGGGTCGATCTGAGAGGAAAGAGGTCAGCCAGGCCAGAGCCTGCTCAGTGATACCCAGGTTTTCACAGAGACGGTTGAGCAGGATGGTATGGTTGATCGTGTCGAAGGCAGAAGAGAGATCGAGGAGGATGAGGACACAGGGAATGTTAGAGTCAAGGTTGGAGAGCAGATCTTCACAGATGTTCAGGAGAGCAGTTTCCATTCTTCTGGCAGCTCTGAAGCCAAACTAGAGGTCATGGAGACAGCCAACAGAATTGGAATGAAGATTAAGCTGAGAGATGGCCAACTTTTCCAGGAGTTTGCCAAGAAAGGGAGTAATGGAAATTGGGCGATAGTTAGCTGGACAAGAAGCTGACCAGATTTTGCGAATTAAACAAGTTCCATCTACCTGGCGAGAGACAATAATTGTCCCCATATACAAGAGGGGTGATCAAGCTGATCCGAAGAACTATCGGCCGATAGCCCTTCTTGACTGTATGGGAAACTTTTTGCCTCAATTCTACTGCGCGACCTGACGAGGTGGGCCTCAAAGACGGGAAGGTTAGATCCCAGTGAAACAGGTTCTGTAAGAGGGTTGGAAACCTCCTTGAATCTTTTCATACTGGCAATTTTCAAACAAGAAGCATTAAAATCTGGCACCTGTATTCACATGGCATCGATGGATTTGGAACAGGTGTTCGACTGCGTCAATAGAACCAAACTATGAGTGAAATTGAGAGACTTGAATTGCCCTCTGGATCTATTGGAAGCAATTTGTGCCCTGTATTCAGATACATCATCCAGATAAGACTCATTCCTACAGGGGTTTTGTCAGGATAAATCTTGACCCACCGGGGATTAAAGCAGGGTTGTGCTCTAGCCTCGTTTTTGTTTAGCCTGCACATTTCCGATATGGCCATTTCCCAGAATGAAGTGAGAGCCTTTCCACCAAAGCTCAATGGAGTGGCGATTCCCTTGGTCATTTATGCTGATGACATAGTTTTCATGGATTTCACTCAAGTTGGTTTACAGAGGTGAATTGAATGCTTCACAGATTATCTAAGCCAGAATGACATGAAAATTAATGTCAACAAATCAAAAGTCCTGAGCATGTCGTCCACTAAAAAGAAGAGAGAAAATAGAAGTGGTACAGACCATAGTGAATCTGGGTGTCATCATCAACAAAAACAGATGACAATGCCCATTTTCTCTTGCTTCGAGCTAAAACCAAGCAGCTAGCGGCACAAGGTATGAACATTCTGAATACGTATTGTACATTTTCCCTTGCTCCTCTGCTGGCCTTCTATCGCCAAAAGGCAGTGCCCATTTTGACCTACGGCTCAGAGGGAATGCTCAATCTATCCTGGAAAGTGTGGGCCTTATTAGAAGGTCTATTTCTGGAGAAAGATACTTTGATTACCCAATTCTCTTGCAATTGCAACCATCAAACATGAGCTCAAATTGCAGTCCCTGGAGTCAATTTCCCTCTGGAAGTCCATTTGGATCTACAGAAAATGCAAGATGGCAAAAAGAGGTACCCCTTTTTGAAATCTTTACCTCAATAGATAAAAACATCAATCATCCACTTAAAACATTCTGGGAGAGGATAAAGAAAATCCTAGCCAAACATATCGTAGAGAGAGAGAGGAGTCAATCACTAACTCCATGAACATTAAAACCAAATATCAGGAAAGTGAGTGTATTGAAAACATCTGGAAAAGAAATCTAGACATGATAAAACCTTTGGGGGTCATTCCGAGTATGGCAGTTAACGGCACCGGTAAGGATGGCGTTGCTGTTAACCCCCTACCGCCACATTCCGAGGTCCCTTAGCGCAGGGGTCCCCAACCTTTTGGGCGCAATGAGCAAAATGTGCAGATCAAATGCAATGGTGAGCAACATCCATTTTTCAACAGAACATATCAGTGCTGAAATGGTGAACAAATGATTCTAACACAAGTTAGAAATGTAATAAACTTAAGGCTGCTTATAGAACATTTTAATTCGCAGTACATAATAGTTAGACCACATGCAATTCTAGAAAAGTTAATTTGCAAGTTCTTAACTTCATTTTACATTAAGTGGTTGTTTACAGGAAATGTTGAAGCCATTGAGTGATCAGTAGTACATATATTTTTTTTTTTTAATCGAACCAGTCAAGTTGTTCAGAAATATAGTAGGACTAAATAAACATTACCAGGGGTTTCAGGTTCTCAAGCAAAATAATTTAAAGAAATGTAGTGCAAAAATTGAGCACACATGGAGCACTGATTTTCAGGTGTTCTTTAGGATTCTCTGTGGGGATTTTCTGGGTCTTAAGTGGCAAATGGTGCACTTCTAAGCATACAAGATCAGCAATAGTGTTGCACAGTCAGATTACTGTATAGTGGAATGTTTGTTCTTCAGGAATGTTATGAAATGTTGCATTTCTGATTGAACAAAGAGTGAACACTATACTCTCAAGTAAATTTTCCAAAGGGCAGAGTAGGCACCACTCAGAAGATGTCCGACAGCCAGAGGGGCTGGTTGGCGATGCCTAATCTCAACAAGCAGCAATTGGATAGAATTACTAAATCACAAGAAATTAAGACATTCTCTTAAAACAGTTAAGCAGTTTAGAGGCCACAAAGGAAAGTGCTAGTTTGAGTCTTTGGTTGAAACTATCTGGGACAGAGTTATCAGCAAATGGCATCCCCAAATTCAGGAGTTCCAGGTTATAGAAAGGGAGGCCTCATGGTTGGATGCAGAATCTCTAAAAGAAAATTGAACCATGATTTAATGAGTGGTGTGCACATGGCTGGTCAGATTTATAGTTTCAAAATGTCATATAGAAATTTCCAAAAGACAAAAAAAGAATTTCTTAAGAAACAATGGGAGCCTTTTGAAGGACACCAAATTGTTTTATGTTTAATGCAGTTGTCGAGACAGGCATTATGCCATCTCCTTGGAAAATTAGTCCTTGGACCACCAGCAACCCCACGGTTATAGGTCAAGTTCCTCACTGGACATTCCCAGCAAGATATTCTCCAAATGTATTTTGTTCAGACTGGAGGAGAGGACTCAAAGTAACAATATCTTGAAGCCCTCCCAAACAGGTTTCGGGGGAGGGCTTAGTACAGTGGACCACTGCTTCACTCTGAGCACCATCATGGAGAAATACAGTAAGGTTAAGGGAGGGAGATTATTTTTTTCTTCAGATTTGGAGAATTTGATTTGATTGAAACATAGTGTGGCATAATTTACATTTTATTGGGGTCCCTAATGTTTTATAAAATCTTATCCAACTGTGATATGCAGACATCTCAGCATCTGCCCGTATACAAGATCAATAAAGGTGAAAAGCAGGGATGTCAGTTGGCCCCAATGTATTCTTTTCAGACGTTGATTCCAGTACTTCTCTTAGGAAAGTTAATCCACCCTCTCAGAAGGGTGCATTTTATAGCAGGCTTCTTATTGCCAAAGACACAGCTATTTTTTAGACTTAACCTCAGCATGTCTCCAACAGGGCCTGCTAAAAACAAATTACATTTTTGGGAACTATAGTTATAAATTAAATATAATAAAAACAAAAATGATGGTGTTCGTTAAAAGGGTGGAATCTTGTAGCTAGTTCTTAATGAATGCAGAGATGAGGGGGCAGTCTCCTTTTTATTTCATCCTACTCTTCTCAAACAGCGGTGCTTGGGTCAATCATTTAAAGAAGACAGCTGAAAGGGCATCATTAAGGATTAAATGGCTTTTTACAATTTTATTTCAAGTGTGGGGCATTCTGATTGCCTGGAGGAATATAATGCAAAAGTCTATTCCATGATTTTAATGGCAATACAATCTAGGGTGACTCAAACTGTTTTGTCCTGGAGGGGTTGCAAAATAAATGTGTGTGCCAAATTGCAGGTTTCCTTGCAGATACACATGGTAGCACCTTATGAGCTGAATTGGGGATGTTCAGTTTAAAGGTGTGAGGCTAGTTACGATTTTATACTTAGGGATTTTCTGCTAATTATAAAGATGAAGTGACTGTCAGTGTTAGTGCTATTGCAGCCGCCCCTGGTTGTGGTACGGTGGGTTGTACGGTACTGTCCATTTGGATAAGGGGTGGGATGTAACTAAATTTGGCACATAAGTCAACTCAAAATAGCTCTTAAACCAAGACCTTGTCTGATGGGCAACATATACATATTATTACCTCTTTAGCTTTGTATAAAGACGTAATTACAAATACAAGATGGCAAGGGGAATCTGTGAAAAAAGATCCCCAGAATGAAGGAGGCTGATAATGACAATACCCACCGCTCATTAGGTTAAACAGGTGTGCAGAAAGAAGCACAAAGTGTAACTGCAAAATAGCAGGTGATGAAAATTTGATTCATTTTATGTTAGTTTGTCGTTGTTGCTCCGTTTTGCATAAGCGTGGACATGCATTGGAGCCCTTTTTAAATAATTAATTATAATGATGAGGATTAAATATTTAGCTTGTTGGAGTATGTAACAGCTGCTTTTTTATTTTGAGCTCTGTCTATGTGAATGTTATGAAATATGAAACATGTTTTTAAATGTTGCTAACTTAATGTAGAAATACAATTAAATAAATATTGATTGATTAATACTGGTCATTTCATGGTAGGTATTAAAGTTTACTTCACTGGGGGTTGGGAGGTTACCTCCTAAGAATAATTTTGGCATGTAATGGCAAATAGTGCATTTTAAAGCTCCTGAGGCCTGTTACATTGGTGAAAAAGTGGTTGGGAATAAAAATATTATTTTTCTGATGCATTTGGAGCCTCTTTTCTCTACCCAAAATGGATTTTACACAAGAATTAATGGCAAACATTTTTCAAAACTTTAAGCATTTGATGACCACTTCATAGAGGGTTGTGGTGTTAAGCAAGTATTGGTATGCAGTGATAAGATTGCGGAAAAAATGTTGCCTGTACAAAAAAATTGTTAAAGGTGTACCCCATTACACCATTTAAGAGGAGCGGGGTGTCCCCCACTCCTCTTAAATGGTATAATGGGTCCGGGGGTTGCAGGGGTGTCCTCCGCATCCTCTACTTGGATTGCGGTGGCAAAACCACAGCCTTTTTGCCGCAATATTTTGTGTCCACTGCCATTTTTGACGCGATTTTAACACATGAAACCCAAGTATTTGGATTAATTGGCTTGTTAATGTAGACTTAACATGAACTTAATTGAATTTGCATATAGGGCAAATTAACTATGAAAAATGTGGCATGCATTTACCTTATCTGCCTATCTGCCTATCATCCGTGTGCCAGATGGGCAGAGTATCAAACGATGAAAACTATTGTAACAAACACACATCTTGTATGTATCAAAATAAGCCAGCTGGAAACACAGTAGGCTCATTGGCCAACATGCTCGCACTGTCCTGACTATATTGCTACTGAGCTCTCATCCCCTTAGCATCTCCTTCTAGGCCTCCACACCATGGCCCAGAGCAACTGGCGAGCAACAATTTAGGGTGCCGCGAGCAACATGTTGCTCCCGAGCTACACGTTGGGGATCACTGCCTTAGCGGGTCCCACCAGAACCGGCTGGTCTGACCAGCCTTCCTTAGTGGGACCCGTTAAGGGACCATGGAGCTAATAACGGGCCCGCAAATATTGGGCCCGTTATTAGCTCCTTCCCCATTCCCATTGAGCCCTATGGGGGCTCAATGGGAATGGGGAATGGTTTTCAGAATGGGGACCTACCGGATCCTCCAAGGTCAGAATGACCCGGTAAATCCCCATTCTGACTACCCGGACACGGGTTTGGAGGCAGCCATGGTGCTAATAGCACCATGGCTGCCTCCAAACTTGTAATGATCCCCCTTGTCTAGAAATAGAACAAAAGGGCTTAAATAAGCCACCATAGTATCTAATAAAATGTCCCTCTTACCATTATAGGTATGTTTTGATGTGTGCGTTTGAACACATGCTAGGAAACGAATGACACATGCTCAAAAACATCGCAGATACTGTGCCTTACCAGGGGAAATTGAAACCCTTTGCCATCTTGTGACTGCTTGCAGGGCTCTTAACCTTTTGTGTACTGGTTATCTCATAGGGCCCATCGGTTAACAACTCTTTATCTGCAGTGGTGGCTATTGGTTTTGATTGGAGAGAGAATAAGTCTAGGTTAGGCTGTTCTGCAGTTCATTGAAGTTATATTAAAGCAACCTGAAGTGACTGAATGATGCAAAGATGTGTTGGTCTTGAGAATAGCATGTAGAGACAGTTGTAGTGATCATATGAACTGGGGAAAAATAATGACTGAAATAATCAATGTGACAGAAGTACTTGGAAATCATGTTGTTAATTTATGTGTTGAATGAAAAACAGTTGCTGCGGCTCCCCAAGGACATGGTAGAGAGCTTAGAAAACTCTAACGGTAGAGGAGGTGTCATCAGGGGGATGATGTCAGGGTCAGTGCCTGGGGAGGACGGGTTTTCAATGAAATTTTACAAATTATTTGGGCCCTTGGAAGCCCCATGTCTGGTCAAGGTGTTTAATGCATGCCTGAGAGGGGAGGCCCTGCCCTCTACGATGCTGCTAGCAATGATCGTAGAGATCCTTAAGTGGGGAGGGGGTCCCACCATGGGCTTCTCCTACCGACCTATCTCATTCCTAAATGGGGATGTAAAGATTTTGGCAAAAATCTTGGGAACGAGACTGGAGGTGGGGTTACCGATTCTTATACATGGAGACCAGGTGGGCTTCATTAGGGGAAGGCAAGGGTCAGACAACATTTGGAAGACCATGAATCTGATCCATGGGTCACAATCGAAGGGGCAAGATGCGTGCTTAGTCTCGTTAGACTCAGAGAAGGCCTTCGACAGGGTCGAATGGCCCTTCATGATGAAGGTCCTGAAGAAGATGGGGCTGCAAACGAATTTCCTGAGATGCATGGCAGAACTTTACAACAGCACCAGGGCAAGGGTCTGGGTAAATGGGGGACTCACAGACACCTTTGAACTTTCAAGAGGTACAAGACAGGGATGCCCTCTCTCCCCACTGCTATACGCCCTAGCCATGGAACCCCTGGCAATAGTGATTCGGGAAAATTACCAAATCAAGGAACCCGTGGGGTGTGGGGGCGGTAATTTCTGTGCAAACTCTTGCTCGCTCTCTGCAGATGACATACTGGCTTACCTCACTAACATTCAAGACTCCCTCCCAGCACTAATGACGCATATCGCGGAGTACGCCTGCCTCGCAGGGCTTAAAATCAACGCAGGGAAGTCAGGAATAATGCCGATATTAGAGCAGGGTCCCCCTCCACTTGAAAAAGAGATACCAAGGCATGAGAGTAGGCCAAAAGAGCATACAGTACCTGGGAATTCAAATCACGAAGGACCTGGAGGAGATGGTCAAGGCTAGCTATGACCCCCTCTGGATCCAACTGACAGCTGATCTAAAGAGATGGGACCCACTGATAGTGACCTGGTACGGTAGGATGACCTCATTGAAAATGAACGTACTCCCCAGATTGCTGTACCTGTTTGCAGCCATCCCGAGGCAGCTCCAGAGAAGTTCTACTAGGAAGTTACGGGAGAGCTCCGTAGATTCATTTGGAAAAATAAGACACCAAGGGTAAAAATGGCAACCCTGACTCTTCCAAGGGATAATGGGGTGGGGAGGTTGGGTTCCCAAATATCCACCTATATTATAAGGCAGCCCAACTTAGGGTGCTGCTTTAACACACAAGGGATGATTTGAGGACCTATTGGACCTACTTGGAGGACTTAGCGGCACATCCACTGAAGGCGAGGGACTACTTCTGGGCTCCGATCAGGTAAATCCCTGAACAACTAAGGTCCCACCCCACGCTGGTTGTTTTTTGGACAGTCTAGCGTGAGTCCAAGGACACGCATGGGTACACAACGTGACCCTCCCCCATGTCTCCATATGGGGGCCCCCATTGGACTTAGGACACCAGGGACTAGCCCGATCGAGATGTGGTCAGATGTGGGCCTAGAATGGGTGGGACAACTGTCTAAAGAGGGAATCTTCCTGGAGTTGGTAACAGTTCAGGGGGTACTGGGAAGGGACTCAATCTCAGCATTTGAGTATCTCTGCATCAAGGGTAAATTGACGGACCCAAAGTGGGGTGGACTGGTGGCAAGAGAGTTAACGGCAGTGGAAAAAGTCATTGACTTGTCCACAACGAGAAAGGGTATATTATCTAAGTTGTACAAAGCCACAAATGAGACATGTTTGCAGGGGATACAAACATTCCAGAGGTACTGGGTAGATTTAGTGGGGGAGGAGATTACAGGGGATGATTGGGCATGTATTTACAAAATTGTTTCCATGGTGGATTGCTCACCTCCACGATAGAACACAATTTCAAAATGTTTATGGGCTGGCATAGAGATCCCCTGAGATTGTCCAGGATGTTTGCGGGGGCCTCCCCATTGAGCCCCAGGGGGTGTGGAAGCGGTGTCCCAAGGTGCAAGTGTTTTGAAAAGAGGTGCTGAGCTGGATGGAAGAGATCACAGGAATTGGGTTGGACCTGGACCCGCTGCAGTCTCTATTAGGGGTCCCGCAAAAAGACAGGGAAGAACACAGACTCCCTAAGATGTGGGAAGCAATGTTAAGAGCAGGTAGACGGGCCATAGCACAGTGTTGGAAAAACGAAATACTCTCGAAAGAAGCATGGGAAGGGAAAGTACCTAACATGATGATAATGGAAAGGCTGACAGCGGCAGTACACGATAGGATGGACGAGTTTCAAGCAGAGTGGTGCTCTCTGTTGATCAAATGGGGATTGCATGAAGGAAACTACAGGGGTCGAATAAGCAAATGAGTGGAACATGAATCCGAAGGATACGGGAGAGGTCCTGGAGGGAGCAGGAAAGGGTATCAGACAGATATAATGAGGATTAGATCCTCTGAGACATGGATGAGAGAGAACTGTACCGCTGAACGTGTGAGTTTAGTAGGGAGCTTGAGGGAGGTGAGTGGAGGGTGGGGTAGGGGCAGGAACGGGGGAGGGTTGGGGAGACCTATATTGTTGACGGTATGGTGGGTTATACCCGTTATTTTTGTTTTTCTTGAAATGTCTTGTTCTCTTTACAAATGCAAATAAAATTAATTTAAGTTAAGTAAAAAAAAACATATACATTGATCGCCGTTAGTGTTCTCCATGTCTGTGGATTCTATGTTAATATTCTTCATGTATAAATGCATATATTACCTAGTACGTGTGTTGTTCATGTGGAGCGCATGTGTGCTTTGTGTCTAATGCATATGCTTGTCAATGTAACAACAGCAGTTTCAATGCTTTTGCCATCTTCAGCCTAAATTGTCTACACATCCTGCGTAACTGCCTGGGATAAGGCTGGTACAGTTGTCTCAGTGAGCAACGTTTCCTATCTGTGCAGTATTGCAGCGTGGGCGGGGCAGAAGCTATGGATGACATATTCATCTGCCTCCCAAAATTCCGCCTTTTGTCGAGTCTTCGACCACCTTCATTCTTCTGCTCTACCCCAGATAGGGTTGTTTGGGTACCCATAATTTGCTCACCCCCCTGAAGCTACCTCCACATACTCCATGGCATGTAGTTACATCACAATTTACCCAGTGTTCTGTGAAATTACGGGGATCTGGAGGATATTTAAACTTTGACCCTGGAGGGGCTATAGGGCTTTCTATTGCTTGGGCACAGAGGAAGTCATCCGTTTGTGTATATTCATGCATGTGGGTATCTATGTTTATGACTATTTTCATTCCCACTGCAATGTTGGTAGTCTTTTTGTATTGGCTTATTGCTATTTTCAATGTACATAAAATTAATAGTACCAGTACTAGTATGTCGATTAGTACTTTGAAAATCATTAGCCAACCAGGTGGGTATCCATGAGAACAGGTAGTTAAACCAGTCATTATCCGCAATGTCTTCCACCTCTTCCACCATTTTGTGTGCAGTACTGTCAAGGTGGCTATGGCCTCTGTGAGGGTTTCATTTTCATCATTGTAGGCAAGTAGTGTATGTGCGGCAAAATGAGCCGATTTCTACAAACACGCCTCCCCTCCATGGCCATGATCAGATCGAGGACGTATCTGTTTTGAAGGGTCATGAGTCTTATTGCTCTCAGCTCTTCCCTTATGACATTAAAGCCTTCTACAGTTGTATTTATAGCCTGGAATAGCTCACATCAGGCTATTTGCAGCCATTTGGCATTCGTATTGGCCTGCGGCCTGGGAGTGAAGAAGGATGTAAAGAACATTTCTGTTCTACTAAACAATGTATGCTCACCTGGTATGTCATACGCCGTTGCCATTTTCCCTGAGGCATAGTTACCAATTTTAGTGTGTTTAAGGGAGATTAACCGCTTATGTCTTAGGTGTGCGTTCATTCAGGGAAAAGCACCAATTTTCACTTCACTCTGGGGTACTACGAAGGCCTGTGCACTTATCCCCATAGAGCACAGACTGCCCCAAATTTGGGAGAAGGTGCATGTAGGCCATTGAACCACATGGCCCAATATTGGCCCATTATCACTGCTGTACCTACTTTCATGCCTGGTACTTCTAAAAAGCGTACACACCCTATGCTCTTTTCCACCTTCACTGTGCCGTTATTTAGGAAGCATAGTTTTGTATTTTTCAGTGACCTTATTGGCACTGGTCCCCCTGATCTTCGACTCAGATGAGCAGTTTGGTATATATTCAGGCCATTTCTTAAGATAGTGGTAGTTTGCGTTCTGTACCACCTGTGTAGGCTGTCCTAGGCGTGCTAATCCTTCAACCCATCCTTCCTCAGTACACACACACTTCCTTTTATTTGTAACTGGCCTCTATTGCAGCACCCAGGCATTTCTTTTCTTTGCGCATTGGTGCACTGCGATCTTCTATTCTAATCCCTCCCGCACTCATCTCTGCTGGTAGGTAGTTCATCACCTTGTGTTTTGTGTTAGCATTAATCATCATGATCTTTGTTTTATAAAATGATCCTCCTGTGGAGAATCTGCTTTTGTCACACACTTTATGGATGCTGTCTGACCCTAGAACGGTCCTCAAGTCATACATAGTGCAAGGTGCGTTAGGCAATGTGATGCGTGCGTGAGTTTTTCTGTACCTATGAACATTCTGGAGGCACTCAAGGCATAGGAGATGAGGGAACAAACAAAACGGCCCCCGCCAGATATCTCTTTCGCCACTTTGCTCATATGCTTGTACCACAGGTTGTTGGTGACATGGACAGAATCATCAATATACTTGCTCAATTGTCTTGAGTCATCATGCACAGTTCTTTCAATCTTTTAATCTGTGTGCTCACTTCAGGGAATTGTTCTGATGTCTTTTCATTTGTCACTGCTACAGTATTTATGCCTGGCTTTCTTATAAATGACACATTTTCATAATGCAATAAGAAATACAGACCACAGAATGTAAAATATTTCACTATGATCATGATGGATACTTTTTCTTCCTTTTGCAGATAACTAGGGGCATAATTCCCCTAACATGCTAAGAGAGCATATCTGATTTCATTCATTAAATGCCTTTTTTCTACCAATGTAAATGTTTCTTCCTTCTCTTTAAAATGATAAGTGTCTTCGAGAAAAATTCAGGTAAATGTGTACGAAAATTGTTTTCTGACACAATATGTACTTTTCAATTTCAAACACTAAATGTTCGTCCAATGTTCCAAGCTCCTAAAAAGGGATATGTTCTCAAGAGATATGCATGGAACAGAAGAAACAAAAGTGCACGTGTGTCGTTTGGCAAATGTAAGATGATAAATGTTCCCGTGCTGGAAGTCTGGTTATGTGAATCTAATTCTTCCTGATGCTCCTGCTGCTGATTTGCTGTAGTCATTGCTCGCCATATTTTCATGCGTTTCTTTCCCTAGTATATTTGCAGTATTTTCAGCGTCAGTATGAGCCCGTGTAGGAAGAGCAATGGAGCATACAATCTGCGTCACCAGCTCATGTGAGGTCAGGTGATGGTTGGAGCCTGGCTGATTACGTAAGGCAAATAGGGCTAGTGCAAGGCAATTTAACAAACACATTTCAAAGTCTTTTTTATCTCGTTCTTTTAAGAGGCGGTTGAGATGCTCACAAATGCTGTTTGCTTGTGGGTGATACGCGGATGAGAATGGGTGCCTTATCCCACAGAGATTAGTGATGTGCTCAAATATTTCATTTACAAAGTGGGGTTCGTTGTTGGATCGTAGCACATTGCACACTCCCCACCTTGGAAATACCTCATGTACGAGAACTTTGCTGCAGATGTGGCATCTGGATGTGTGTTTGTGTGTGAACTAGCTTCGATCCAGCGGGAAAAGGAACATACTAGTGCTAAAATATACCTGTAGCTATTACAAATTTGGGTCATATCTACATAGTCTATATGCAAATGCTGAAATGGTCCAGTAGGACAGGGTATTGCTCCTCGCACAGTTCTGAAAGTGTGGCCAGCAATAAATTGTTGACACACCAGGCAATTAATAACAAAGTTTGAAACATGCTCCTTCAAATTAGGGGTGAATCAATCCTCCGAAATCAGTACTGCAAGATATTCTCTTGTTATGTGTGATGGGTAGTGTAACTGTTCTAGTGCTACAGTAAGTAGTCCTAGGGGCATAACAGGACAATGAGCGCCCTGATCTTTTCCAGAATTCCTGCTCTTCTGGTGGTGCCCTTACCTGTAACTCAGTAATTTGCGCTATGGGTAGTGTCACGACCCTCAACCCTGATCCCCACTGGCAAGCCCTTTGGCCTGGTGGACTCAGGACTCGGATCGCTTATAAGGCCTAGCATCCACTTCTCAGGCCCTCTTGGGGCCAGTCCTGGCCAGGCTCATAAACAAAGATAGACATCTGCTTGTGGAACTACTTTTTAGGGCCTTCAGCCAACATGGAGGCATCCACATTGCTTGATTCCTAGAACCAAGCTATGTGGTCAAGTGTTTTGGGTGTGGTGGCCTAGGGACTACTTTACCTGGACTACTTTGCAGTGGCTATTTAAACCACACCCGAACAAGACAACACGCTTCACGTTACTTTGCTACTAGCAACGTGACGCTCACTGTGTCCAGCTTTCTCACAAGCCTGACGAATTCCGGACCTGCAGAAAACAAAGAACATCGTTAGCAGCAGAATCTTACCTGTAATCTCCATCCTTCACTGCTCGCAGCTCCTGGGCAGCTCCGTTTGAAGAGTTTGCCGCCCGGATCGAAGGACCTGAAAGAAGGGAGAAAGACATTATTAAAATGAGGTAAAAGAGACATTACAACCACAAAGCCCTTAGAGACTTACCTGGCTGGCTGATTTTCGACCAGCATACCTCCGGAACTCCATCTGCGCTGGGAGCACACGCGCGACCTATGAAAAAGTGAAAAGCACAGGTCAGTTAGTACAAGACATCGCTGCGCTGCGCAAAGCGCCTCCTTACCGCATCATAGCGCTATTGTGTGCCATCATCTACCGGTGAGAACCAGCCTACCCAGTTCTCCAAGCGGATACTCCACGCACCTAAGGGAGATAAAAAGAGACATTTTAGAACAGAGAAAAGGCATGCAAGAATAATAACGCCATCAATCGCAATAAGACCTGCCTGAAAGATACTACAAGGGCCGCAGTCAGTGAAGTAACTTGACCGCCCGCGCCCACAAAAGACCATGCGCCCCTGCCCAGAGAGCAGGACGGAAAGCTCAGCAATTCCGACAGCAGGTGAGAAGAGAACCCGGAGGGGCTGAAAACACAAGGGAGGTGGAGGAAAACTTACCTTGGTCGTCCAGTCATAATATAGTCTTCATTTCCAGGCGGAATCCCATCGACACCGAGAACCACACCAGGGAGTCATAGAGAAGGGCACCAACGACCAACTGGCTGGGTGGCGTCCTTGTGGATACCAGGTGAGTGTAACAGGTAGTGTATTAAAGCCCTCCTTTAGCACCATGCGTGCACATGTATATTTGTTAGACGCAGTTGGAATGTTAAGTTACTTCTGGGAAATATATTACTCTTTTTGCTACTAGCTCGGCAGCCTCATTGCCGCGAGAAATCAAGTCTGCACCTCTGGTGTGGGCTGCACACTTCACCACAGTGATAGCCGATGGGAGTTCAAGAGTGTCTATGAACCTGTCTAGTGATGGCGCAGGCTGCACGGCACTGGTGGGCCGTCTGCACACAAAAGGCACAGCTTTTTCCAACCGGACAGTCCTGCGTGTACTATTGACGTCACGTAGGCGGAGTCGGAATACACTGTTTCATCTCCATGCACTTCAAGTGCCAAGATCAACCCTACCAACTCTGCCGCCTGTGCTGAAAAATGCGCTGGGGATGTCACGCTTATCACTTTCTCAAAGCTATCATTCTCTCTTGTTTTTATCACTGCTGTTCCACAATGCCTCTCACTAGTGCTCTGATCAATTGACGATGACCCGTCAAAGAGAACTATCCCCCCTCCCAGGGCATTTCCCTTAACATGGGGTATTTCATCATGATATATTCGTTGTAGCTGGTGCAATCATGGACATAAACTTCCTTGTTCACTGGTTCTTCTATAAATCTAGCTGGGTTTACCACTCAGCACCTGAAAATTTTGATCGATGGATTCAATATAATCTCCTTATAACCTGATGATCTCTGTGTGGTCAATGTGCTTTTGGGTTTTTCAAGGAAGGCGAAAAGAGCATGTTCAACATTAAATGTAACCGAACAGAACATAGTTATACCGGTGGACTTCTCACTTGCAAAAGCTTCTGCAACCAATGCTTGCTTGCATGGGTAATGGCCTCCCGTTACTGGATCCAAGATTCCACTGTAGAATGGTAGTGGGTTGTGTCCCATGGTGGTTTTCTGTGTGAGGACAGCCGCCATCACTAATCGATTTGAATGGGAAAGAACGAAAAAACCTTAATTGTAATGGGGGTTCCCTAATACTGGAGCTGGAAGAAAGCCTGAGAAAGGTTAGGGATGGGAATCACCCCCCTAATATTGAGAACTCAGAGATACATTCTATGAAGCCAATAGGAGTAAAGACAACCTCTTGGTGCATGTGAAACAGAAGGAAGAAGCCAGGGGGCTAAAAGACAACCCGGCGGGCACAGAGAACTTGTGTGGTAACAAACCAGGGGAAGGGAATCCTCCTGCCTGGTATAACTGGAACTTTGAGAACTGTCAGGAGGGGGGAGACATTCCTGAACTTTGGTTTTGAATCTTCTTTTTGGCACCATATTTTTTTAACTTTGTTTTCTACTGAACTCTGGAAGCTACGGAAATAGGTTGGGACATATGACGGTGGACAGTTTTTCATTTGGACGTCCTAATGAAGACACTAGTCGTTTTGGTTGAGGTTGGGAATCCCCCTTAACTTTAGTGAAAGGTAGGAGTTTCGCCAACCCCTTTTTACTTTCAATAAAAGTCTATAAAAAAATGCCACCTCTGTGTTGTTTGCCATCTTCAGCACCTTTACACTTCCCACATTCATTTAAGCCATTTGCATAAAACACAATCATGCAAGCTTTGTGCTCCTACAACCCACACTTCCAGACTGGCTTGTCTGGCTTTTACACTTTCCTTCTTCTGGGTGGACCTTTCAGAAAGGGTCTGTACCTTTGAGCCTTAATCAGGTAACATCTGGGATTAGTCTGGCAGTGTGGTCTGTAGGAGCGCAAAGCTTGCTTTTGGTGGAGGCTGGAAAGTGGTGGAAGTAATGGAGACAGTGGGAGATAAGGAATCCTGAGAGTTGGCCACTCGTTAGTTAATTTTTATGAGTCTGCAATCCGTTGATGGGTAATCTGGCATTTCTAGAACCCAAACATACACCTTTAACTTAAGTAGGGGGGATAGGAGGAGCCAGTAGACCAAATTAATACTTCTGAACTTTTAGTTTTACTGTTGTAATTTAGATGACAAATATTACATTCCTGTAATCATCTTTCTGATGCTTGTATTTGCTTAGATTCACGTGCTTGCTTTGCATAGGCCAACATCTAGTGCTTGGTGCAGAGTATTACTTATTTTCTAATTCGAAAAAGAAACGTTGACAGGGCATGTTTGTAATACTATCCCGACTATGACGTGTACTGTATCCATGATCCTTCACACATCGAGGTCCTCAGATTGTTTTATTTCGGACCCGAGGTTGCATGAAGTGTTAATGAAATCTATATTTATAAAAGTGAAAATGTGTGGGTTTGTGGCTTGGCAAAGCGTTGTTCCAAACTATTTCACCAATCTGCACCACATTTTGCATAGTTACCAGTTAGGACCCTCCGGACATTACTGGCTACATGACATGTGGACACCCCACACCCTTTCCTCCCATTTCAGCACAAGTCAAAATTTGTTTGTTGGTTTGTGGCTTGGCGAAGCATTGTTCCTCATACAATTCCACACCGTATTTTGCAGTTACCTATTAGGACCCTCCGGACATTACTGGCTGCATGACATTAGGATACCCCACAACTTTCCCCGGATTCCAGCACCTTTACACATGAGACGGTTGCCTGAAATCGGCGAAACATCTATGTGGTCGTAGAAGGACTGATCCCCCCACCCTAGAATGCATGGTTTCTGGGACATTTGCACCGCACCGACCGCCATTATGCCAGGGTGAGGCAACAGGTGGAGAGAGCACAGTAGGTCCCAATATGCAGCTGCACACCACCTCTCGCCTCTCCCCAACAGCTGCTCTGGGCTATGTCCGACATCCACACACACCCATACTCAGTGCAGTTTACTTCAGAGTGCAAAGCACATCAAGCGATAAGCGAATTGGAACAACGACGCACAGGATAATTGATTTTCAACAATTGATGAGTGTTGTAAGTAATGTCTGTCCACAGAACCCGTTCGGAAAAAAGGTACTTTTTGCTAGCATTCAGTAAAAGGTGTGGTGGTAAAAGGTGTACAATGCCTATTATGAGGGGTCAGTAATGCAAGGCGGCCAACTGCTTGAAGATTTCTCAAAATATGCCATTTTATTAAAGAAATTATATTAAAAAAATACCTTGCTTCCCCTACTCAGAGGAATTCCCAACCTAATTGAAAGGCTAAGGGAACATTCTTTAGCATGGGAAAACTGGCCCTCACACTAAACAAAAAATATACAAAAGGCAATTATTTAGCAACACAATATAGTAAACAATATCAACACAATGTCTGAATGGCCTTCTCTGATCCTGGGTAAGGTCCCTTCCCCAGTATTCATAGTTGACTCCACAATGTTCAGCAAAAGAAAATAAAGGTTTTAAATCAACTCTTGTAAGCTCAAAGTCAAAGAAAATGATCATCAACCAAAAATCCACTGGTAACAACTCTTTGTTCCTGGATGAAAAGATCCCCTCCCAACGTCCGGGGAACAAATCGCGCCAATGGTAATCCTCAGTATGGTAAATTGTCTCTTCTTCAAAATAACGGGTCACTGTTCAGAAGAAGGTGTAATATCTCCCAATGTCAATAATACACAATTCTCTAGGACTTTTTTTAGTAACAACTTTACATTGCTATATCTGTGCTGCTGCTTCAACTTTCAACAACCAGACTTCTACTGTGGTACCATGAGAACAGTCACCTTTGTTCCACAGTGCGATACAGCTTCCAAACACTTCAATTTGACATCTGCTGAAAACTTAATATACCACCACAGTTTATGTACTACTATCACTGCTCTGTAGTTTGGAATTGTTAGGTAGGTATTGACTAGGTATCGACCCAAGCGATCGTATCTAGAGGGTCGTAGATACGGTTTTGCCGCATTCGGCATAGGTATAGGTATAAAATACTGAATCTGAAAATACTGAGGTAGGAGAGCAAGGGTTGTGGGGGTGTCCCCCGCACTCCTACTTCTGTATTTTCAGGTTTGGGGGCTGCAGGGGTGTCCCCTGCATACAAGAAACAATGCGGGCAACAAAAAGAAAAGAAAAAGAAAAGCTGGAATTGCAAAATGCGTCAGAGTGGGCTTTGGTATTCTGCAATTCAAGCTTTCTGTTTAAGTTCTTTTAACGTACATCCATTGACTAGATACTTCAACCTCTTAAGGTAGGCAAGGCACTCTTTCTTTTAATAAATTTGTCAAAAAGGGGCAGCCTCTTTGCCTCTACCGTCTGCCTGACTACAACAAGATCAACCTTCTTCCGCCCATAAGACTCCCTCCTTTCTGGTTTTAGCAGTCTTTGGCACCACAGGTTGTAATGTACTTCAAAATATTCTTCACAAGCAATTAGCTCCTCCTGCCCAGCTTTACTTGCATCTTTCTGGCAGTTCAGCCCAGTAATTACCCAGAAGCATTGGTGCCATTCTCTCAGCTTCGAGTAACAATGGCACACCTGTAGCTTAGGCCACTTGAGTGTTAACAGCTTTACAGGGTAGTAGGATGGCTCAACTCTTGGCAAGACTGGTTTCACTATAGAAAAAGGGGATGCCTCTTGGCTTGGGTAATGCCTGTTCTTTTGAATACTTTCGACTCTTTATTTCTTAGAGATGAAAAGAATGTTACTTCTGGTAGAGTTCAGTCTTTCAAGTGAAAACACAATTAGGCACACGCAACCTTTCTTTAAAGTGGATTTCAAGGTTTTAACATGAATAAAGTATTGTATTCCAGTGTAACGGGAAGGATGAAGTTCTGATTTCCTTTTGAAATTACAATTAGGCACACGCGACCTTCTTTTATGGAAGTTTTCAATTTTTGAAACTTGTAATTCCTTTAATGTCAAAGTTGGTTATTCAGTAATACTTTAGAAAGGTTTCCCTCTTGTTGATTATGGAGACACGACCACTCAGTTATACAATAGCAGTCAACAATGAGTTTCAAGGACTTTAGCTTCTCACGCGAGTTCACATTTCATTGTTAACTAGACTTTGGCTATAACAAACAGCCTTTCCTCCCATTTAACAACACGCAAGTTATTAGGAGCTGGCTACAGTTACCGGCAAGTCACGCCCAGTGAATATGAACGCCGTGCTTCACTCACCCGCTTCAGTAACACTGGTCTTGTGTGGTGCACTGCTTTCCATACTTCCTCTACCACTTCTACTGCTTCTGGCTTGCTGGGGACCCACACCCTTCTCCAGCACGTGTCTCTTCGGTCCAGCCACTTGATTTGGGAGTTCCTTTTCCTCCGAGACCCTTGGCTTGCCTTCTGCTTCTGGCCTTAGCCTACTGCACGTTCAAAACTCTGCAATTACGGCAATCAGGCTCACAGATGGAAAACGTAGTCTCCTGCACGTCTTCGGTTGTGCAGCCTCTGCAATTCAGGGTTTGGGAGAACAGTACTCTCTCAGAGCTTGCAGGTGAAATATGCAGTCTCTGCGTTCTGGCGTCCCTTCTGTTTCTCCACTTTCTTGTGATTTGTCAGCCTTGTGCTCACTGGTTGCTTCTATTGCTAGTTAGCCTTCTAGCTCTCATTCCAGCTCTTTCTACTCCTCCTTTCCTGAGGGGGCCTGTTATGCCTCACAGGTTTAATGATTGTCTTCAGGTGTGGGCTATTAGTTTTAATTGCTTGACTATTGCAATGGCTACTAGGCTTAATTGCCTGACTACTACATCTGCATGCCGCTTCAGACCTCTTCCTCATCTCAGTACCTCTAGGATTCTGGGACTTGTAGTCACGTCTAATAAAGTTAGGTTTTTCAACATATGCATTGTTTGTAAGGGTAGTTTTAATTCCTTTAAGGTTTGGAACAGAACGACTATGAGAATTAACTCTCACAGAGGAAGATGGTTTAGTAAAGACAACATTGTACCCTTGGAATTGAGGAAGGTATTTAGTTTGGGATACCAAAAAGGATCTTTCTTTCGGTATTGTTTTTTCTGACTTTATAACATGAGGGTTCACAACCTTAGATCTATTAAGAGTTTGAGAGATATTAGAATGACAATAAGCCATAACCTCTGTAGTAACAGTGGTAAGAACATTCCCATCAGAGGACAAATACTGTGTCTCATCCCACGGTATCTCTTCACCACCCTGGACCCTGTCTTCTCCCAGGTGATCCTCCCACAGTACACCACCCCCAGGGTTGGGATCAAGAAGTGCCTGCCTTCCCTTGACCACTGTAAGGAACTCATGGTGGCAACAGTACAGACAGAGACATGTGAACACAGTTCAAGGGTGTTTATTAAACTGTATAGTTTGGTTGGAAAAACACCTTATCTAAACCTAAATCTAAGATGGGAGCAAGCTCCAGCCATCAAATAATAATAAGGCAGTCCTAGTGACGTCTTGCCAATTAAAAGGGCCTATATACTAAAAAAACCCATTGCCAATCGTTACGCTATATACAAGAAGTGTGGGATAATGTTCTTAAAAAAGAAGGAAGTGTTCACCAAAAATAAGTCAGGATGCAGTAGTCGGGTCTCCCTTCCCCACATTTTCAGCACAGCATAAGGTAGGCCTTTGGAGCACAGCACAAGCTCGAGCTTTCCCAGCACAAGGTAACAGTTCTGCTCTCAGCAATCAGGGCCTTCAGTGGTTAAGTCCCTTTTCTACAATAAGCCTCTTGCTGCCGTGGGCCTGATGTATTCGAAATTATAAACAAAAAGTTATTTTCTGCTGGCACGTTGGGTGATGTCTTTCACCCTTAGATCCCCCTCTTCTGGGCGCAGATCCCTTCTCAATTGTTAGCCTCCCTCTGTTGGGTTCACTATGGCTTTCAACACAATCTTCTTTGTGTCATTCACAAATATGAATGTCTTTTTAAACAGTTCACTGTGGACATCCCTCGGCCAGGTTCACTCTTGTCAACACACTATTTCGGGACTTTAGACTTTGCCCCTCTTATCAGCATCCCTCTTTTGGGTTCACTCTTGCCAATCTGGTCTATCGTGCCCTTCTCATCCAACTTTTATGATGCAGGATTAATGTCCCTTAGCTTCACAATCATCTGTCGGTTAAAGACTTTTGACTGTACAGAGAATTTTACAAGACCCCTGTATGACCACTTTGACCCCGTTTTCACCTTTCCCAAGGCCTTCTGATTGTAGAAGTTTCAATCGGGTAATCGTCCAGAATTTTCTGAGTGAGCACCCACCTGGTGCCATACTCCTCTCTTGCTGGTTTCCCCCCTTTTCTCATCAATAGCTCTTTTAATGTTTTCACAGTTCAATTAGCCGTCTGCTACTTTTCGTTCGACACAGTTCCATTTCTTATCGACTCTCCCTTCGACTCACCGGCTGTGATGAACCGCTTGGCTTTCTTTCTCTTCAAGTCAAGGTTGGTACCACGGAGACAAGCGTCTCTGCCCGGCTTGGTTATCAGTGGAGGAGGATCTTGTGTACTGTTGACATCTGCTTTTCTCCTTGTTACCCTCTCGGTATGCGCCGTCTTTCTCCTCCTCTTGAACTGCCGTGCTCAGTTAGCTCTCACGTCGTGCGGTCTGCCTTGCTCGTATTGAGATCTTGTGCTTAACCTTTTATCCATGTGGGGAATGTAAAGGGCTGTCAGGTATGTGCGGTTCTCATCAACTGCCTGTCCTTGCTTGACCCTGGTCAGGGGACATGTTAGGTAAATGGCTCGGGTATTAGTCTATTAGTCTGTCGTCCTTCGTAATGTGCGAAAGTGTTTGCATTGGAAAAGGGCGAGGGTAAAGTGTTTGTGTATCCTACGTGGAAGGTTGGGGAAACGTTGTCATGAGAAGGAGGATACCGCGTCTCAGCCGTCAGTGTCCCACTTCTACTCCCCAAGCACCCGCCACCCAGGTGATCCTCCCTCACTGGTCCACCCCCAGGAACTGGATCCAACAGCGATGGCCGTGCCCTGGCCACCTGGATGACAGACCCTGGGGGGCTAGTCAGGGAGACGCCTTCAGGTTTCTCACACCACCTAGGAGGAGACTTTAGGCAGGGTTTCCGTGAGGGATCCATTTGATTCTTCACACTATGTACCTTCTACTCCCAACAAGGGGAGGAAGGGTGGGCGCATGTGAATCTAAGTATAAACAAGCATCAGAAAGACGACTACAGGTATGTAATATTTGTCTTCTGAGGCTTGTGGAACTGCTTAGAATCACATGCTTTGCATAGACTAGTGAGCAGTACCAGGAAAAGGAGGCAAGTTGTTGGAAGGAGCAGAGGCAAACAAATGTTTCAACATTGCCTGTCCGACCTGAGAGTCATTCCTTGGTTTGTGTCGACACAGTACTATTGAGTGAAGGTGTCAACTGAACTCCATGTAGCTGCTCTACAGATTGCCACTAAAGGTTAATTTGCAATGAATGCTGTTGTGTGCTCTAGGTGTAAATTGTAGTTCCTTGATGGATAACTTGTAACATTGCTGTATGCATTTTACTAGCCATTCAGAAATGGCTGCCTTTGAGACAGGGTCTCCCTTCCCTTCTCTTCCCTTCCCTTCCCTTCCGGCAGCTACGGAAATAATTGGTTTTCCTTTGTTTTGTTGTGGTAGTACACGACAGCTTCCCTAACATCTGGTGTATCGAGGGTCATCTATCCAGAGTTCTGTCGGTCCTGAAAAAATGTTGGCTGTTCAATGTATTGATTGGCATGGAATTTGGAAATGAACTTAGTTGCCAAATGTGGGTACGTTCTTAAGACCACCTTAGTCTTATGAATTGTGATGAAAGGTTCTGTTACGGACAAAGCCGGGAACTCACTTACCCTTCCTATGGAAGTGATAACTATAAGGAAAGCAGCTTTGTAAGTGAGATCTTTGAGGCTTGTCTTACGTATAGGCACAAAAGGGGAACCCATGAGCTTGCTTAGGACAATGTTTAAATCCCATCGAGGGAGTGGGTGTGTCATAGGGGGATATAATCTTTTGACAACTTCCTTGAAGGCTTTCACAACTGTAATCTTCCACCATGAAACCTTGCTTTGTCTCTCTCGCCTTAGATACAATATATCATGGCCGTCTTTGGAGTAAATTAATGACGACCCAGAAACTTTCTGAGCGGCCTGGGATGGGGTGAGGCAATCTTGGAGATGGGAAGGCTTTGAAAACTGAACACTGATACAGGACCAGAGACGAAGAGGGAGGGGCAGCAGTGGGAACCACAGGTGGAAGGGCAGGGACGGAGGAGACAACAGGAGGGTGGGGAGCAACAATCCAGCACAAGGTCAACAACTTAACTGTCTGCCGTGTAGCACCACTGCGCAAAGACCCAAGCACCAGGAGAGATAACAATAATCACAAAGCCATCAAGACAGACACAGAGACAGCAAGGACTTTTTCCAAGGTCCCAGATTCCCCAATTGGTGACATTTGAAAGGGGGTCGGGGAGGGATAGGGAGTGGGGGGGGACAGTTGAAGTAGCCAATCATGAGGCTGTACCAAATGTTACTGTTAATTGTTTTGCAAAATGGCAATAAAAATGTAAGTTACATTTTTTTTTTACAGAATTGGGGTATTCCTCAGGGTTTACTAACTATCCTGATTCATTTACATACTAACTCCAAAATCAAGATCCGCCTGAATGGCAAGGGAGATCTGTGTCAGCCCATTTCGACAGGCAGGGGAGTAAGGCAGGGGTGCAGACTGGCTACCTGTCTTTTTAACCTATGCCTGTTGGATGTTGGATGTTCGGCAGGCTCTGTCACCAAGCGCTCTGGTCAGTCCCAAGATTGGGCGAAGTAATATTTTGTGGTTGGCAAATGAGAACGATGTAGTCCTATTGGACTACACACCCCTGTTGGTCTCCAAAGGCAGATTGACGCCTTTGCTCATTACGCGGAGGTAAATGAACTTACCATAAACCCCACAACATCTAATAAAGTTAGATTCCATCAGAAGGGGAAACGTGTCCCCAGTTTTGACTGGCATCTGAACGGTATATCTGTCCCTGTGGTGCCTGAGGTCCAATATTTGGGATTTGTCCTAACTTTGTCACCAGCTATGGCACCTCTTGTGGATAGACTGAATCGGGTGGCGGATCAACTCTTTTCCCAGATGAAGAGATTAAACACACTATACTGCAGGTTTTCCATACTACCATTAATTAGATTCTACAGCAGTAAAGTTATCCCAAAAATCTTTTATGGTTTGGAGATCGATCTGCGCTATTGGTCTATTGACTGGGTGAGGATAGAGGGGCGAATCTGGAAGAGAGCACTGAATCTCCCACTATCACTCCCTATGGCTAGCCTGCGTTATGAACTTGGCTTATCATCTCTGACGGCCCACCTGGACAGTAGACTAATTCTTTACTATAGGCGCATTTGACTTCCTAAGAAGGAAACCCTGTACCAATACGTCACCCTCCACTCACAGATGGGCACTTCCTCTGTGTTGTATGGATTGGGGGATATTGTGGATAAGATCTTATGCAATATCAATAGACCACTGGATAATGTTAAGGTAAATCCACAGTGTGTTAAGAAGGCAATAATGGACTATGATTGGGCTTGCATTGTAGACACAATGCGGTCGTCATGCATTGCTCCTTCATACTCAATAAAGGACAAATCCAGAAGGAGTCGGCCGAGTTACCTATCTTGTCTCCGTAACTCCAGGTGGAGATGAGAGTTCTTAAGATTGAGGTTAAATCTGATAACTACTGGGGAGATAATGGAGATTCAAGCTAATTATTATTTATTGTGATATTAAACTAACATAGTTTTTTTACACAATTACAAGTCATATAAAAAATATATTTTTCAAAATGTTTCTTATCTTCACTACCGATAACAGACAAGAAAGAAGACATATTAATATTAAGTAAAACCTATCTGTTGTAGAACTCTAACTACATTTATGGTCAGGGCCGTTTCATGGCCCGAAGTCATTCGTACCCAAAACTCATCAGATGTCAGCCAGTCACTTGAGCAAACAAAATGTTCCAGATATTTCTTTCGGGCAGCCCATGTGCCTTCACAGAATCTTAACAGATGCTCCAGTGACTGATTTTTGGGGTTTTGACATTGTGGGCATAGGTGCCTACTTCTTTCAATCTAAATCAAGAGGGGATTAGAAGTTCTTGGGGTGCAGCCTATGTAGTACTCAACAAGTACAAGCTCTGAAGCATATACTAATAGAATGTAGTGCTGTTCATAGTACATGTATAAAACAAATCTCTCGTTTCATGCTGACTGAGGAATGGCTTACTTCCCACTCCTTCTGGAAGAGATTGACATCGGGGCATGAACTAAGTGTGGTTTTGGAGGTACTCCTATTCCTTAATGGTTTAGGTTTATTAAATTATAAAAAAATCTTTTAATTTTGTTTAATGATAAATCAAGGTAAATGTACAATTTAGGGATCATTGAGTTATACTGTTGGTATATTTATTATTCAAAGTGTTTTAATTTTTTCCCTTTGCTGTATTTTAAGTCTTATTTATTCTTTGTTTTATGTTTGACCACTGTGTAATTGTAGATCGAACGTTAGAAACATTTGTTTTAGAATGTTTTTATTTGTGAAAAGTCTTTTGATTACACCACAATAAAATATAAAAGAAACCTTGCTTTGCAGTGTTGTATATGCAGATAGTGCAGCTAAATGTACCCTTAAGGAACAAAAGTCCAACAAGGGAAGTAGATAGTGTACTATATGAGATGATGAACAGTCAATTGGGTCTACATTTGACTTTCTATACGACACATCTTTTCTGTTTGTTAAAGTAGCAGTGTCTAGTGTTTGATTTACAAGCATCTCTTAATATTTCCATGCATCTGCTAGGTAAATTAAGATGGCCGAACTCTATGATCTCAGGAGCCAAGCTGCTAAGTTGGTTGTCTGAGGATGTGGATGAAGGGTTGCCCCTTGATTCTGTGACAACATGTTGACTGGACAGGTTAGCTTCATAGGTGGGTAAATGGACATCTTGAGAAGACAGAAATACCACGTTTGAGGTGCCCACATAAGAGCAACTCGGATCATTGTTAGGTGTTCCTGGTGCATCTTGTGGATTACTCTATTCAAGAGTGGCGCTGGTGGAAAAAGCTTATGCAAATGTCCCTGACCAGCGGATCCACTGTGCGTTCCCCCTGGACCCGTTCTGCATGTACCTGGAGACGTAAGTGTGGCATTTTACATTTTCTTTTGTTGCAAAGAGATCTATATCTGGTTGTATACTAATTGACCTTTTCACAATTGACCTCGGGAGAACTGACCTAATTTAGAAGGTCAATTAGGACATATACGTGGAGGGAAACCCCCCGGAGGGGTTCCCCCCCAATCCAAAGTCCCCCACAACCCCCAATCAATCCCCTTATATTATTTATAATCCAAAAGCAACCCAATACATATATAAAATAACTAAAATAATATAAAGGTCAATTGTGCAGAAGGTCAATTAGGACCACTATAATTAGATCAATTGGGCAAAAGGTACATTGTAAAAGGTCAATTTGGGTAATACCCTATATCTGGATGCCCCCATTGATGAAAAGATGTTCTCTACAATGTTGGAATGTAACTCCCATTCGTGATCTGAGGGCTGACCTGTGTTTCTGCTTAGTGCATCTACTATACAGTTGTGCCTCCGTGGAGCGTGTTGAGATGAGAGGAAAATTGCTCTTTGTATACCCCATTTCTAAATCTTTTGTGCTAGTGTGGACAGATTTAAGGAGGGTGTCCCGCCCTGCTTGTTGACATAGAACATGGAGGTTTGTGCTGTCCGTGCCAACTAATTCATTTTTCTCTGCTAGATGATGCTGGAAAGCCTGTAGTGCCTTGTACATTGCTAGGATTGGTTGTGCTTCTTTGCTAGTGTTTGTGTCCAACTGCTATGCACAGCTTGGTGGAGGCAATGCGCTCCCCAACCTGAAACCTGTTATCTGACGAATGACTTTATAATGCCATTGACCATGTGGAGAGTAGCTGATGTTGCTACTGTGATGAACCTGATGGTCATTACTCCTTTGCCGGCGGTGACCTCTCCCCATGTGGCCAAAGGACGGCGGCTGCTGCCTGATCCTGGGGGCGGCTATATGAAGGAGACAACCATCGGGAGAATATCATGGCACCACTGATGATACATGATAACCCTTCTTCTTTTGAGGATACCCCATCCCGGCCTAATGTCTTAATGGCATACTGTTACACCTCCCTCATTCACCTAGGAAGGATGCTGACGACCTTCCAATGAGAGCTGCAGATTAGTTATCAAAATCTCACTTACCCTCTAAAGTTTATGAAAACACCTACCTTCTCTGCCTCTACCTTGAAGTCATGTACAACTGTCTTGCCTTTAAAGAATAATTACACTTTCTTTCCAGACATTATTATAAAACATCAAGAATGGACATCCATTCCCATAACTACCAGAAAATTGCAACAAGGAAGATTTACAGAGTAATGCAGATCACAGAAGGCCAGGAACACAGGCTGAGCTCAGGTTGTTGCAAGCCTATACCTGTGACTGGGAGAATTAAAAACAAAGCAGCTGCTGGAAGGAGAACCGCGGCTTCTCTTGGGGTGAACCAAGAGACTGTGAGGCTGGAGAGAGAGCCGTGGAGCGAACTGGCTCGGGAACCAAAGAGAGGGAAGCTGACTGCGAGAAAAAATATTGGGAGAAGCAAAATCATGAGACTATCCAGTTTGGAGGGGTGCGCAGAGCCCACCTGAGAAAAGCCCTGGCACGGAAGAATACCAGGCAAATTAATGGTGTGAGAAAGATACCTATATGTGAAAGCCCTGGCAGGAGAGTATACTGTGAGAAACCAAACGGTGTCTCACCTGCTACTCCTCAGGGACTTGTCATCCAGGTGGCCAGGACACAGCCATCGCTTTTGGATCCAGTTCCTGGGGGTGGACCAGTGCGGGAGGATCACCTGGGTGAGGGGTCTTCGGGGAGTGTGGGTGACACAACCGATGGTGAGATGCAGTGTTCCCCCCTTTTTTGTTCATCTATGCCATCCTATTTTGTAGGATTTTCTGAAGGCCCAACTACCCCACCCTTTTTACACAAACACTGGGCCGAGGAAGAGGGTGACAGTAATCAGATGAACTCTCTCACATCATACTGGACATGTCAAGTTAATCGGGTCGGGCAAAGTCAGGCACTTTACACTAAGTGCATACACCTAAATACCAGTTAGCTCTCCTCACGCGAATAAAAGGCACCACCTAAAGACACACTCTGGGCAAGGAAGAATACGGGTAAAAGCAGAACTTCCAGGACTAAGAAACACCTACTGGAGCAGAGCAAAGGACCAAGGAACGAGAGCAGCGGGCCGAAAACCCCACGGCTTCCAACTGGAGGTCGTTGCCTCCAACAGGCTGCGAAAGACACGTGGAGAAGGCCAGATCCCACAAGTGAAGATTGAATTGTGTTTCAAGGACGCCAGCAACCCTCCTGGGTGAATAGCAGAGTTGGGGAGGTGAGGCCAAGCCTGTGGTACTAACCTTGACTGGTAAATTGGAAATCGCAAAAAAAGAAAAGAAGTGCACACAGCTGGTGAGTTGGCAAGCGACCTGAGAGACCACTGTGTGCTAAAGCGAATGAAGTAGCAACATTATATCACAAGCGAAGGCTGCATGCATGTGGATGAGACACAAAGAAAGGCAGACCTGTGAGTAAACTTTAAAGTAAAATGCAGCTGTGAGATCAGCGATGCAAACTAACGCAGTGGTCCGGTGAAAGGAAGTAGCCCATTCGAAAGTCTCAGTGAAAGGTACATTGTTTGAAGCTAAAAGGCGAACAAACAGCAAAGGTTAAAGTAAAACAGTGAACCTAGAGTCGAAGTAGTCCTGCAATGGTCTGTAAAGAAAGCCACGCACACTCGAAAGACTTTGGCATCTGAAAGTGGTCCGGGCCTGACTGAGGGAGACCTGAAGTATAATAAAGCTTGGGGAAGGGAGGCCCCTTGTAACGTTGTGTAGAACTTTATCGTAAGAGCCCGACAGAGGGGGACCAACGAGAACTTTGTGGTGAAAGGTCTGAGCCAGGGAGAGGGGGATCTTTGTAAACGGTTTGGTTGAAATATTATTTTGAATGCTAGAGAAAGAAACCTTAACGCGGAAGGCCTTACGGGCCTCTATGCACCTTTTTTCTAACTGTGTATTGTGTTTGAAACCAAGCTATAGTGTGTGATCCTGCCTACAAGAATCACCCTACTCTGTGAGACATAACGTGGGAAGGAGCTGGTTCAGCCAAATTATCATTTGAACACTGATTTTTCCTTTTGCATACATTTCTACTTGTTTACACTTTTTGTACAAAAGATAGGGCAAGCATTAGGCTTTGTTAGAATAGGCCATTTTGATGTGAATGACTCCACTGGGACTGTTTTGGTTTTTCGTTTGATGGTCGAGACTACTCCCATCTTCGTTATAGGGCAAAATAAGAGTTTCTTCCAGCCCCAACATTTTCAATAAAGGTTTTACAAATTGTATCCATTGTGTCAGTGTCAATACTTGTGATACCACGCCTTTCCAACAATACCAGGCAGTTGCAAGTCTGTGCATCTAAGAAAGTCCTTGCAGGAGGGTATACCAGGCAGTTGCAAGTGTGTAGGTCTAAGAAAGCCCTGAAAGGAGAGTATACCTGGCAGCTGCAAGTGTGTGCATAAAAGAAAGCCTTGGTAGGGAAGTACACCAGGCAAAGACAGGTTGAACATTGTATAGGAAATACCAGACTTAGAAAAACCCTGAGAAAGACACATCAGGATTAGCAAAAAGGCTGTGCTGATCATAAGAAGAGGAGTGAAAACCTGGCAGGAGAGTACACCAGGTATCCTAACAAGGTAAAGAGCCATGTTGTTTTGTGTTACCGTTGTGTTGCAGGGCCCGCAAAATCTACTAGCCCACTAGCATTGGCAAGTAGTTTTTATGCAGTGCGAGTACTATTTGCATGATACTCGACCTTGCAGTGAGTATGGGGATGTTAGAAACTTATTTTTCATTTACTGCAAACACATTTTGATTGCAGTAAATGGCAAATACAGGTTTCACTGTGCATGCTTGACAGCATTGCAGCAAATATGAAGTATGCTTATGGTGAAATGTGCCATTTTACAAAACACACTGGGAAATATTTCATCACCAGTCACCTTGTGCATTTCTCTTAGGTCAAGTATGTAAAGTGAGGGACTCGTCCTACAGATCTATTGGGATTTTTAACAATTTGCAAGGCCTGTGTTGGTAATAAAAAGGAACCCAAGGAACTGACGTTGTTGTATAAGAAACCAAGGGAAGGGAAATCCAGGGGAAGGGAGCCACCCTCTGGAACAAGGAACTCTGTCATGTTTGTGCTTTTTTTGGAGTTAGCATTTTGCTTTTTGAACACATTATGAACCACTCAAGGCCAAAGACATTACCCTTTTCACTTTAGAATTTTGTTTGTTAGAATGTGAGGGCCAGAATAGTAATATTTGACACAGGACTGTTTTGCTTTGGGCATTCTGACATGGATAGACCCTTAGTGGTAGTGTGAGAAACCTGAAGGTGTCTCCCTAGCTAGTCCCTTGGGGTTTCTGTCATCCAGGTGGCCAAGACACGGCCATTACTATTGGATACAGTTCCTGGGGGTGTACCAGTGAGAGAGGATCACCTGGATGGAGGGAGGGGGGTCCCTGGGGAGTGGGTCACTGATGGGTGGGACGCAGTATCCCCCTTCTCTAAACACCTTTTCCCCATCCTACCACGTAGGATATTCCAAAACACTGCCCCCCTTGTCCAACACGAACGCTTTTGCACAACACAAAAGACAACAGACTAACACCAGAGCCGTTCACCTGACATGTCCCAATACAAGGGTCAAGTCAGGCAATTGACCAGAATCACACACACCTGACGGCCCTTCCCCTTCCCTACAGGGAAAAAAAGGTGGAGCACGAGAGCATAGGACGAGCAAGACAGACTGCATGACGTGAGAGCTAACTCAGCACGGCAGTTCAAGAGTAGGTGAAAAACGGCACATACCGAGAGGGTGACAAGGAGAGAGAAGCAACGTTGCCCTTTGCGACGTGAAACCTCTGCAGACGGAAGCATAAGACTACAGACAATAGCCAGCGTGTGTTGCAGCAGGTACACCAGACCCTCCTCCGCTGATTACCAAGCTGGGGAGAGAAGCTTGTCTCTGTGGTACCAACCTTGACTCCAAAGAGAAGGAAAGAGGAGCGGTTAATCACAGCTGGTGAGTTGAGGGGCGAGTCGATAACAAACCCAACTGTGTTGAACGACAAGTAGCAAACAACTGATTTGAACTGTAAAAGGGCTATTGTTGAACAAGGGGAAAACCAGCAATGGAGAAATCCGGCACCACTTGAGTGCTCAAGTAGGACACTCTGGGCAATTACCCGACAATAGAAGCTACTGTAACCAGAAGGCCCTAGGAAAAGGCAAAAGGGGGTGTTACGCTCACCTGGTCTCCACAGGGGTTCCAAACAGAGCTGGACGGTCTGATGTTGAATGGTTCTTTGTGCCCCCTCTGATTCCCTCTTTTCCGTCACAGAAAAAGGTTTGCCTAAAAGGTTAAATGAAATGTTACCCAACCGTTAGGAGGAGGGCCAACTCCCGCCTCCCGTGGCCTTCTCGTGCACCCCTCTATGTCTCACCTTAGTGTTATGAATGGCAGACTCTCCATCCTGCGACTGTATGCAGGGGTGTGTAGTAGTTCAAGAATCTAGTTACTTCACTGATCCTGCCGAGTCCCTACAACTATGACTCAATGGGGTAAGTCTTTATACCAATGGTATGGTTTGCTTTAGAGTTCAAGTTGCCAAAGTTCACTTCTGTGCCTCTTTCTTACAGGTTTCCCCTTGGTGCGAAAATATGAAGCAGACTTCTTCCCAGGCACGTTGAGCTGGATTCCAAGGTAAATTCACACCAACGTTATGTGATAAAGTCTTTACATGCGGTATTGTTCTTTTGTACAACTAACCTGCTGTTCTTTTGTATTCTGCAGCTGCTGTATACCCGGGGCGGAGGTCGCGTGGTGATGCCTTGTGAGACCGCTAGGAAATGCAGCCTTCAGGGGAGTAGTAGCGCTGCGTAAAATTTAAATGTCCGATGCAGCCTTTCCCCAATGCGCAGCTAACCTGATGTTTTTCTTTATGTTCAACAGGTGCGGCAGCTCCAGAGCGGCGGCGATCAAGTGATGGTGGCGATCAGGGGATGGTGCTTCGCTGGATCGCTGGGATGTGCAGCCCACTGGTGAGTATTAGCGTTGCGCAAGATAGCAATGTAGTTTACGTGGTCTGCGCGGCTAACCTGATGTCTTTTCCTTTTCAGCTCAGCAGAAACGGGAACTCCAGAGTGATCGAAGCGGAGCATCAGGTAAGAGCCTTGTTCTGTTTTCTCCTCTCTTCATTCCTTGCAGGTAGCTCGTGAAGAACTGGTCAGGCGTGGCTGAAGACAGGCCGAAGGTAACAGACCGGGTGAGAGTTACACGCTGCAGGAGTGCCGAATAACGTGAGGAATGTTCTGTACTAAGGGCGTAGTTTATATAGCCTTCAAGAATTAGTTCCCAAGTAACGTAGTCCCTCCAACCCCACCCTAGCCAAGTAGTTCCTCAAGTAAAGTAGTCCCTTCAACCTGCCTCAGACTGGTCTGCACGTGGTTCTCTCCATTTGAAACTTGCCTTACTAGTGATGGTAGCATGAGCCTGGCGCCAACTGCGCCAGGACCGAGTCCAGGAAGCCCTTAGGGAACCCTTTCTGGCCTTAAAGGTCCCCATGGGTGCCAGTACCCTGTGCAGGTTGGTCTGCTCCTGATGTCTGGGGGCAAGTACCGTGACAGGGGGTCAAAGTGGTCATGCGGGGGTCCTATCAAATCCTTTGTACAATCGAAAGACTTTGACCGACAAATGATTGTGAAGCGCAGGGGAATTAATCCGGCATGGTAAAAGTTTTACACGAACAGCGTTTGTTGTAAAGATTGGCAAGAATGAACCCGGCATAGGGATGCTAACAAGGAGGGACAAAGTCTGAAGTCTCATGAACATTGTGTTGACAGGAGTGAACCCGGTGTAGGGAGGTTCACAGTGAAATATTTGAAAGGACATTGTGATTAGTGAATGCAAGAAAAGCCGTTGTGAACCTGAAGGAGGGAGGATGATGACTGAAAAGGGGTCCGAACCCGAAGTAGGGAGATCCAGGGGTGAAAGTCATCACCCATAGTTCGCTGAGATGGTATGCACCGGGAGGAGGGGGGCTCAGGGGTGAAGCCATCACCCAGAGACATACGTGAAACAGAACTTTTTGTTTGTTTGTTGAAAATATCCCTCGATTTAGTAAAAAGAGACTTCACCAAGCGAAGCATAGGATAGGCTTTTTACTATGATCAAACGTCACAAGGACTGCCTTATTTTTCTTTTGATGGTCGAAGCTTGCTCCCATCTTAGATTTAGGTTTAGGTTAAGCGTTTTTTCCACCCTGAATTTACAGTTTAATAAACACCCTTGAACTGTGGTCACGGTCTGTCTTTACTATTGCCACCATGAGTTCCTTACAGTAGGGAACCACCTACTAGAGCAGGGACAGAGAGGCAAGTCTTTGACCAAAACCATGACTCCCTTGTCCGAGTCTCATTCCTTGCTCCTCAAACTACCTGCTTCCCAAGAGCATATATATCTTTTTGCTCTCCTTATCCGGCGGGGCCTCAGAAGTGGCTAAGGGGGTCACAGCCCTTTTGTAACTGCCAGAAAATCCAGTTTTAACTGACACTTATTAAAAAGTGGGACTGTAGGTGCTGGCTTAAAGATTTTCTCTATATGTGGGGTTGACAACCCTGGTTTATGCTGGAGTGGAAAGGGACGGTAATAACTTTATGTAACAAAAGGGATATAATGACCTATTTGTTTCGTTGAAAATATCATCAACAAAGTCAGTGGGCCTCATCACAAGTCTGGCAGTAACCGTGCTGGTAAAACTGGCAGGTTGCTGCCAGACTTGCGAATTTTACCGGCGCCTGGCTTGCCGAAAACACTGGGGCATTTAAGCCCTGGCGGTCCGGGAAGTCAGGTGCCGGTAATTGTAAATCCCCATTCCCATTTGAGTCCCATAATAACGGTGTTGGTGCGTCCGTGATACTCTGCGGGCGGGTGTCGATCTGCCCGCCAGGTTTGACCCTGGTGGCTGGGACAGCACCCGCCTGCAGAGTCGCACTTTGTTACCGGACCGGCTAGGTCGTAATGATGCCCAGGGTCCACTTCGGACTCATGTGTCTCGATTTAAAAAACAATCTTCTTTAGGAGGTCATTATATAGCAACTGGTCATCAATGGGTGAGGATGAAATAGGATCATTGATAACGTCCGGAGATCGGACTAGATAATCCTCAGGCTCTGTGCAGGAATCATCCTCTACAAAAACATCTTACATGAAGTTGATTAATGGATTCTTCATAAAAATCAATGGGTTCTAATCTAGGTGTTTTAGATTGATGTTCTTCCTGCTCCTGAACTATATGTTAATGCTTTGTAGGGGGTTTGTCTAGGAATTCCATAAAGGAAGCCATACCATTAAGAGTGACCTCAAACCTATCCTTAGTCCTAGCCTACTAGAGGGGGTGTCCTGGAGAGAAAAGAGTACCTCCTCCTTGACTTCCCTCTGTCTATGTTTTGTTTTGTATTGTATCCACTAAAGGGGAGTTGGCCCCTGTGTAAACTGACCTTGGTGTTCCTGTGTTGGATGTTTTGGTGGCTGTTAAGCTATGTTACGTGCAAAACCACTTTTGCTTAGCGTATTTTGAGGGTTTTGGTACATGAGCCAATAGAGGAGAAATGGGTGCAGAGGTTTACTAGGCGCTGAGCCGCCAGCTGAGGGGACAAGTTCCACTGCCATCTTTGAACTTTGACAAATGCATCAAAATGTGTGGCGAGAGCGAGGTGTGTTTCTGTTTGTGTCTGACAGAATGTTTCTTTAGCGGCGGCGCCTCAAGTGCCATCACTGATCCTTGCATGCGTTTTATATGTCTGCCATTGTCGCCAGGGAAAGAACCCATAGTAGTGTGGGATGCCTACCATTCAGGGATGGGGACTGGCACTTGGGAAGCTTCTGTTTCCCGATCGGATTATCTCCTCAGCATCACCGACGGAGCCAGGACTGTCCTGTTCTGCCTCGGATTCCTCCGTGCCAGAAGAGTATTCCGTTGATGCCTCAGCCTGCATCCCATAGGCTGCCCAGCATTTCAAGCGCAGATATTTAAATGTCTTCGGTTTGAAGAGCTTACACGGACAACATTTTGTCTCCTGGTGGTGTCTTGGAAGACAATGGTTACGCACACTATGTGTGCCCTTCCAGGGAAATGTTTGATTACAAGATGGGCAAAATTTAAAAGGAGTCTTCTCTATCCTTAACGCTGGGGGACATTGAGACGAAACGTATTATGGGGGAAATGTGTGGAGACATTCTCTAAAAGTGTACTACATTTTTGCCCCCCACCCTAGCTACCATGATGGCCGAAGCTAGATATCGGACTATATGCACACCATGTGAATCTAGGCAGATACAAGCATCAGAAATACGATTACAGTAAGTAATGTATGGAAAATATATATATCAAGGCAAAAACTTTAGTTGAAGTGCAGTTAAGGTGAGTAAACTTAACGCAACAAAACCCTTAAAATTCAGACTTCTCAACTCGTTGATTACAAGTACTTCTTTGTCCATTGATCTACAGATGATAGATGTTTCATGCACTAGCTGTAGCCTGTGTTAGAGATTTCGGTTACCCTGTTACAAGTACTGCATTATGTATGTTTTACATATAGACTCCACGTCGAACTGGAAAATGACATTCCTCAAATGTGTGATAGTGGACAAATCTTGCCTCCGTCTGTGCCTCGGTTCTCATATCGGTTTCATAGCCTTCTTGTCATCCATTCGTGCAGGTGAGTGCCCTTGAGCTTCACTTTATTTGAATTTGCACAGAATTATGTAAAAAAAGCGTCCCTGTGCCAAGTAGCCCACATCTCCTCGCCATTTTCCTTGCTTCCTGGTTCCTGCTTCAGCCCTCTTCGCTGCCCACTCACCGCCCTGATTGGTCCACTCTCTGGTAGCATCTGAGTCTAACGACCCGTGCTTGGCCTCCTGCTCCTTCTTGCCATCCATTCGAGCGCGTGCAGGTGAGTGCCCCTGAGCTGCACTTAATTTGGAATTTGCCCAGAATTGTGTAAATAAGCGTCCCCGTGCCCAGTAGCTCGCAGCCACTCGCCATTTTCCTTGTTTCCTGGTTCCCTCTTCAGCCCTCCTCTCTGCCCACCCACCATCCCTGATTGGCCAACTCCTCTGGTCATAACTGATCCCCCAGAGCAGCCCTCTGCCCGGCAGCCCCTGCGGCTAAGGGCCCCAAGGCAAAGGGCGGCTCCTAAAGAGGTGGCTCCAGATCATGTCTGCAGGTGTCAGCAGGGGAAGCCAGCAGCCAGCCATTAACCTGCAGTCAACCATCAGGGCAAGTCTAACTCCCACCTCACAGAACACGCAATCTAAAGAACCGTTAGCCTATGTCATTCCCTGCGGAGTATTTGAGACTGACCTGTGTTAATAGATATACACAATCAAATCCTAAACCCTACAACCTCCCCACCCCTAGATAGCAACCCTTTTAAATCACTGTACTGCTCTCTACCTGCCAAAGTTTACTGTGTTGAATACTGCCTCTCAAGACTGGGTCACATCTTGATATTGTGCTCAAGTGATATTGTGTTGCATTCCACCCCTTTGGCATATCTCTAATCTAGATTGTGCACTGAAAGTCTACTGTATTGAATTCTACCTCCTAAGACGTTGTCACATCTAGATATTGTGCCCAAAGATTACTGTGTTGTACTCTGCCTCTCAAGACTGTGTCACATCTTGTCTGTTCGCCGACAGGTGTTATATTCCACCCCCTTAGCCCATCTCAAATTTATTGAAAGTTTACTGTGTTGAATTCTGCCTCTTAAGACTGTCACATCTTGACTGAGTGCTGAAAGGTGTCACACTCCACCCCCTTAGCCTATCTCAAATCTAGATAGTGCACTGAAAGTCTACTGTGTTGAACTCTACCTCTTAAGACTGTGCCACATCGAGATATTGTGCTCAAGCAATATTGTGTTGCCCGGTTAAATGGATGAAGAAATGGAAGAAATGATGAGGCATTGATTAGATAAATCAATTGAATGACAGAATGGAATTACCCTACCCTCTAGTTCCTGTGTGTGCCCATTGTACACGTGTCTCTGCGTACCCCGCTTTCTTGCTCCCCATGCGGTTATCGTATTTACCTATTTCCCCCTATCGCTGTAATCCCGCCCCTGTCACTGTGTGTCTGTGCATCGCAGAGCTCCCTGCCATCCTGTTCCTGTCATGTCGCTATGTATCCCAATGTATTACCCAACCCTCTTATCATCATGTGTGGCCACTGTGCCCGTGTATCACTGTGCACTTTGCTTTCTTATCCCCATGCTGTTACTATATATCTGTATGCCCCCTCCTGTCAACATAAACCCACCCCACTGTCACTGTGTGTCTGTGTGTCAATAAGATGAACCATCATATCATATCACATCATTATACCTACTCTCTACTATACACCATCACACAACTAGAACACAGCTATACCCCCTGACAAATTCAGCCTAGCTGTTCACATACAAACACTGCCCCATGAAGACCTTAACACCTTAATAAAATGCAGCTATCCGATGGCATTCCGGCCTAGTTGCTCACATAAGCGTCGTTCAGGTCTAATGCAGCCAATCCCAGTCAGGATGTCCACCCACCAGACTGCACACATTCCAAATAATATCTTCAACACCACACCTAATGCTAGGATGCAGCTACCATACAGCTATAACATCAGCTGCACACATAACTGGTGCACCCACGCACCCTAAGGCTCCACCTCCCTCTATTGCGGTTCCCTGAGGGCGTTCAACCTACCAGCGCTTTGAGATCATATCAATGATATATAGAGCGCTATATAATTGCCAAGTAACATAACATATCTGGCTGAAATGAGAGCGCCTGGAAACACATGTGTTAGATGCATCTGAAGGTCGTGTGCCATCAATTCCTGTGATGGCACTTGGGGGCGGGGTTAAAGACATCACATCCTGTGACGTCATAGGGGGTCAAGGGCTGTGTGATATCACATCCACCATCCCTGGCATTTTGATGATTTTTTTTTTGATGTTTATCGGCCTCGCCAAACCCTCTTTTGCCCCTTTTGGTTTTACTAGTGTAGGTAACTTCTGCCAGCCTGGGGAATAGGGCCCCTTCTGTGCAATATTCTCTCCTGTTTTAATCTGCTAGGGATTTTTTTAAATGTTAATTTGTATCAGTATGTTAACGTCCCTTCTGAAATCAGGATATAATACTCCAGCCAATACATCCAAGCCATATCGCCAAGCAAGACCCGACTTGGAGGTTAACTGGATATGGGCTCCTTTGGGAGGTATAAGGACCACATCTGTGGGGATGAATGTCCTCTTTCATGGTTATAGTATTTATTCCCGGCTACTACACAGATCAAACCCAATAGAGTCCCAACGGGCCACTGAAGGGTTAGACGCTCTTTCACTAAGCTTCTCGAATTCAAGGGGCCCGCAGTTTGTGTCAGCTGAGCCAGATCCAACTCCTGACACCATATTCGAGGGGTCAGAAGTAAGACACAGACACATGGAGGGCATAGTGGTTTCTATAAACTTTTATTGAAAACAAATTGGGGTTGGAAAATGACACACTATCCTTAATACTAGGAAGGGCTTCACTACCGCAACGCAAATAATAAGGGCTCTGTCATTGTCAGCATGTCCCAAAGTAAAATATACTCCATCCTGTGTCCAAAATTCAATCTGACCCTTACATTCTACAACTAATCGTGAGGTGACAAGCCGAATGTCTCAACTCAATAGTCTCTGAAATGAGCCAAAAAGAACAAGAAGGTATTGATCAAAATCAGAGTTCAAATGTTCACAACTCCCGGAGGATGACTCCCTTCCCCTAGTTCCTTCAAAATGTACTGAGAGGGTGCTTCCCTCCTCTTGACCTTAAAGCCCAAAATGTCTCGCACACAGCAACTTCTCCTGCCAAAGAATATGCTCCTGACTTTTGCCACTCCAGGGGGAATGATTCCTTTCCCCTGGTTCTTGATCCACAACAAGAATTACACATTTGCCAAGAGGAGGACTCCCTCCACTTGGCTTAGTATTGTTCTCACACTTCCAGGGGAACAACTACCTTCCCCTGGATCTTGTATTTACTTCAACAAAAGACTTCAACAAGGTATTTGGGATTAGGTCCCCGACTCACACAGTGCCTGGTTTGCTCTTCTGCCAGGACTTTATACAAGGTCTCTCAGTGTATTAGGGTGCAGGTCCCCGACTCGCACAGTGCCTGGTTTGCTCTTCTGCCAGGACTTTTCTGTGAGAGAGTTACAGGGGTATGTATCTTCCCATGGCTTCCCGTCTCGTGATTTCACAAACTGGGTGGAGGTTCCAGAGTCGCCCTCTTTACCGGGCATCAGCCTTCATGTTAATAAAAAATGGCTCTTTCATAAATTGGGTCGTCCACCCTTTTCTTTGCAGTTCGTTAGTTCCTTTTAACTTATTTGGGCGTACTGCCCCCTCAATAACATTGTTTAGCTTTGCCCATGGTGCGCTGTATTCGCAGTGAAGAGCCCCGGCAACCCCCATTTCCCTTCTAAGCAGACGGCTCTGGTTTGGCTGCTTCAGCATTTCTTGCATTGACTCGTTGCTGCGGCAGCTTGTTGGCTGCCTGGAGGAGCGTCCTTTGTCGCCTCCGCTTCCTGCCTGGTCTCTGACGTCTTCTGACAGCCTCCTGCAGACTTCAACATCAACACGGCAGCCCTCCGGTTCTTCGGCTTCCTGAGGAGACATCTCCAGCAGTTCGCCTGCTCCGTGTGCCAGTTTGCCTCTTCCCTGCACTCCAATCAGCCTCAAATCGAAAGAAGCCGTCTCCGAGCCTCCTTCTTCTTCTTGCCACGTAACAGCTGTGCTGGTTTTAAATATCCCGGCACCATGTAACTCCCTCCAACAACTGGAGCAGAGCATTGATTTCCTGGCTCTATGAATCTTTGTTATTCCGGCCCTCTTCTTCGTCCCAGTATTACAGAAGGGGCTACGAGCATAAGGATGACAATTGCTCTCAGTCACAGTTTCTACTCCAGTATGACAGTATGCCATTAAGGGTTGGGGAATGACAGGGAGGTTATTGGGCAGTGGGGTATGAAGGATACACCATGTCTCATCTGGTGATTCTTCACTCCTCCCCCAAGGGCCACCTCCCCTATGTGGTCCTCCCTCAGATAGCCACCTCCAGGGTCAGAGTCAGGTAGCTTCTGCCTTTCCCTGGCCACATGGGGAGAGACTTTCCCCAGAGAAGGAGTGATATCCCCAGATTCATTACACCACCCAAAACCTCATGCTCCAAGCTCCTCCTCCTCCTCCTCTTGGGTAGTTCTCTCCTCAGCCTATTGGGTATTTCTCTCCCTGACCTCTTGAGTCTACTTCCCCCAGCTTCTAAGGTCTGCTCTCCCCAGCCTTACAGTTCTGCTCCTTATCCCAGCCTCCTTCGTCTACGCTTTGCCCTGTTGTTATGGTAGTGTTTGTACCACCCTCTGTAGAGGATGATACAACCACTAAGTCTAGGAAGGATAACAAATCTGACAAGAAATGGAATCCAAACCTCTCTTAAGATAGGCAACATAGACAGAGCGACAAGGCTTAACTCTCAGATAGGGATAATAGGCTAACACAAAGGTACAATTAGTCAACATACACATCTCTAGAAAATACACCATATTGATATCATCAAAAATATTTCCTTCAATAAATTAACACATACAAAACTATCCATTCAAATAAGCACCAAGATAATAATAATAATAATAATAATAATAATAATAATAATAATAACAATAATAATACACAGTATTAAAAACATATAAAGCCTGTCATAAAAAGAGTAATGTCTATACAAGGACTCTCCTAACCCCACTGTCTATATGTGGGCTGTCTAACAGAGGTGAGCATCCAACATATATAATAATAATAACAGGGGGTGGGGAGAACCAAGGAACCATAAAACCTAGCAAGCGAGTGAGTATCCTATGGGCCTGTACAGCGCCCAAAAGACAGAACCCAACCCTAGTATAGGTGCAGGGCAGGAGATCTGATGGTCAGCACCCAACACATATGATTGGCTATGGGCAAAAAAGGGGCACACACATTTTAACCAACAGGAAAAATAGGAGTCCTATCACTATAATTCACAATATTTAGAATGCCCTAGAACATATTACAATTAATGCACAGGTACATATATTAATATATTATACTTATAAAAAGTATGAAACAAGTAAAACTGTAGTTTCCAACAATTTTAAAAACATTTTAGACACAATTACCTTCTTGATACAGGCTAAGGAAAAATATACAAATTGGTAGCAGAATTATTCAGTGTTGGTAGTACATTAATCATAACAGAAATGCAGGGTAAGACTTTAAAGAAGAATATAAAATCACAGGTAAGCGCTACAAATATAAAATTGTCCCAGAGCTCACTGGACCCCCTTGTTGACCAAGACATTTTTTCCCAGTAAGTATCCCAGAGTCAATTTTAGCAGAGTTCCAGAGTAAGTTAAGAATTCCACAGAAATTAATGGGAAAAGTTACAGGGCTATCTACTTTATTAAAGGTAAGTCTGATCTACCACACAGGTGCAGATCTACCCCCACAGGTGTAGATCCCGGAAAGGGCAGAGGACACCCCAAGAAAGTGTTTCAGAGGTTGGAAGATGGATCCAAGAACCCAGAAGAAGAAGCAGCAGACAGGACCCCTTCCTCCCCAGTAGAACTCTATGGGAATTGCGGTAAAGACGCTCCTCCAAGGAATCTCTTTCCCAGAACAGATGGACACACCAGGGCATGTATCTCAAATAATCGACCCCCAAGAACCATAAGGTAACAGAGGTAGTCTTGGTGAAAACGGCTCCAGTAGGATGAAACAACTCAGTGAGTAAACAGCTCTCTTCCACAGTTGCGGTTTTCAGGATTCTTCTGCAAAAGACAGATCCCATCAACCCAGAAAAGAAACAAAGGCTTGTCGCAGCACCCGGACCCTCAAGTCTGCATTGGAGATTCCGGTGAGAAGGAACCCAGGCGGATGTCCAAACTACCGAAAGAGCGCCCAGCAGCTTAATGTACAAAAGAAGCAAGAAGCACAGCAGCAAACAATCACAGGGCAGGGCCAAAGGCTGGAAGCACCCTCAGATGATAATCTGGTGGAATGATGAAGTCTCTGTACTTATCTGGACACTAGCAGCAACAGAAAACCAAGTAGATGTTCTAGGCAGTAAACAGTGGGATGTGGCGATAAAAGGCTCAGAAAACAGCTCCAGAGTGGAATGCTCGACCAAGCAGATATGACCAGGAGTGTTCAGGAAGCCTGCACCGGTCTTCCAGTGGCAGGATGGCAGACTTGCCCCCTCCAAGTTAAAGGAATAAGAAAGCAAAGAGAAGCAGGGGAAGGACAAAGTCTAAATACCCTTGCAAAAAGGCCAGTCAATCAATCACTATAAGGAGCTAGGGGCAAAGGCAGGGACGTCATTTCCCCTAAATGCCAGGGGTAGCGGAAATGACATCACACGACCCTTGACCTCTGATGACATCACAAAAAGGTGATGTCATCTGACCCCAATTCCAAGTGACATAACGGGAAGTGATAGCACATGACCTTTGACCCCTTGACAAAACAGGAAGTGGCATCACACATAGCATTGGTCCTCAGTACACTAAGAAAAGAACAAGTTACTTGGTCTTTCGATTGGATGTTCCTCCCACGTATTCCTCCCCGTATTCCTCATCTTATGATATCTTGGTTTCCAGCTTCAGCTGCTTCTGAAGAAAACGTCCTTCTCGGCAGAGGGCGCTGTGCGTCGACACTGTGTCCCTCGAGGGCTTCCATCTCCGTTGGCGTCATTGTCGAGTATATATACCACGTACAGCACCAGTTGGCTTCAGTTCTGTTTTTACGCCACCCATATGCAGAATTACCGACATTAAGTGCCTTTAATTTATCAGACTTTAAAAAAGCATAAAGTTTAATGCCTGGAAATTCTACAGTGGGCTATATTCGGAGGGTCGATGAGGAATACGTGGGAGGAACATACAATCGAAAGAATGTTACCACGGTAAGTAACTTGTTCTTCGACTGAACTGTGTCCTCCCACATATTCCCAGTCTTATGACAGAGACCCACAGCAGTATTGCATGTCCTGATAATGACAGACAACACAGTGGCCACATGCTATCTCAACAAGAGAGAAGTTTTAGGGTCACTACCACTCTGCAGAGAGGCAATGCAGCGCTGGATGGTTCTGCTAATTGAAGAAGAAATATCCCTGTTGACAGTTCATCTGGCTGGTGAGGAGAACACAGTGGCCGACGATCTGAGCAGGCGGTGCACAGTCTCCCACGAGTGGGACCTAGCTCAGGAAGTCCTTCAAGAGATCTTCACCTTTTGGGGAACCCCTCAAGTGGATCTGTTCGCGACCAGTTTCAACCGGATGTGCGAACTGTTTTGCTCCAGGGAATTTCCCTCAAGAGGAGCTCTAGGAGATGTGTTTGTGGTGGACTGGGATTTTCCACTTCTTTACACGTTTCCTCCAGTCCCTGTCATTCCTCATGTGATCAGGAGGTTGAGAAAGTTCGAGAAATCCATAATCCCAATTGCGCTGGATTGGGCCAGGAGGACGTGGTACCCAGACCTTCTGGACTTGTCCATCTGCCCTCCAATGTGTCTTCTACAAAGAGAATACCTTCTTGAAGGCCAGCAACAAAATCCTTATACCACTGCCTTTGGAACAAGTTTGTAGCTGGTGTATGGAAAAGGATGTAGACCCTTTTCAATGTGATACACCTACAGTGTTATCTTTTTTCTTATATTTAGCAAATCTGGAGCTCCAGATTGAACAATTAAGGATTATCTGGCAGTGCTTTCCATATTCAAGCACACCTCGGAGGAGACATATTTGAAAATGCTGTTAATAACTAAGTTTCTTAACAGACTCAAAAATGTGTTTCCTCCTACACCTTTCCAAGTTCCAACTTGGGCCCTTCATTTGGTTTTAAAGTTTTTTATGTGTGCTTCTTTTGAGCCACTGTATTCCTGTCCATTAAGTTTGCTATCTTTCAAAACTATTTTGTTGGTTGTGATATCATCAGCCCGCAGGGTGAGTGAGTTGCAGGCCTTATCCTGTAACCCTCTCTTTACCACCTTTTACAAGGAAGGTTGTCCTTAAAGTCAAACCCCATTCCTACCTAAAATTGTATCGGCTTACCATTTGGCACAGACAAGTGTGCTTCCAACCTTCTATCCACCACCTCATCCTGGCAAGGAAGAGGAAAGATTTCATAGACTCAACCCAAGGAGAGCTCTGAACTATTTCAAGAATGGCAAAGTTACACCAGCATGACCAACTCTTCATTGTTCTATAAACTAGTTCTGTCAGTTACCAAACAAACCTTATAGAGATGGATAATACTGGCTATTTCAGAGTGTTATAGGTTAGCTGAAAAAGATCCCTCAGTAGGCTTAAGGACTCATTCTACTAGGGACATGGCAACTTCCTCTGCCCTTGAGAGGGGAGTTCCGATAAAGAATATCTGGAAGGCAAATACCTAGTCTACTATCTACGCTTTTACAAGACCTTATTGTCTAGATACTTCTAACAGTGAAGGAAGATTTGTGAAGGCAGTTCTATGTTCCAGTCTTGAAAAATAATAACATTCAAAATTCATACACCTTCGTCCAAAAATGTAACCCAATGAAGGGATCTTATTCTCAGGTGAGCCTCTGGCACCAGGAAAAATATGCAGGATGCCATGAGGCCGAGCAATGTCAAAAGGTCGAACGCCGGAAGACGCTGGGCACTCTGGAATTTGGTGACCAGCTGCAGAATGTGCTAAGCCCTCACCTCGGGTGGCAAGGCTTTTCCCAAGCATGCATCCGGGACTGCCCCGATGAATTGGAGCTTTTGAGATGGTATCATGTGGCACTTCTTGTAATTGGGGGAGAAGCCCAGTTTGTGGAGAGAGTTGCCTCTTACGCTGCAATGTTCCAGGGCTTGTTCGTGAGAACATGCCCTGATCAGCTAATCGTCCAGGTGGGGTAGACGTGAATCTCCCCTCTCCTGAGAATCGCTGCCACCACCTTCATTAACTTGGTGAAAACCCTTGGGCGAGGTCAGCCCGAATGGCAGAACTCGAAACGGAAAATGAGAACCACCAACGGCGAGCTTCAAGCCCTTTCTGTGATTGTGGTGGATTGGCACATGAAGGTAAGCATCCTGAAGATCCAATTACACCATCCAATCCTGGAGCTGGAGGGCCTGAAGGATTTGAGAAAGTGTGACCATCCTGAACTTGTCCTTACTGAGGAACTTGTTCAAGTATCTCAAGTCCAAGATGGGTCTCAGTCCTCCGTCCTTCTTGGGGATCAGTAAATAGGAAGAGTACCATCCTTTGTCCCTCTCCATTGCTGGTACTGGCTCTATAGCACCTTTCTCTAGCCGGCTCAAAACTTCCTGCAACAAGAATGGATCTGGAACATTTAGCGAATGTCTTCCTGATGGATGATCCTGAGGTCTCTGTATAAAGGGGAGGCAGTAACCTTGGGCTACTGTTTCCAGTTCTTTCAGATGCTGAGACAGTCTGTCTCCCACCGGGGTGTCGTGAGTCAAGACCTCAGAGAGGTTTTGAGGTGGCTGAAGCAGCAGCTGATGGTGAAGACGTCGCTGCTTGGGCAGGGTTTGCAACGCTCCCTCGCACACCACAAGGGAATATTCTTTGTCCTCTTCACGCAGCCTGTCCTCTCGCTCTTCCAATTGAGGAATAGAAAAGAAAGGACCTACCCCTCTAAGATGATCCGCTGGGGTGAAATGGCTGTGGCTGCCGGGTTGCGGTACCTCAGGACTTGGCTGACGCTTTTGAGGTCTGCAGATTTTCAAGGCTTTCGTCAGCCTTATTACCAAATAAATTAGAGCCATTAAATGGAATGAAGGAGTCTAGATTGTACGTCAGGTGCAAACCCGGACTTCCTCAACCATGCAAATCTGAATATTACAGTGCCTGCCACCATGGCTCTGCTGATGCTGTCAGCAGAGTCCAGACCTGGCAGAAGGGACTCACGCATAGCCTCTTTGCCATCTCTTATTAGGTTCATGTAGCTGTCTCTCTCCTCCCCTTCGGGGATGTGATCAGCCGCCATAGCTACACAGTCCCACAGGGTGAATGTGTATTTTGCCAGTGCACAAGTAGAGTTAGCAGTTAAGCTTCCAGCGGAAAAATCTTTTTTCGCCCAGGAATGAATACGTTTATCATTCCTATCTGGATGGATATTAGGGTATGCAGCTTGCTTAGAGGTGGACGTAGCTGCCTGGACCACTAAGCTTTCCGGTGTCAGAGGTTTTTACAGGTAGCTTGGGTCACTACTGTATGGCCTATATTTCCCTGTGAGGTTTTTATTAACTGCAGGACTAGATTCCGGAACCTCCCTGTTTGCCATTACTCTTTTTTGGAGTGCCACAAGAAGGGGTAGTATCGGATCACTTTGTGGAACTTGGTCCAATATATCCGTGAGATCATCCTGCTCAAATGGTGGAGCAGGTCTATTCCATCCTATAAAATCTATAACCCTAGTCCAAAGACTTCTATAAGATGCATCAGCATGATCAGCCGGGCCTGGCTTCCAAAGTCTAATTCTGAAGAAGTGTCGTCACCACTCGCTGTTTGTACGTAATCATGTAGCTCCCTGACTCTGGTTTACTTTGAGATTAAACTTTGTGGTACACTAGGAGTACCATTTGAAGGCCAAAAGGTGGGGTGTTATATGAGGGTTATGAGACGTTAGATATTGAGGTTAAAGACTTGAAAAAGTCCTTTTTAGGTAAATGTTCAAACGTTTTTCCATTGGTTTTTGTGGTAAATGCGTTGATTACTCCACTGCTAACATCGATGTCTTGGTCATGGACTGAATCAACAACTTTGGCGTTGCCGGTGTCGACGTCCGTGGCGTCGATGGTATCAACAACTTACTCTTCGACTTACGCTTCGAGGGAGTCGACCCGACAGAGTCTTGGACGATTTCTCATTCTGTCGAGTACTCGAAGAACCTCAAGAGGTTTCAGGCTTAAGACCCAGGCTCGAGGACATGCAGGGTTTTGCCTTGGCCTTATGCTTGTTGTCGACTTCAGCATGGCCTTCTTTGTGTTTCGAGGAGGACGGGGCCTCCTTCTCAAGGATTGTAACCATCTGTTTCCTGAAATATCCCCACTCTTTTTGTTGAGGATTTAGTCTGGCAGACTAAGCTTCTTTTCTGAGAAGTATCTGAGTAAAATGAAGAAGAGGGTGATCTACAATGCCGTCTCTTTGACTTTTTTGAAGATGAAGAGCAGTGTCTGCTCCTGGAGCGAGATTGTTTTTGGATGTTTATAAGGCGATGAATCTCGCAACTCATGGGACGACCCAAATTTTGATGGAGTGGAAGGGGATTTTGGGGCACTCCTAACCACTAACAATTTAGCTTTACGCTTTTTTTAAGGCCTTACCTGTCATCGATTGACAAGATGGACAGTCAGAGGTTTCATGCTCGACGCCCTGGCAACAGATGCATATTTTATGCGGGTGGGTGATGGGCATTTTGGGACTGCATTTTAGTCACTTTTTAAAGCCGGTCTTCGGAGTAACAAGTGTCGAAGACAAGGCTATACTGAAAATCTGAAGCGGGCAGAAATTCTTGAAGCTATCGCATTCACGGAAAAACGGAACTGAAGCCAATGGGCGCTGCGTGTGGCATATATATACTCGACGATGACGTCAACTGAGATCGACGCACAGCACCATTTGCCGAGAAGGAAACATTTTTCCAAAGCAGCTGAAGCTGGAAACCACAATATCGTAAGATGAGGAATACATACTGTAATATGATAGACATTTCATACAAGAATGGATCACCATATGTAGCGTTAATATCAGTGTGTAGGCCCATATTACTAAATGACTGTCAATGTAAGCAGACGTCCAACACAACAACTTAGATTTCTGTCCACAACTCGGGCAAAACTGTAAATAGAGCATCCCGAAGAGGCCTAAACCCCAAAGCGCAGACATCCAGTGCCTGCCAAGTGTCCAGCCACAGACTGGATACAGCAACTGACGAACACAAGTCCAACCAGAAGACAGTCAGAGGCTGTGCCACTTCATGCTTTTACACTTGGACAATACACGCATGGATTTTCTTGCAGATAGTGCACTTTAAACCATTGCACAGCAACCCACTCCCGCCAGTCACCCAGAGCCAGAATTTCCGCAAACATTTTCACCACGTGCACCCCACCATCCACTGCAAGTCGCTATCGGCCCTTCATCACCAGCTTTAAATGTCTAGCACGAAAAAAACTTTTCAACAAACAAAATGTCTTTTTTGGTTTCATGTGCATTTTTCTTATTTCAATCGTTTAACTTCTGAAGAACAGCAGTTCTCGATATCAAACAGTGAGGTTGTCACAGTAATCCCACCTTTCTTATTAGATCTTGTCTGTACTTTCAATTGTAAAAACAGGAGAGCGAAGAATTTTCTGTTGTTGCATACTGATAATAGCACTTCTCAATCTTTAGCAGGTGCTCTAAACTTGGAAATACAGCACGTATTGGGAGATCTGTGAATTATTACAAAGGTTAAGGGAATGTGAAAACCAAGCATTCACTTCTTATTATTCACTTATAATAATCTAATTCTTTCTGGACTCCTATTTTTTTCAAAGTCAGGTACATCTATTTTCAAATTTCACACGCAATCCGATCTTGCCCAGACTGGTATAACATTTATGGAAACTGGTTTAACTTTTTTAGAGAAATAAAACTTTAAAATCCTGGGTACATTTTGTGATATTTCAAATATGATCTAGCAGAATTTGTAGCTTAAAATCTTAGCAACAGGGGTCTAACATTTGGAATGCACACCTGAAATTCGTCTCAATGTCTACATTTTTCACAAGATAAAGACATTAGTAATATGTTTGCTGAACGGATGATGCCTCAAAATTAACATTGATGTAAAACACAAACCAAATTACATCTAATCACTGTGTTCTTGAGCTGGGCACATACCCTTAACACTGTAGTATGCACACACACATTTGCGCTCAAGCACTAACCAATGCATAATCCTATTCTCAAACATAACTGTCCATCACAATAAAAAAATAATGTTTTTCAAGAGGATATCTGTAAAAGCTATTACAGACAGATTATGTTATCCCCAAGCAGACTCTGCCCCTTGCAACGTGTATGTAGTTCGAAAGAAACATTGTCATGTTTAATTGCAACGCCCATCATATCAATCAGAGAGACAACTACCTTTTAAACTTCCATTTAATGGCAAAAGGTTTCCCTTACGGAATGCCTCGAGTTGGCTAAAAACCATGCACCAGAGAGCTTTTAATACATATTTAAAAGTAATCTTTGCTAAAAGATTGCTATAGGCCAAGTTTCTTTAATCAGTAAAGCAGTGTGCTGGTACTCGTGCATTTCAGTCTCCGTCATTCATGTTAGCAATGCCGGGGCGCTGTAGATTAAATAACTTCCCAACCGGAAGATTAGAAAGAACTTGCAGGTATAATTTGAGAAACGTAGGTGTATGTCTGACATGTGAATATTTCGCGAAATTCGTTCTGATTGGTGGTGATGTTAATTATGCAGTTTTAATGATTGTACAGATTTGTAACTTTAAGTTCTATATTGAAAGTGATTTTAGCAATTGCAATTTTGTATGACAACTTTGTGTTGGGCAAACTGCAATGTATTAGTGAAAAAAATGAATAACAATATAATTGAAAACAAGATGTTTTCAACATAGCGAAACGACATCTTCCAAGTGGTCCCATGTCACCCGTGACACCTTGAGCCAGTTCTGGCTTTTTGCTTTGGATTGTGGTTTATGTCGTTTTGTTTTCCACAGAGCTTCGACCTACAAGTCCTAGCAAGCTAAGGGAAAAGTCCCCCATGCATGTGTAACCCTGGGATAATTATGGTGTAGGTGTAATCTGCGATGCATAATAGGAGGATGGTTAGGGTCTAAAGCCCACTGTCACTATTCCAATGTTGTTCTTTCCCCAGTGCTTTTTATTCTGTATGCTCTATGGGTCTGCCACCTGTCCCCTTCGGTCGCCAGAGACCCTCAAGGAGCTACTGAATGTGCGGTCCTCTCCCCTGCTGCAATGGATCGGTCAGAATGATAAAATATGCATATGGTTTAATCACATCCAGACACGAGACACAGAATAAAGTAAATAAACACTGACACAGGTCCCCTCCCGGATAGGATCCATATGCAGATGCCTTCCCACTACTGATGCTACTTGATATTTGCAACTACATGGGAGAGCTTTGGTGAAAGGCTATGCATCTTTTGGCCATACACATGGGAAATTATGGAACATTATCAGACAGTATGCTGCAGAGGTATTCATTTAGCTTGGAGGAGGAGACTGCTGTCGATGGCTGAGGTAGCTGACTGAGGCAGACTCTGACACACACAGCTCTCGCAGGGAGATCTGTTGAATGGATGCAGCTTAATAGTAACACTCAGTGGGTTTTTCGTCACCTTTTCCAGTCTAGTATTGCTCTATACACCGGATTGGCCATATCCCTAGACTGGGGGACTAGCAGGGGCAGTATTTCTCAAAACATGTCTCGGTTCATTCCGGTGGTCCCTGAACCTACTGGTATTCCGAACTTCTTGTGAGCCCAAACCCTTCCAGAGCCTCAGGGAAGACTATCCTCTTTCAGGATTTCTCTTGGGTGGCTTACCATGGCTGTGCTGGTATTCCGAACTTCTTGTGAGCCCAAACCCTTCCAGAGCCTCAGGGAAGACTATCCTCTTTCAGGATTTCTCTTGGGTGGCTTACCACGGCTGTGCAGGACATGGTATCTTAAGTTATAGCAGAGTTTGGGGACTCCGTCGTGCATTAGCAGCAAAGGGGCCCAGGAACTTCGTAACGCGGAGGAGCCTCTGTCACCGGCTGATCACGGGTCTGTCTCTCATACAGGAAATCTTCCTCTTTTTCAAACTATTCCTCCCTACTTTCAGATCTTCTCGCCCTCTTTCAAAAGGATACACCCACACAGCTGGGCATTATCCTCCCTTCTCAAATGGACCTGGCTGTTGCTATGGGTCTGACATTACACCCTGATCATCTCTGGCAGGTCCTTTGGAGTCGCAATAGCCCTTTCTGTTTCACAATCCGATCATGACTGGAAGCCGAGTTTATCATGCTTGTGATAACTGCACTTGCGCTCACACACGCAGAAACCACAATCAAAATCATATGAACCTTTGTTCACCAAGAAAAGGGAAGCATTAATTGACCGAATTATAGATCAGAAAGCTTTAAGGGGTAAAGTGTAAGCTGCAAAATGTGCCTTCAACTTCCAGGTAACATGTTCAAAACCCAGCAGGCCTGATTCAGTCTTTAACTCAATTCTGCTTGTGCACCGACAGAAGCATTTAAACAATTAAAAGGGGAAAAGCCTCATACCATAACTTTATCTTCACCGCACCTCTGCCAAAACTAACCAGTGTTCCAATAAACATGTAAATTCACACGTGCAAACTCAAAGCCGCACCCATTACAGTCCTTCATGCTGCAAGAAGCCAAGGCCATGGAAACTGAAAACTGTGTCTGTGGTCTGAAACAGGCTCGCCCCACCGGCAGCCATATACAAACAATGAATGTACACAGCGTTAACATTGCTGTGATATATGGGATGACTGTGCTGCTCAGATACCTACTCTATACAAGGCAGTGATGGTGATAAAACAATGGTGAATTTAAAAAGTCTGTTTAAAAAATAAAAATAAACCTTTTTTGTAAATACAGGGGTAGCAAAGGCCACCCAAAATCTGTAAATGGCCACTCAGCAGCGCTGTGTGGGCATTTACAGATATTTTTGTCAGTGCAGTAGGCCCAACTACATTAGCTTCAGGCCCCAAGAAATCCTGGCTACGCCTCTGGGTAGCAAGGGAGACCGCAGGGGAAGCAACTGCAGCCATAGGGGTTGGAGTTGCGACCCCCAAATGACAACCCCTGGCAAAGGCTCTGGTTTGTCAGTGGGACTGCTACCTAGCTTTAGCCACCCACATGCACATGAGAGGGCTAGCCCATGGACCTATATTAGTCTAAACCCGCAGGGACTAATATGGAGGCTGACATTGTGGGCTCCCAAAGAGCCCACATAGTTAGAACTGCCATTTTGGGCTTCCTCGTGGCCACCCAGAACAAAGGAAGCCCGGAAGCAAAAAATGGCGGAGAACACAATTTAATCAAAAATCATTGTTATTCCAATGGTTACCAAAAACATACATAGGGCCACCAATGCAGTAAAATAGCGTGCACCCCTAGAGAAGTTGATACTAAAGTATAGCTGCCACCAACCCAGGATTCGAAACTGAGGGGAACCGAGATATTTTGCTCTGGCTAGTAGCCTAGAAGACAGTGGAAAGCTTGACCCCAACGTTTGACTCCCCAGACCAATAGATGACACCCCCACACACACAGACACACACGCACGCACGGATGCACACGCGCACACACACCACACACATATAGTGGACAAAATTACAAGTTTGCATTTCATGTGGAAGTTAGATTTGCGCAATGCTATGTACTAGCTCCTTGTTCCCCAGGGGTAGCTCATGATCACTGGTTAATGCTGGATGCCCAGGAGTTGCTTTTAGCACCTGCTTAACCAATCTTAATGTCGATCCCTGGCATCCGAACACCACGGTTCGTGAATCCTATGAAAGAAAAACTAGACTACAATTTACGGATAAAGAACAATATACGAAGACCGGAGCACCTAATACTTAATAGAACTAATATCCTCATACTTCTTAAAACCATTCCTCAACTAAAGACAGTTTCAACTAATGACATTAAGCTGATAATTTGTGAGGATCACACATGTTTAGATACTGTCCAAATTGAGCTCAGAGATAAGGAAATGATGGAGAAAATATACTTGCTAAAATAAGCACTGAAGATGCTATGTTTTGAATGCACAGACACACTACAAGGAGATAATTATAGAAAATACGAAACTCCGACCAACTCATGCAGAGAGTCCGATCTAGAAGTAACCATCTCATCGACCCAGAGAACACAAAACCGGAACACAACTTTCTCCACAATAAACTCAGGTCACAACAACCAATGGGATGGTGAAACATACCCCTTCCAAAGAATCTATGACAGTTTTTCTGTGGAACAAACTTTCAATAAGACAAGTGAACCATAACAATTAAAGAACATTCCCTGCAAATGGTTGATATGCACTAGGAACACACGAGGAAACAAACATCTCTTTGATTAACTAACAAATGAACTTGTAAAATTTAACATCATCTGCCTACAGGAAACATGGCTGAGGGAAATATCGGCCTGTGACGGATCACTGTGCTCAGAGAGACAAAGCTTCACCTCACTAATGAGGCCCAACAAGGCTGAAACACATGTATGGGGTTGCTTTTGGTACTCTTGTTCAGAGAGGAATTGCCATAGCATTTCAGAGCTGGACTGCCCATGTGGGTGGGACAAAGACTGAGATGCAAATGGATATTTCCCATCTGTGAAAGGTACAGCGAACAAAAAGCATGTGCTGCAAACTCTCATCTCAGAACAGGTTATCATGCCATGTTCTTTCTGCAGAGGAGCGCCTGCTACCTTCTTTGAACTGTGACGGATATATGACATTAGTAAATCCAGCTATGAAAGGATTACAAGGAAGACCCTCATCGGGTCTACTTACACTAATAAAAATAGTGCCAAACTGGACCATTATCACTTCCACTATCAATCATTGCACCCAAAATATAATAATAAATATACAACAAGACCAAGTTTAGAAAAGAAGCCAGAAGAATCTGAAACGTGTCATTTCAATAATGAACGTTTACTGGAATCCGGCCACGAATAATGATAACATCTTCATGGATGGAATCTTCCTAAAGCAGAATTCATTGTCTGCGGAGACTTGAACATATCTCTCTACACAGAAAAAGGCGTACTAGCAAAAAGTGAAGATCTAACCACAGGAGCAAAGAGGTGGCAGAAAGAAATGAACATCCGAAACCTGCCGCTTCTAAACCAACTAGTTGACACCGTAGGAAAAGCCACACCACCATGGGAACGAGGAAATTCCTCAACAGTCATTGACTACATCTACCTGTCAGAAGAACTGAAAGACTCAATTACGGAAATCAAGAGTGACTCAACTACATCCAACATCATTACCAACTGTCAGCAGATGGCGATGGCCTAACGGAACCCAACTGAACTATTATGTATTCCGCTGGAAACCACAGGGAAAAACATAAGAATAAGAATAAATAAAGTTGAAATGCAACAATTGGTAGAAAACCTAAAACACCCACTAACTTCTGACACAGAAAAACTGAGTTATAACTTTCTACTAAAATCATATCTCAATGGGAATAAAAACAACAAAACCAAGCTGCATCGACATAAATATAATGCTGAGCTAGTAGAAAAGAAAAAGATGAGGAAAACAATCTGAAGTTTACGAACATACAACAGTCCCAACTGTAATCAACAAATAAAAAAAAAATAAGACAGCACTACGCAAACTGGAAAAAATCTCATATCAACATAATGCTGCAAAAAGATGCTGATGCAATAATGGAAACCTACAAAACGCATAATTTAAGAGATCTCTGGAACCTACTAAACAATAACGCCAAGAAACCACAAGACCTGACAGCTAATGTCAACGAACACCAATGGAGGCAGTATTTTCCCACAAAACATGCAAATCGAAACACAGAATTGGACGACAACCCACAGCAAGTTACAAATTGATGGTGTATTCTTTATGAAAAGCAAGATCTTTTAGACATGATAACTCAATTGAACACCTCACGTGCACCGGGACCAGGCGACCTATCAAATGAAATAATCAGAAAAGAGCCTGAGCTATGGGCAGGTGCAATGGACTATGTTCTAACAGCAATTAACATACATAACAAAGCAGATTCCACATTCTTGGAAAAAAGGCACCATAATACAGATATACAAGCAAGGCCCAAGAGAAGATCCCCGAAACTTTAGGCCTATAGCACTACTGGTCCCCCTGGGTAAACTACTTGCATCATTACTTGAAAAAAAATTAAAACACTGGGCGACAGTGAACAACCATCTTGCGATTCGACAAACAGGTTTCACTGCGAATGTAGGAACAAACGTGAACCTAATACTCCTAAATGTAATCAAACAGGAAACTATAAATCGATCTACATATGGCGTTCAATTCAATCTCCAGACAATAATTATGGAGAAAACTAAGAGCATGGAACTGCCCAGCGGAAATACTAGAACCAATCAAACAGCTGTACACAAACACCTCTGTAACAGTAAGAATGACGAAAACTGGAATCACGACTCCCTCTATTGAAACGATCAACGGACTAAAACAAGGTTGCCCACTCCCTGCCACTCTTTACAACCTATATACTGCAGACATTGAAGCAAACATCAAAAGTAAAACACTGAATCCACCATAAATAAACTAAATTCTAGTACCGGTAATGATGTATGCGGACAACATCATACTACTGGATAAGACACCAGCTGGACTCCAGGAAAGCCTAAAACTATTGAGCATGTACATGGAAGAGAATGAACTCAAGATAAACATCGATAAAACTAAAGTGATGTCCTTGGTAAAACAACCATTCCAAAGCGACAAACCTCTAATACTAACACTCAATGAAACCAGACTTGATGAAGCTACAACATATAAATACTTAGGCATAACCATAAACCAGTCGAAAACCGAGAAACAATGGATTGTCAAACTGGAGACAAGGATACAATCATTGGCAAGAAAGGGATGTGTAATACATCGAAAATATGGAAAATTCTCGATGAAACCAATAGTCGCATATTACAAACAAAAGGTCACATATGGAAGCGAGTCTATGATGCAGACACAGGACATGACGTGGCTAAGACTTGAAGGCGCTTTCTGTCGAAAGATCTTGAACCTACCATCTTCATATCAAATGGTCAGAATACGCCACAATATTGCCACCCAATCCATGGTCTCCATAATAAAATGGAAACAAATAGACATCCTGAGCAAACTGCTATCAAAAGACAAAATACCTGCAATAGACATTTTAAGAGATTATAACCTGGCCATGAACAACTCAGTTCTAAAGAAATGGAAAAAAAAAGACTGCTTCAGATGATGGAAGACGAAGACATCACTACAGAAATGCTCACAAAAGACCTCAACACGCAAAGAAACAAATGATGACAAACTACTGGATAAAGACTTGTAGCAGTATCACAAGCAATTCAAGAAACATCAGTTGCCTTGCAGATATTCGGGCAATCAACAAAACACTGATGTACCTCACAACTTTCCCGGACCCAGCGATAAGAGCAACATATATGCGAATCAGACTAAAAATTCTCATGACTAGAGACTAACTACGACAAAACAACTGGAATCTGCAGAGGCAACCTGCCATTTCTGTAAAACTATTGAACGCGAAACAATCTATCACTTGACAATGATATGTCCAGAATTAAACGAAAAGAGGCAGATGTTCGGAGCTTTCTTTAATATCTCATCAATTGAAATGGACACTGAAACGAGATGGGCACAAATCATGAATGGTCAAAAAAAGAAACTTATTTTTACAATAGTGCAATTTTTATGAAATATATTAGAGCCGACGCACTTAACTGAACTTGTAATTTAATCAGCTCTAACCAAAATTGATTTGAAGTATTAGTGTAAGAATAATTGTTATATGAAAAGTTTGTAACAAACTATATCATTAAAAAAAATTAAAAGAAATGTCGAGCCCTGCAACCTACTCCCAAAAATCTCTATTCGGTGCAACCCTAGACCATATACCTTGTTAAGGTGTAAAGGGACGTAATTGCAGGTTTTTTCAGGAGAAGTCCATCTGGGCAGTAAAAAAAAAATGTATGAACCAAAAAAGACAGGGGATAAGAGCAAAATGTTGGGGGGGATTCCAAAAAGAGCCACTGAATCCCGAAAATAGGAATTCTAACTTAACATTCAATTGCCATGTTCTGCTCTTTGCCTCAGCCTCGTTGTAGTGCTCTTTGCCTCAGCCTCTCTTGAGACTGCTCTTTGCCTCAGCCTCTCTTGAGACTGCTCTTTGCCTCAGCCACCCGGGAATGCTCTTTGCCTCAGCTTCCTGGGACTGCTCTTTGCCTCAGATTCCTGGGACTGCTCTTTGCCTCAGCCTCCTGGGACTGCTCTTTGTCTCAGCGTCCTTAGTCTGCTTTTTGCCCCACATCCTGGGTCTGCGCTTTAGCCCAGACTGCTGGGTCTGCTTGGTACACCCGCCTCAGTGGCTCATTCTTAACCCCAACCTTCTGCTCCAGCTACTCCTGCACTCTTCGCCAGCTGTCTCCAAGCCTTTCAGCCTCTCTCTGGGGAAAGGGTTGTTTAGTTTGGATGGGGATTGGCTCACAAGCTCTACGTCTGGGGGTAGCATATGGCCCTCATTTCGTACTTGCGATTGGCTTTTATACTCCCCTTGAGCACTTCTCTCTCTGCCTGGCACTCACTCACATTCAGCCTCTTTGATGAAAGCGAACATGGGTGTATTTCTTCAGGCATCTGGTGTAGGTATTGGCTTGTGGGCCCAACTCCTTATGATTGCTTCCAGGTCTTACATGGGACTTGGGGTTGCCCCAGGATGGACTCCCTTAGCTCATCAGAGAGCAAGACTTGTGCAATGGCTGTCTGACTGCATATATAGTTTCCTGGCCTAATTCTGGTCCTTCTCTTTTCCTCAGTAAACTCTGCTGGTTCTGCAGGGACACCATTTCCTAATACCCTTAATGGGGTAGTGTTCAGGTTGCCATTGTAAAGTGTCTGCCATGTGACTTGGGCTAATGGAGCATGACCGGGACATCTTCTAGAACAGCCCCCATAGAAGGCTCCAAAGCCAGGCAGGGACTTCATCACACTACATATAACCCTTCTTTAACCACATAATTGAACATGAAGTTGATCTCCAAATCCTCTGCATTGCATATATGGACGGCCAAGTCCAAGCACCTCCCACACATTATATGGGCCTGTACTGTGGCAGCTTTTTCAGCTGCAGTCAAGTAGTAGTAGTAGTACTGCATCATTTGTATAGCGCCTTTTCCCATTAGTATGGTCACAACAACGTGCTGTAGGTTGAACCCCCTCAGGGGACTGAAGTCTGGATATGGGAATAAATTTGAGGTGGTGCTAGTATGCGTGTGCACATATTGGCCAGTGCTTAAGATATATGGGGTGGCTAAGTCCCTGCTAGCCATCCATGTTGCGCTGGCATGTGGTTGGGTGGTGGTAAGTGGTCTAGGGGGTAAGACAGAGCGGGATAGAAGTTACATGTGCATCTACGTATCGAATATTTTTCATGAACCGTGGCTACATTCATATGGCAGAGGTGTTGTGCAAAGTCTCTTCAAGTGGAGTATGACGGCAGATGCGTGCGGGTCTGCGGCCGCACATTCAGTTCCGTATTTTCTGAGTACATGATAAAATGTAATGTAGACCGGAATTATTCTGGGACATCTCTAGCAAGCTTTCATTAAAATGGCCTAAAATCAAATTGTGTGTCTGTCACCTTAGCATCTCTCCCATCGCCATGCTGTTGTTTCCACTAGTACTATCTGAAAAGCTAGTTGCCGCACAAGACAACAAGGTTGGCAGTCATGTAGAGCTTCCCATGGTTTTTGCTGCTATACAATATGAATTGTTATGGTCTGTTGCATGACACCCATTGCTCCAGACTGTTCTAGATGTCTAGAAGTAAACCCTTACTTTTTACACAAAATGCATACTATATTTACAACAAAGGCTTGGAGGGAAGCACCAATGCTCATCTGATCGAGATAATATTGTTCCCAGAAAACAAGGATTCCCTTCTTCAATTCAGTTCACTAAACTTCTCATGGATTAGCATTGATGAATTACTAAACCTCTAGACCACAGTTCATATGTGCAATGTTCTTGGGTCATACCGTTATCATTTACCATGTTCTTCAGTACCTAGCCTATCGAGAATTGTGTCTTTTGAAACATAAAAGGTAGACAAAAAAATATAAATTCTATGAAAAAAAAAGGAGGGCCATACAGCTTGAAATTAGAGGGTATTATGATCAAAACGGAAGTGGGAAGCAAATTGCCCTGTTTAGGGTGGTAGTATTTTAAGCAGGCCAAAGATGACAGGACACATTTTACACCGACTTTTATGTAAAAAAGAAACTGCCTGCTAACCTTTATGGAGAAAAGTTAAGATAGTGAGACACTATGTGGGGAATGATGAGCATACACAGTTGCACAGTGCTGGCATGATTGGCCGTCTTCCTTTAATGACAACAGTATACTTGAATGTGAATTACTGAACTATTTGTTCTGCTCCTAAAAGTTATAAAATGTGCTTTATAAAAAGGATTTATATTACAAAAATTGCACTATTTTGCAACAACATACGCCCGCTACAGTTGAAGCAGCGCTGGGTGGTTGCAGCAGAATAGTTTCAACCTAGGGCCACTACAAATTGACAGGTTATCTCATATAATTGAACACTGAACACGGACAGAGATCCTCGAGGCACTTACCTTGACATGCTGCATCAAGAGCTGCTTCTGCATGTACACCAGCTGACATTCTGGACACTTGAACACACAGACGAGCAGCTTATTAGTATTCTGGTAAAAGTGCTGGTGTAAAAGCTTCTTCCTGTTAAACACTGTCTCGCATGAGCATTTGTAGATCACTCTGAAACAATTCAGAACCAGCAGGATCATTAGCACTCAATGCCCGCTCACAAGCAGTGGTTACTTTCATGGAAAACCACAGGCAATTATGATTTAGTCACCCAACCTTTCATTTGAAAAACAACAGCAAATGGTAGATATCCTTGCTTTTCAGGCTAATTAAAGCCAACCCATGCTAACGAAATGCACTGCATTCAATAATCTTTCACTCAAGACAGTAATGCATTTCATTAGTTAGCCTCGCAAGGCTTGAGCCTCAGGGGCGCCAGGAAGAATAGGTGAAGTTCTTACTCTTGTAGTTAAGGGCAGCGTAATATAGACAGCGTATAAAAAGGTGACAAAATGTTGCATTGCCTTAATAAAATGAATACTAAGGATATCTTCAACACAACACAGCTGCACATTTCACACAATTTCTGCAAATTACGTGGTACTTTCAGCGATAGCTCATGAACCATCCCTAAAGATGTAATTGAAAATAAAGTATTAAAAAGGATTTCATATAGCACAAACTCAAGGACCCATAACCGTTGGCCTGATTACTTTAATTACATGGTATTTATCACCGTTAAAAGGATCAAAGGATCAGTTGGTGCGAATTTTAACTGGGGCCCAGCATGATGTACAGCTGTCTGGCAGCAGGCTCTGATATGATATATGATATGATATGTATAACCAACCATTCATGGATTTTAACAACGGGCAAAGAATCTTGAAAGGCACAATATACATCTGTATTTCATGTTTCTAGATAGCTCCCTATTCCAAATCTCCCTGGAAAGAGACACCTTTATTGCGGATACTGAACCAAAGAGAAACAAACGAAAATAGCAAAAGAAACACATGATATTGTATAGATATGTATAACTGGCAACCTTCGATTAAGAATGGAAAAACCCATCTTGCGGTTCTGGTGAAATGCATATATCGTAAGATGGTGTAAGGGAGGAAGGGTCCGTATGTCCCCCTATACATTTAGCATGAAATAAGTATTTGCTCATCCCATCGTAGGGAGACATCCCCCTTGTCTTTCATTGTCGACAGTGGTAAGAAGCCATGGGACAATACAATTTTGTGCCACTTCAGACTCCATTTTTGTACTAGGCCGCACAATGATCTCTAAAAGGCCTCCTCTCCCCTCACCCAGCGCCATGCACAGCCAGCTCCAAAAGCTCTCACCACCAACTCCCCTGTCTTCGCCGCGCCTGTCCAGTTCTCACGGAAGCCTACATGCAAATTGTTGCAAATCAGAAACTTTATTCTTTCTCTTCCAGCTTTGCAAATACTCAACTGCTCACCGCAGTGGGCGACAGCTTGGTTGGGGGCCGCACCCCGATTGTGGATAGACCGTTAACAGAGGCTCTCAGAACACCACGAACATGTAAGTATTGATTACAAGGAGAACTAAAGGAGGGAAGAGTAACGGGAAAAGGGTCTGATTAAAACAGCGGGGAACGGCCTGTGGGTAGGGTTGGGTGTGAGCAAGAGTGAGCAACTGTTGACGAAAGTGTCTTTGCGTCTTTATATGGCCATTAGGTTTTTTTTTATATAAGGTGTTGAAATAAGAGGATACGGGAACCTAGATCCGAAAGGGGGTGGAAGGCGGCGCTGCATAATACTGTCTCGAACAGTGCAAACTTAGAAGCGAAGAAAAGTGGAATGAGTAGGAGTCTTGCATATTGAGTAGACTTGAAGAATATTTTTCTTAGTATAGTGAACACTCCTTTGAGGTCGGCCCAGAAGGGGTCAGGGCGGAGTGACTGTGAGGTGTGAATGAGGGGGAGAATCTAATATTTGTGAAAATGATAATGATAACATATAGCGCCTTAATCCAAAGCGCTTTACAGAGCACATATTTACATACAATATCACCCAACCAAAATTGGTACTCATTTATCTACCTTGGAAGGATGAAAGGCTGAGTTGGCCTTTTCAGGAGTCGAACCTGCGACCTGCAGATCACGCTCAGATCGCAGCAGCGAGCGCTCAACTTGCTGAGCTATCTTACCGGCTATTAAGGAGACCCTAATAAAGTAGCCTAAAAGCACATGTATTATGTTCCCTGTTGTCAGTAAGATTTTTTCGTTGTCAGTAAGGTGCGTCAGTGTGTCACATCTATCTGTTTAGTAATTTATGTTTTATGGTTTTTTGTTGTTTCTATGACATGGTCAAATCAAAATAAGGTATAAATAAAATGTTTGGAAAGGCAATATTAAAGATTTCGCGCTAGAAGATATAAGGTTTCTGAATTACTACTGGTGCTGACACAAACGCACACACGTAACCAGACAGTGGAAAGAAATGATGGGGGAGGATACACCATTCTTACATATTTGCCAACACCTTCGCTTGTACAGTGAGAAAATAAAGTATCATGACCAATGGCTGATTGAGATTAAAGGGCAAGGGTCATCTCAGATATGGCCAGAAGGAGGGCCATTTGATAAAAGAGTGTTGGTCCTAGTAGCCACATATTTAATGGCCAAATACAAGGGAAAGCACCTCCAAAATAGAAAGGAGGTACTAGATCTCTGGAGGATGTTCGAATAAGAGAAGGAATCATCACCTGTAGTGGCCACAACCCAGGAGGGAGGGGAAGAAAAGAGCAAGGCAGAGGAACCTAAAAAGTTGTACCCGTTGCTAACTAAACCTGCTGAAGGATATTGTGACCCACTGTATTTGCCCCGACCGAGCACGCCCACCATGCCGGCAGTTGCCCCCCGCTCTCCTTTACAACCCTAAAGGTTTGTGCGGCCCGACAAGCACACCCCCAATCCATTTAGGACGCCTCACTCAGGACCTAGAAAATCAAATGAGCACTACCCAAGCAGAGTTAACCGACTAAGAACAGTGTGCTAGAGTTCACAGCTTCTGCCAGGGGGTGGGCAGACACCTCCACACTGCCATTGAAAACCTCCTCAGGCATAGCAGAGGATGAGTGGAAGTCAGGGGACTTCCTCTTCCGCGTTGATAGTGTGCCCGTTAAGGTAATACGAATAGAGCGGGGGGATGAGCAGGTGAGCACAGGACAATGTAGTGTGACATCTGACAGGGAAGAGGAATGTTGGAGTGACCTTGAGTATGAGGAAGGAGCAATGGCAGGGGGCATGCTTGTTAGTGTCTGCAGGGGGTGATCAAACAAACGGAGGGTGGTTCTCAGGAGTGACAATAGATTGTGACCGCCATGATGGGGCATCATTCAATAACGCGAGGGTTACAGGTGTGGGATGCACTACGGAGTACCTTCCTTGACACCCCCAATTTTCAGTCAGTGATGCAATGCACAATGGGAGACGAGGAAGATGCTGCGCAGTTCATTCTTTGAGTGCAGGATATCTGGAGGGCGGAAACAGGCACTGCTTGTGACCAGTCTACCTCCCTCTTTTACGTCATTATCAAAAGAGGCCTACCAAAGGAGGTACAGAAGCTGGGATTGAAGCCAAGGGTTGGCCAGAATACAAAGCATTATAGTACACAATTGTAGGCGGATCAATGAAAGGGAGAAAGAAATTGTTCCGAAAAGATTGGTAGACGAAGCGAAAGTCGTACAAAATAAACTGGTGAAGGTTGCAGCAGTAACAGCTGCCCTCCCCACACACAGGCAGGCAGGGAGATGGGGAGGAGGGGCCAGTAGCAATACAGGCTAGGATGGCAGCCACCTGGGCTGCGAACGGGTAAGAACAATGGGCCGGAGATGAGCAGTACGGAGGGCCCCAGTGGCAAGAAAGACGAGGAAGAGGTGGGTACAAGGGGACAGAGAGGGGGCTACCGTGGACAAGGACCCTGAGGAGGGGGACAAGGAGCATGTTGGTCATGTGGAAGGTGGGGTCACTTTGCAAGGGAATGTCGCACCCGTCCCATGGCATTTTACAGAACACACAAGGGTTCAACAATGAGCAACAGTATAGCCACCGCCACCCCAGCAGTCCCTATGGGTTACCTATGGGAGGATACAGACAAGGGGAACAGGTTGACACTCGCCACACACAAGAGGATGGAGCACCACCACAGGGAACAGAATAACGAGTAGTACGCTAAATTCAGATGGGGAACACGAACAGTAACCCTTTCACCACCACAGCAAATGATGCACCAGCCCCGTTCCGGGGAACAGCCATGACTGGGGAAAATGTCTTCTCTTTTCCAGGGACAAACACACACCCAGACTAGGACAGCCCACAGAGAGCACTTGCGTGTCCAGTCCTATCGACTACCCGATGTCCAGACGAGGAACCACTGGTGGGGTGGAGATAGGAAACAGCCAGTTCATCTTCATGGTGGACTCGGGGGTGGAAAAATCGCAGGGATTCTCTGGGGCAGTAGTCACGGTTCCATACACTAAAGATTTGGATATAACCCTGGGCGGTGGGGGGAAACAGTGTGAGCACCCCTTCTGTAACACAAAGACTCGTCAATAAACTTGCTGGGGAGGGACCTCCTTAGTAAACTCAATATGACCATCTCTTTTGCAGAAAGGGGCATAGTTAGTTTGCTCGACTCCGGGAATATGCCCCCTAGGGGTGATGTTGTTGATAAACACTATAGCGAATGAAACAGCAGTATGCGGGGTGCCCATTAACGTAGATGTGTTTGTAAACGGGATCCAGGTCTTGGCAAGAGTGGTGCCTGAGATAGCATGGACAGAATGGTGAGTGCCTTTCGACTTTGTTTTCGCCCCATGGCTGCCCCTGAAATACTACCAGGTACCATCTTCTCCCTAGACTTGCAGGGAGAACAAGTGTGAGCCAAATGTATTGTGGTGGTAGGTCTGGACACGCAAGGATGAGAGTGGCAAAGTGTATTATGATCCAAACATAGCGCTGCACGATTCGACAGACGGGGAGCTGTTTACTGACAATGACGGTGAGATAATAATGGAAATATGCATGTCCTGTGATATAATGGTTCAAAACAGATGAGTGACAAACCCCCTCATTGCCATTGTCAATGCACCTCCATCGTTCTTTAATGAAGACATGCAACAGGTACCCACAAAACTATGCACCACTAACCCTCATGACGTGGGGCTCTTACAAGAGGTGACGCCAGTTCAGATAAAACTCAAGCACGGGGCCGTGCTGCCCCGCGTAAAACAATACCCTCTGTCAAGGGAAGCAGAGGAAGGAATAATACATGCGCTACTCCAACAAGGTATCGTTGTGCCATCAAATTCAGCATGCAATACAGCGATTTATCTGATAAAGAAAGCGAAGGGCGGGGTTTGGAGAATGATACAGGAGTTACGCCCACTTAATGACGTCATACAAAAGGTGTTTCCTCTTGTCCCCAATCCTGCATCCATTTTGTGCAGCATCCCAAAATCGGCCACATGCTTCACGGTAGTAAACTTGAAAAACACTTTTTTCTCCGTACCACTGGACACAGACTCACAATACCTGACTACATTTACCATAGGGTGGAAAAGATACGAACATTGCAGCGTATCACAGGGATACTGTGAAAGCCCAAGTATTTTTAACAGGATATTACATGAAGACCATGGCAATATTGATGTTAAGAGCACAGTGATACAATACGTGGACAACCTTTTGGTTTGTGGCAAAAGCGAGGAATAGTGCAGAGCAGACTCAATCACATTACTAAATTTGTTGGCCCACAAAGGTTACAAGGTGGACGAAGGAAAATTGCAGTACCGTCTGGCGGAAGTACTATATCTGCGACAACTAATAACAAAAGTCGGCAAGCGCATACTTCCAGATAGGGCAGCAGCTGTGCGCGTGACCATCCGACCCCACACATTGAAAGACATGCAGACATTTTTGTCGGCATATGTAACTATTGTCGAGCATGGATACCTGATTATGCAGCATACACAAGGCCCCTGCTAAAAGTACTAAAAGAAGCACAAAAAGAAAGCACAGGTATCACATGGACACAAGAAATGAACACTGCCTTCAACACACTGAAAGAAATTATTAGCACAGCAACAGTTTTAGCGACCACAGATTATGATTGAGAATTCCACCTGTTCTCGCACTGCAATGGAACACTCATGACAGCTGTCCTAACAAGAACAACAAACCCAAGGTGGGAACCTCAACTTTCACTGGTACCTAGAGGTAGAAACATATAATATAACAAAAATGGTACCAGGAGGACGAGAGAGACTAAAGAAGGTGGGCAGAAGAATGTGAAACTCAAATCATTATATTCATTTTATTTAGATTTGTCTAAAAAACATGTAGAAGCATTGAAATTTAATTAATTCTTAAAAACCTTTTACTAATCATGCATCCATACACTCATTCACTAATACAATATCTAAAAGATATATAAACATACTAAGAAGTTACAAAAGCTATTCATTTCATTAATCTACTTCTTTTCATTGTGTTGTTAGCGGTTCATTCCAGTCTGGAATGAACTATTATCAACAATGTTAAGATGTTGTGAACCACTAACAACACAATGAAAAGAAGTAGATTAATGAAATGAATAGCTTTTGTAACTTCTTAGTATGTTTATATATCTTTTAGACATTGTATTAGTGAATGAGTGTATGGATGCATGATTAGTAAAAGGTTTTTAACAATTAATTAAATTTCAATGCTTCTACATGTTTTTAGACAAATCTAAATAAAATGAATATAATGATTTGAGTTTCACATTCTTCTGCCCACCTTCTTTAGTCTCTCTCGTCCTCCTGGTACCATTTTTGTTATACTAACAAGGGCACAAACCATTAGCATACTACAGTGATGCTTTGATGCAGGGACATTTCGCGTGTGAACAAGCTCTCGCAGCAGCCGCCTTTGCAATTGAAAAAAGTGGCAACATAGTGATGGGATGCTTAGTAACACGGTTTTTTGAACACTCTCTGTTTGCAATTCTCGATGATCCAAATTCACACTGACCACACAAAGGGCGACTGCGTATGAAATAAGACTGTCAAGTTCTAACATCCACATAGTGCGCTGCAAGACAGGACATTTTTTTTTCCATTTTTTTGTGCAATTGATACGCCCCAGGGCAACTTTTTCCTTGGCAGACTCACCGGTTTCCAGTCGCATGTCTGTCGGTTTCGTGATGGTGCTGGAAAACCTCCTTTGGCTATTGCTGGTTATTCCAGGGCCTCTGGCTTTTGCTTCACCCCGTTGCACTGTCCTCGAGGTTCTGCAGCTCGGAACGCCCAGGGAGCTTTCCTCTGCTCCCGGCGTCTCTGCAGCATTCCACAACACTGGTTCTGCTTTTCCTGGCTCACCCGCGAGTCTAGAGCTGGCTTCTCTGTGGTTCCCGCACCTCTTCTACTGAAGCTTCTCTGAGTGTCTGCCTATTGTCTCGTGTCCTGCCGCGTTGCCAAGAGGAAACCGAAATTGTCCTCTTGCCATCAATTCCTCAATTTAAAGTTCCCGGCATCAATTAAAGTTTCAGAAAGACTAAACCGCTCCTTCTCAAACCAATAGCCTTTCTTCAGTGTTTGATGGCTCGTCCTCATCCCAGTACCAAAGTGATGTTCGTGTGTCTAAGAATCAATAAAGAGAGGATGTATGGCTCTGGGATGTCTCTTCCTCGTCCCTGTATCTAACTGGTGTTTACATGGAGATGATTTATGTAAAAGATAGGGAAGGGACTGGTAGTAACCCACAAAGGCCTGGCGGATATTAAACTCAGTAAAAAAAAGGGAAATGGGGAATACTGTGTCTCATCCTCATCTGTGGGTGCCTCATCCCAACTCCCCAAGTCTCTGCCACACACTTGATCCTCCAATGCATATCCACCCCAGGTTCAACATCCGACAGCCTTTCCCTGGCCACCTGGCAGGAGGATATATTGGGAAAAAAAGTGAGGACGCCCTCAGATTCCTCACAAACCCTTCCCCTATGCAGGTTGGATCTGGATGTTTTTACAGGGGAATCAAGAAAGGAAGTCGACATTTCTTTGATCTCGACCCTTTCGGTGTTGCACAGTGAAACAGTATGGCTACAGATACAGAAACCACTGCATAACTTGTGGATTTGACTCCTTCCATTGGCTAATCCATATTAGAGGTCAATGTTCTGTGACTGGTCTAAACTCGATCCCAACAGATAGTACTTTAGGTGGATAATGGCCCATTTAATAGCAAGGGCTTCTAGTTCGACAACAGAGTAGTTTTTCTCTCTTGGTAATAGCTTCCTACTTATGTAGAGTATTGGGTGTTCCAAGCCGACAGGGTCTTGGGAAAGGATAGCTCCCAGAGAGGCAACTGTCTGAAATATGAACTCCTTATAATAATCGGCTAATTTTAGGATGGAATTCTGACAAAGGGTTTCTTTTAAGGTTATGCAACACTTTTGATCTTCATTCCACCGAATCTTCTGGCGTGCTGCATTTTTCAATTTGTTAGTGAGTCTAGAGGTTTTATTTGAAAAATTGGGGATGAATCGACGGTAATAGACGATTAGTCCTAAGAAAGTCCTAAGATCTTTTTCATTCTTGGTGTAGGGGTATCTAGGACTGCTTTAACCTTCTATTGTTGTGGCTGCACCATGCCATTCCCAGCAAAAATACTAAGTACTTTACTGCGGATTCAGTCAATTTGCATTTATTAGGATTAGCTGTTAACCCTGTAGCTTTTAGGACTCTCATGACTGCATACAGGTGATAGACATGATCTTCCCAGGTCTTACTCTTGATCACCATTTTTTATTTTATCATGCTATATAGTTCATAAGCTGAACTTTTAGCACTCAGTGGATCACAATGTTGTCTATGTATGCCTCACAGAAGTCAGAGTAAAGTTGTAAGATCTTATCTATCAACCATTGGAATATTGCTGGGGGCCCATGTAGTCCAAATGGGAGGACTTTAAAGTAGAACAAGCCTAGGGGGGGCGGAAAAGGCAGTTTTTTCTTTATTAGGACCATAAAATGGAACCTGCCAATAGCCTTTTGAAAGGTTTATGGTACAAAGTTAGACAGCGTTGCCAAGTCGATCAATGAGATCATCAATGCGGAGCATCGGAAGGCATCAAAGGCAGATATTGCAATGACGTTTCTGAAGTCAATACAAAATCTCCAGCTCCCATCACGTATGGCTACTAATACGATGGGCGAAGACTAGGGAAAACTAGATGGTTCAATGATATTAGCTTCAAACATGTGCCTGACTTCCTGCCTCAGGTAGTCTATATGGCTTAAGGTGTACCATTTTGCCCTCAAGGGTGCGGATATCCTTTTACTCTACCTGGCTCCTCTTTGAATACATCAATACATTGGAGGAGTAGGTCATAGAGATCTTATTTATGATTGTTACTAAGTTCAGGAGGGATAAGTACATTTCTATTAGGGTCATCGGGTTATAAACAAGACAGAACGGTGGTAGTAGAATCTGTAGGGTTATCTTTCCACTCTTTTAAAAGGTTGATATGGTATACCTTGATTTTCAATCGTCAGACAGGTTGGGAGATTTTGTAGTTACAGGGTCCTGTCGGTTCTAGTACCTCATAAGGCCCGTGTCATTTGGATATTAATTTATTCTCGGAGGTTGGTAATAACACAAACACTTTTTGTCCTACTGTGAACGATCTTAAGGTGACCTTTCGATAGTATGAGGCTTTCTGCTATTCTTGTGCCATGGCCATATGAGTTTGGACTAAAGATCTTACCACAGTCATGTGTTCTTTAAGATGGTGGGTGGTTTGGGAGAGTGGAATTGGGGCTTCCTCTCTTTCCTCCCAGGTCTCTCTAAACATGTCCAGGATATTGGTGGGTTCCCGTGCATAAAGTAATTCAAGCAGGGAGAATCCTGTAGAAGCTTGGGGAGTTTTTCTAACAGCAATCAAAGCCCAAGGTAGCATCCAAACCCAATTCCTCCCGTCTTGTTCCACTAGCTTCCGTAATATTGTTGTCAGGGTCTTATTACTCCTTCCTACAAGGCCATCTGTTTGTGGATGATATATTAAAGTTCTTAGGGTGGTAATATGTAATAGTTGTTTCACTTCCCCCAAGAGTTTGCTCATGAATGTCAAGCCCTGATCCGTTAAGATTTATTTGGGAAATCCTACTCGCGAAAATAAGTTGAGTAGGTGCTTCATGATCTGCTGTCTGTTATTAGGTCTAAGGGGAAAGGCTTCTGGATATCGCGTGGCATAGTCTTCTATAACCAGGATATACTTGTCTCCTAGCATTTATGTTTCTAGGGGACATACAATGTCCATGCCAATTCTAGAAAATGGAACATCAATTATTAGGAGTTGTTGTAAGGACACTGGTGGTGGCGTATGTGGCTGGTCTTTTGGCAGATTGCACAAGACCGTCCAATGGTCTTAATATCTGCTTGAATTCCAGGCCAGTAGAATTTGTTAAGGATTTGTGCCTGGGTTTTTATCTGCCCTAAGTGACCACCAGTCAAATGGGAGTGTGTGATTTCCAGGACAATCTGTTTGTGACTCTTCGGTACGACCAACTGTGTTCTAACCATTGCTCTCTGAAGTGGTGTCTCCCCTGTACATCAACCCATGATTTAAAAAAGAAAAAGGCTCCTCCTTTCTCACAGCCCTCTCATTGTGGTAGGATTTGCAAAAAGGCTCCAGCTAACAGTGGATCATTCCATTGGGCAAATGCTAGGTTGGGAAGAGTTTTGGGATCTTCTTCTATAACCCTTCTGGGCTCGGGTTTTGGTGTGATGTCAGGTGTTTCATCAGCTTCCACAAAGCCTTGGGTACCTCGTTCTGTTATTTCTTTCCCGCTTTTTCCTTTACCATAGGAAACACTGCTTGTTTGAGCACCTCTGTACAATTCTATCCCCCCGACGGATCTGAAAGGGATCTTTCCCATGGTTTTGTAATAACACTGTTATATCTGCCTGAAGTCTGGGTCTATGACCCCGGCTAACACATCACTTCCAAATCTCCATGCTAACCCCAACTTTGGAGTCAACCTGATGTATGTATTTGATCACCAGGTATTAGTCTTCTTTCACCTGAAGAAATTATTTCTTCCCTACTGCTACAGATATCCGACCCAATAGAGCCTTCAGTGGCTACTGAGCAGTCTGATGCTTTGGGACTTACATTCTCAAACTTTAGGGTTACCCAACTTGTATCGGTTGAGGCGCATCCCACTCCTGACACCATTGATCACTGCTTTTGGAAACTATGTGCAGGGAAATTCATTGTCTATCAATACCTATAACACAAAAGTAATACAGTTCACTGCAAAAACTAAATGTAAATCTCCAGCATGGTGGTGTGGTGTTCAAATACTGGAGATGGTTAATCACTTCATCTATTTGGGATTCCCAATATTTGGTAAATCTACCAAATCAGTTACACGAGGGTATTTTTTAAATAAATCCTCTGGATTGGCTAACCAGATTAGTAAAGTTGATGGTGAGTTCAGCAGATTTTCCATCCTCCTGGCCTTAAAATTCTATGAGAGGAAAATTGTTCCCAAATGAATATATGGCATAGAACTGTATGATACATCTATTTTAGATTGCCTGTCAGTAACAGAAGTCCATATCTGGCGAAGAATGCTTAAATTGCCAAACTTATTCCCCATTGCTCTTACAAAATATGAATTGGGAATTTAATCATTAAGGAGATGGCGATTATGGCATATTTTAAATGTACTGCATGAAATTACGAATGCAGAGGTTAATACCCTCTTTTAGGACCTAAACGAGGTGATGAACCGTGGACTAATTCAGAGTTCCTCCTATCTGTTGAACTCTTTGAGCATTTTCTGCAATGGCGTTTTATCAGAAATCGGGTGCAGTCATGAAGAGTTACTTTTGAGACCAGACTGCAGTAAAAAGCATCTGGGGATATGGGATTGGACTTCTAGCATTGGAAAAATGCATAGTTGTCCCTCCTTATCCCACTTTGTGGGGACTACACAAGAAATTGGGACTCTTGGCCCATTTCTTATCCATCTACTCAAGTAGAGCAGTAAAAAGTGATTTATTGAGAGCACATTGGAATTTAATTTCAATCCTTAAGTATAATAAAATAGGCCAGAGGAAATTAATTGTAGATTTTATAACATGGAGAACATACTGGAAACAACTAAGCATTTGGTAATGGAGTGTCCTATGCTCCAACCCAATCAAGTAATATATTTGAAAAAAAATGTCATAGTTTGGAAAGGGTTGATTTGGAGTATTTTTGGGGCAGATGCCTGGGAGGGGAAGTAACCTCTGATATTAATGCGGTGGTGGGCTTTATTAGGGTTATGAATTTGTCAGAACGTGGAAACAAATAGTAATTTGTTTATTTACTGAGCTAAGGTAACACATACATTACTCAACGTAATCTTATTTCTGATGATTGTATCTGCTTCGATTCACATGCTATTTATATAGTCTGGCATCCAGTGGTAATCGCTAAGTATTTAATCTTTTTTTCAAAGATCGAAATGGGTGTCGAAATGGGAGTGACTGTAACACTATCCTAAACGGGACGTGCAGTGTACCCAAAAACCCTCACGTGTTGAGGTCCCACTAGTTGTTTTTTTCCTGCCGTGAGGGAGCCTTATAGTTTGCGTGAGTGAGCACAGAAGAGAGAAGGTATAAGAAGTCTGTGTTCCTTCTATTCCAAGAGGGGAGGAAAGTTGGGCGCATGTGACTCTAAGCAGATACAATCATCAGAAATACTATTACGGTGAGTAATGTATGTCTTCTGATGAGTGTGGATCTGTTTAGAATCATATGCTGTGCATAGACTAGCGAGCAGAATCCAGAGATGGTGGTGGGATGTGTGAAGGAACAGTAGCAAAGAGATGGTTTAGCACCGCTTGTCCCACCAGAGAATCAGACCTATAGTGTGCATCTAGGCAGTAGTGTTGTGTAAAGGTGTGTACAGAACTCCAGTTTGCTGCTTTGCAAAGGAAATCTAGAGGGACATTTGCAATGAATGCTATGGTAGCCCCTGTTCGCCGAGTCGAGTGAGCTCTAGGCATGAAGGGTAGATCTCTCTTGGCAAGGGTGTAACACAGTGTGATGCAGTTTACGATCCACTTGGAAATAGCTGACTTAGAGACAAGGTCCCCTTCTGATACGAACATCTGGTTTGTTTTCCTTAGTGGTTTTGTCTTTTCCAGATAGTAAATTACTGCTCTCCTCACATCTTGGGTGTGGAGGCTCCTTTCTGCCACATTAGTGGGGTTTTGGAAAAAGGTGGATAGTTCTATGGACTGGTTTACATGGAAATATGTGCGCAAAGCGTGGGGGTGTGCGCAAAACCACCTTGTCTTTGTGAATTGTGACGAAAGGGCCTGCAGTTCACTAACTCTCCTTATAGAAGTGATTGCCACTAGGAAGGCAGTCTTGTAGGTGAGTGCCTTCAGGCTAGCCTTGTGCAATGGTTCAAAGGGAGGTTCCATTAGTCTGGTAAGAACACTATTTAGATTCCATCCGGGGGCTGGGTGGGAGATAGTGGGATGAAGTCTCTTTACCCCCTCCATAAAGGCTTTAATCACAGGAATTTTCCACTATGAAACCTTGCTTTGGGACGTGGTGTACACCAAAAGAGCGGCTAAGTGGACCTTTAGAGAACTGTATTCCAGTCCTCAATCTAACAGGTGAGTTAGGTACAGGAAAATATCTTTAGGAAAGCAATTAATAGGATTGATGTCCTTGGCATTACATCTGGTAACAAAGCGCTTCCACTTACTGGAGTAGCAGTGTCTGGTGGTAGGTTACGTGCCTCTCTGAGAATGCCCATGCATCTCTGAGGGAGTTGAAAGTGCCCGAACTCTATGACTTCAGGAGCCAGGCTGCTAAGTTGAGTGTTTGGGGGCATGGATGTAGTGTGCCTCCCTGATCCTGGGACATGTTTATACGGGCATGGCAGCTTCCTGGGAGGGGAAATTGACATTGCCATGAGGTGGGAGAACCAAGACTGGCGGGCCCACATCGGGCCACTAGGATCATTGTGACTGGTTCCTGGTGCATCTTGTGCACTATTCTGCTGAGGAGGGGAATCGGGGGCGGGGGGCGGTGGGTGTAGGCAAATCTCCCGGACCATGTTCCAGAGACCGTTCCCCTTGGAGCAGTTCTGTGGGTATCTGGAGGCGTAGTGAAGGCATTGAGAGTTTTACAGAGTGGCGAATAGGTCGATCTCTGGGAAGCCCCATACTGCACAGATGTGTCTCTGCTGAGTATGTCTACCAGAAGATTGAGTTCCCCTGGGATATTTTGTGAGAGGAGGAACATGTTGTTTGAGTGCCCACTTCCAGATGTTCTGGGACAGTCTGGACCTAGAGAGTGAGTGCTCCCTTGTTTGTTCAAGTAGTACATGGCTGTGGTACTGTCCGTGAGGACTAGAACGGTCTTCCCCTGGAGGTGTGTCTGGAAAGCCTTCAGGGGCTTGAACACTGCTAGCAGTTCCAACAGGTTGATGTGATTGGACGCTACTGGTGGAGCCCACATGCTGTGTGCTGTCTGTTGAAGGAGGGGAGCCCGCACCCCGACAGAGATGCATCTGTGGTGGTGAGAGTGGCCTCTACTGCAGGGGTGGTGAATGTTTTTCACTGCAGAAGGTTCTCCCTTGCCCACCACTGCAGAGACTGAACGAGGGCTGCCGAGACCACCACTAGAACATCCCTATTGCCATCTTCCTGACACCATTGGCTAGAGAGCCACTCTTGCATGGGGCACATGCACAGATGAGCGTGAGGAACTAGGAAGATGCAGGAAGCCATCATTCCCATTAGTCGCATGGCTTTGGATACAGTCACCTGGTGACTGGCTACATAATGAGGGATCTGGAAAAGCATGTTTTGGACCCTCCAATTGGAGGGGAAGACGAGCCAGACTTCTGTCCAAATTAAAGCCCCAAGAAACTGTTTGACCTGGCTGGGGGTCAGGCTGGATTTCTTTTTGTTGATAGAGAATCCTAGGTTGAAGAGGAGAGGTACGAGTCCCCTGTTATGAGCCAGTCGTCGAGGTAGGGATAGACTGGGATGGACTGCCTGCACAGGTAAGCTGCCACTATTTCCAGTACCTTCATGAACACCCTTGGGGCTGAGGAAATGCCAAAGGGGAGAACCTTGAACTGAAAATGGGTGTCCTCTATCATGAACCTGTGGTACTTTCTGTGTGCTGGCAACATTGAAATATAAAAGTATGCATCTTTCATGTCCAATGTGGCCATATGATCCCCCTGCTGCAGCAGTGGCATTACCTCTTGAAGGGTTGTCATCCTGATCTTTTGAGGTTTGACATACTTATTCGCAGGGCGCAGAACTAAAACATGGTGCATGTTAAGATTCTTTTTGGGTACAAGGAAGTAAACTGAAAAAATACCCTTGTTTACCTGGAGAAGGGGGACAACTTCAATGGCACCCTTTTCCAGCAGGACCTGAATTTCACCCAGTAGGATGAGCAGGTGTTCTGGCGACAGACATCTGCTTCCTGGTGGGTGGTAACGAGGTGGTCAGAGAAACTTGATACAATACCAGTGGCCAACGGTTTTTAATACCCACTGATCTGAAGTGATCCCCCTCCCAGGCGCGGATAAATGAATGCAGGTGACCCCGACTGGGGAAGCGTGGGAGGCGATCCGTAGTACCGATGAGTCACTTGGAGGCAGAGGCTGGGGCGCCTCTAGGTGCACAGTTTCTACCTCTGCCCTTGCCCCTATTAATACCTTGCTGGTACTGGAAGTTGCCAGAGGAGCCCTGACCGGAGGACAAGGGGGCACCCCCGAGCCATACTGACCTTGGGGCGAGCAGGAGAAGGATTGGCCATGAAAGGATCCAGGGGCAATAGAGCCGCTGCTGAAAGGGTTTAGCCATGATCTGGCTAAGTGACTTTAAAGTTGTGTGCTCCTTTTTTGACGTTTCCAGGGCGTTGTCAACCGCCCTTCCTAATCGGTTGGATTCCTCCACAGGCTTGTTAATTAGGGAGGCTTGTGTTTCGGGTTTGAACCCAGAGTTTTTTAACCAGACATGCCACTTGAGTAGGCTGCCCTGGGCAAGAGTGCGTCCAGTGGTTTCGGCCAAGTCCAGAGTGTTTTTCAGGATATTCTGGGTTACTTGTCTGCCTTCAGCTGTGACCGCCAGCAGGCATGATCCGGTAGGCTCTGGAACTTCCTGAAGGCCATCCTGTACTAGGCCCCACTGAACATCACTGTAGCTCGCAAGGAGTGTGGTGTTGTTGGCGATCCTCATGGAGTAGGCTGTAGAGGCGGAGACGCGCTTACCAAGGGCGTAAACCTTTTTGCAATCTTTGTCTGGAGGGGATTCTGCCGAAGACTGTGGTACCCCTGTCTGTTTGCGAGTGTTTTTTACAACCAGGGAGTCCGGTGTGGTGTGACCCCTAAGGTAGAGGGAATCAAAGGGGGCTGGGTGAAACACTTTTTCCACACAGGGATTAACTGCCCGCGTAAGGTAAGAGGACACTAAGGGAGGAGCCAGGCGTCTTTTAATATGGGAATGGCTTGGTTAACCAGAGTCGTTTCCTTGAGATGTCCTCTACGAAGTCTGAATCAGGGGCGACTTTGTGCATAGCAATTTTAAAATGGCCGGCTGCTCTTTTTAAGAGGGAGTTGAACAGCATTTGGTCATGCAAAGGAGGAGTAGTAGGGGGATCCAGACAGATGACGTCTGGGTCAGTGGCATGTGGTGGTGTGTGCCACGAGTTCTGGTCCTCTGCCTGATTCCAGTCTGGGTCGTGATAGACCGGGTCTTGGTCATAAAGGTTAAAACCTTTGCAAGAAACATCCTGGGCCGGGTTCTCAGTGTCGTCCCCAAAGATATTATAGTGGTGCTCTTGTGGTTCCTCCAAAGAGGGAACCTGGGCACCGGTGAGTGAAGTTTCTGAAAGGAGATGGGGCAAGAGTCCACTTCCCTAGGTCTTTTCAAGGCCCTGTCATATTGGTCTGAAAAGTCGATGAACTCAGCCTTCTTAGCCATACACTCTTCAAACCTTTCCCTAGTCCATTCTGAGGAAGCTGAAGGATCAGGAGGAGGGCTGCCTAGAAGGGGGTGAACCCTTATGTAAGGTTTCAGAAAGAGGCTGGGGGGCCTCTGAATAGTCCCTATGGGGAGAGGAACTGTTTCTGGAGTCCCCGGCTGCCGAACCGGTAACCGAAACCTCATTGCAAAGCTTTGGAAGCCGTATTGATGGCGTAAAGCATTTTGGTGAACCTGTAGGCGCTGCTGCGGTCTTCACACCACCGAGTCCTTCAGCGTTTGAGCGCCTTTGGACGGCAGGTCAACGGTAGTGTGAGTTTTGAGAGAACTGCCCGTTCCAGAGGTAGTAGTTTTATGCTCACTGGCATGCCACGAGTGCGGTTGCAGGGAGGGCGCTGAACCACGAGGTTCGGAAGGCATTGCTAAAATGTTTGACAGGCCTATGGGCGTTGAGGCCTTCTCCGATGACCCCGTTGAATAGGCCTTATGGGTATGTGGTTAAGTACACGTGGTGCGTGGGTGCCCTTGTCGCTGGGGTGTGACATCCCCATAATAGTGCCAGCGGCCTGTCTATTGGGGCCAGGCACATGGGAGCGCGTAGGCTCAGCAGAAAGGTTGATGGCTTCTAAATCGGATCCATGGCTGACGACAGAATCTTTGGGAGGGGAAAGTTTTTCGGCCAGCATAGCGTAGGCCGCCCAGCGCTTAGTCCGCCTGTCTTTCAGCGTCTTAGGCCGAAAGAGTTTACAGGCCTTACACAAGCACTCGTCGTGGTCACAAGGAAGACACTTGTTGCATCGGCGATGGGTGTCTTACCAGGGAAATTTGCTGTTACAAGACAGGCAGAATTTAAAAGGAGTCCTCTCCGTAGCGGCAGGCACACCGAGAAGAGAAAGAGAGGGGTGAAAGAAATGCATTCTCATAGAGAAGAAAAGAAAACGGGGCCCCACTCTCCCTACTGTAAAGGCCAGGCCTGTGTGCCAAGTGCACGCAGTCAACAGTTGCAGAGCAGTCCTATATGTAGGCGTCGGCGGCAGGCAATCCATGATACAGCCGTCAAGATGGTGGTCGAAATTGAGTAAACGACCATAGGTCGTGGGAATAGATAGAGCAATATAAACTGTTACAAGCTCCGCATAAGCAACCAACTAGGTTGGCGGAAAAAAACTATCTGGTGGGACCTCGATGCGTGAGGGATTTTGCCTACACTACACGTCACGTTAGAAATAGTGTTACAGTCTCGCCCATGTCAACGTCCTTTTCGATCCTCGAAAACAAATGCAATACTCCGCGATTACCACTAGATGTCGGACTATATGCACAGCATGTGATTCTAAGTATCCACAATCATCAGAATTTCTTTTTTTCTTTCTTCTTTTTGAGAATGTGATTTATTAATGGGGGGAGTAAGATGTAAAGTATGGTAATTTTGTGTGTAAGTTAGAGATGAATTTGAAATTCCAATGGGATGTATGTGTTTTTATTATATGCGTTTGTATTTCTTGGAAAATATGAAGACATGTGTATATTTTTATTCTGTATTGATACATACATGCTTGAGATTTTAAAACTGTTAAAGGTTAATTATTTTAACCAGTTAACAATAAATAAAAAAAAAAAACTTGTTGACAATTTGCTCCATGGTTGAGAATGATGAAGATGGAGAATGTAATTTTACAGATGCCATAGCAGTGCTCAACATTGGGATTAGCTGCCTTTCGGGGTTCGTTTTTCCAAGGCAACAGTCATGCACTACCTGATAAACCTACCACAAAGAAGTATGCGGCTACATTTCCTTGATTTCCATTTGCCTCTTGCAGGGAAACTGCTTCCTTCTCTTCCCCTGTGATGAGAAATTACATAAGATCCCTAATCTACCAATTAATACAGGTGGCCATTTCATGGACAATTATTAGCAGACCCAGTCGTGATTAAGTACTGAAGGACTTTATTTTCTCACTTTAAAAATAACAATTTCTACAAAATTCCAAAATATTTCTCGGCCTTGGGCAGAACTCCAACCTAAATTCCCCTTCCCTCAAGCTATCTTAGGTTAGCCCTTTCGTCCTTCCCAAAACATCAATACTTACTCGTGGGGACAAAACTCAACACAAATACCAGGATTGTCTATTGTCAGGATGTGCACCAATTCAAGAGTTTACAAGATCTCAGTGTACTACCTGGCACACACAGTCCCTCTGGTTCTTTACTTAAAACAAAGTCTTTGGGTACTTCCCCCAACACTCTCTATCTCTCTGGCCTTTCTCAAACAAAAAGGTCCCCCGGCCCCGGGCATCCAGATCAAGCCCATCAGCCCCGGGAGCAGGCATCCAGACATTTACAAAAACCCCAGCAGCCCCAGCTAGGGGCTGTCTGGGTTCAGTCCTGGCTCCGTAGGCACCAGGCTCATAATAAAAATCAGTCCTGGCGCCATAGGCGCCAGGCTCATAGACGTTACTTACCTCATGCAGACCATGCTGCAAATAAATCCAAGACAGCGTGAGGCCTGGATGGGACTATTTTACTACAGGGACTATTTTTTACTCGGGTGTGGTCCTGGGAAACTTCTTTCCTGGGACTACTTTGGAGGCTATTTAAACCACGCCCGAATAGCAGCACATGCTTCGTGTTATTCTGCATCCAGCAGCGTGACTCTCACCGTGCCTGCAGCCAGCATCCAGTCTTCTGCCACGCCCACGTGCCTGCAGCCAGCATCCAGTCTTCTGCCACGCGCGCCTCGAATCCAGAGCTCCTAGAATAAAGAGGAAGAAAAGGACAAGGTTAGAAAACAAACTTATTTCAAATTCCTCACCTGATTCCGGATCCATTTCATCTCCCGACCTGGAGCTCATCTTTTACAAACATAAGGTGAGGTTACTAAGGGGATATCGGAGGTGATTAGTGGGGGAGAGCGAGAACATCACTAAAACCCACAGGTGGCTAATCCCTGTCTCCACTTGCAGGAAAATACTTCTTCGGGGCCAGCAGACAAGACTAGGCGGGCCAGTCCAGACGGTCATCTCTGCACTATGCATCACGTTGACGGAGACCGCAGCTGTCCGGGTCCGATCGACACCCCAGTGGGGTCCAGGTGAGCGTAACAGATACGACCACCTTATATCCTTCCGTCAAGTTCAGCAGACTTCGCTGTGTCTCAGTCAAGAGCAGTAACAACAGTTGGAGCTTCTTTTCCACTTGCAAGGAGCGGCAACTAGGTTTGCCTGCCCCCGTTTTCCAAAGAGGAGCTTACAAGGTTCTTATTGCTAACCCTCCCCTAGGATCCTTGCTTCATCCCCTTCCCTCTCCTCTATACTTCTTTTCTAGTCCTGGCCATCCTCAATCTTATACTTGCTTCTCTTTCCAATGTGGGTTCAAATCCTTGTTGAATGGGTTGAACCCACCAAACTTCCAAGCGCTTCATGCCTGACTTCTTCAGCTTCTACGTGCTGTAATAACAGATATTATCTTTCCTCTGTGATTTTGCAAGTTACCATCTCACATTTGCTGGGAATTTCCTCTTGCTCCCTCCCAATCTACTCCAGACATGTCTCTCCTGCCACCTCCTGTTTTCTGTCTATCACACCAAATTGTCTTCCTCCTACATCTGGATACCTCCCTCTTGCCACTTGCAGTCTCCCTTCAAACACTTTGAGACTTTCCTCCAACCACCTTCTGATATTTCCCTCCAACCATATACTGCCACCTCCAGTTTTCTGTCCCTCAAACCTATTGTCTTCCTCCTACCACATATCTTGATAGCTCCCTCTTGCCACTTGCTGTTGTCTCCCTTCAACCATCTTCTGAGGCTTTCCTCTAAAGACCTTCTGATATTTCCCTCCAACAACTTACACTTGTTTACTTCCAATCATCCCTGGATATCAGCTACCTGGCACCTGCTGATGTCTCCTTCCTACTTCCTCCTGACATTTCCCTCCTGATGTCCTTTCCCCCTTGCTGTCTGCAGCTTGACCTCTCTCTCCAAACTCCTTCTCCTCCTCCCTTCATGAATCGCCAACTCGCTCCAAATTTACCAAGGCCTTCTCCAAACACAAACACCTCCGCTTCTTGGGATGTCTCTTTTATAATCCCATTGATCGTGTGACTGGGAGCAGCAGAACTGCCTTCTCTCGCAACGTTTAGCATGCATTTGATTGAATAAATAATCTTAATGGCAACAAAACCAGGACTTTAAATATCAGGTCCGCCATCTTGGATTTTGTATCTGTGTGGGTATAGACAAGCGTGTAGAGGGCCACCGAGCAAATTCTACCACAGGACCAGTGGTAGGTATTTTCAGAGTTTCAATTTTGCAATGGTGGTTTCCGATGAGCCCAAGTTATACAGGCCATTGAGGCTAGGAAAAGGAGGTGATGCAATGTTCTGCATGATGATGCAGCTCTGCTGACAAGGCGCTTAAAGGACAGTAGCTTTTGTGTGTGACTTCTGTCTTCTGCCCAGTGGTGGGGAATAAGTGGGCATGGTTATATGATTGTTCACATACCACCCCCATGCCCATCATCCACCAGTTCAGGGAGGTACCTGTCCCCTTTGGTTATCCCACTAAAAGTGCCTACAATAAGGAAGGGGACTTTATCACAAGGATTACAAGCAAGAATTTCAAACTACCCAGCGCTTATTCAAAAAATTATTATTTAGGAGACAACGCCAGATCTAGAAATGCACTAAAGCACAGCTTTTGCTATCCTACGTTCAAGTTTATTTTCTACAGAACATCTTTTAAGTTCTCTACTGGTAATTCAAATGGAGGCTTTCTGCCTCCTTTCAACACTCCTTTAGCGTAGGATTGGGCTGGAAACGTGCCTCATTCACACTTTCTATCTCTCCTGACACAAACAACGTGTTTTATCACTGAAACAGATGGCACAAAGATCACTCCAACTCCTAGAAAAGGTTAAAGCGCTTGTATTTCTTTTCTTTGCAGGCCGCTAGGGCTACACCTCACTTTCGTCTATAGAGTTCCCACCCTAACCGAGGCGTCCCTAGTCCCTGATTTAGTAGATAGTGAACGTTGACCCCAACTATCTATGTTGTAAGCTGGCTCGTATGGATAACCTAAAGGCAATCTGCCTTTTCCATCTAAACTCCATCCAGGATGTTCCTACACTATAAATGTTGTTAGTGCTAAAAGAGGTTAAGGAATGTACCTTCCAGTCACTCTACCCAACTATCTCGCTCCTCTCATGCTCTGATGTTACGCTCTCCTCTCTACTGTGTCCAACTATACCCATCATCTCTCGTTCTTCCCCCTATGTCTGTCCCTCCATTATCTCGCACACCTCCTACTACTGACTCCACCCTTCGATGTTACTACTCCATCCCCACACTACTCACCTAGGTTGTGCACTCCTCATGGGTCTCTCATATTGTTGAAGTGCTGACTTTGGGTCTAAAAAAACAAGTAAACTTGGCAAGCATTGAAGGCAAGAGGCCTGGGGTGCTTCAAGTGGGTAATGCTACTTGGGAGGGGACAGGAACTGGGGCCTCCTCAACTTCTGCTGTCCCCCTCAGGGGTAGGACTGGCTTACACCCCAGTAGGTCCCTCACACCAAGCTGAGAGGGGTTCCTGTGACTTAACGAAAAGGACAGGGTATTGACCTAGTCGCATCACTCAATTTGTATATTCTGAATTTCACTGAGCTCTTTTGAACTTCAGTACAAAAAAGATAAAAACAAAACAAGAATCACAGTTTCAATAGCAAATAAAAAAACAAATCAGGCACAATTCAGTTAACCTATTATTACCAAATCTGCATCTCCATGCAAATGGAATAGTTCACAATTTTACTGAACAAAAATGCTTATTTCACATCCTGTTGTCTGAATGTCTTGAGAATTAGAAGGAGATGCTTTTCTGGCATTTGTTATGCAGGGAGACAGAAGAATGGAAAATGGGATTAAATGTCAATGTTAGTGTGTTCACACCGGCACATAATTGATCTATTCTGTACAACATTTTGCTTGGTCCACTTACTAATTGTAAGAGCCTGTGCCTGAATTTAACATACAAATTTACAGGGTTAAGGCAAAGGGAGGGGAACATGGGAGAACAAAAACAACGATCTTACTAGGCCCAGTGACATTGAGCATACGCACGTGCATGGGGAAGGGGAAAAGGGGGAGAATTGGATAGTGCGGAACACAGGAGAGAACAGAATAAATAGTAATAAGTAAAATAAATAAATAAAGGCGATGAACAGTGGTAGTGCAGCTGGCAAGTGGCAAAGTGCTACGTTAGTCAGATAGGGTGTATCTGATAAGTGCAGAAGAAGAGTGGGTCAGGGGGCTGTATGGTTACAGAGACAGGTCCCAGTGCAAGGGGTGGCCCGGAGACAGTGCAGGAGGGTGGCAGGGTCAGCAGGCACCTGGGCCCGAAGGACAGAGGGTGGCTAGGTGCATGGTGCCCAGAGAGAAAACAGATCAGCATGGGAGAAGAGGGGCTAAGGCAGAAGCGAAGAGGAAGGTCTTGAGGTGCTTCCGGAACCGGGGATGGTTCTCCTCAAGTTTCAAGGTGGCAGGGAGGCTGTTCCAAAGGAAGGCCCCAGCCGAAGACAGAGATCTACCCCCACCTTGTTTCTTTGAAAAACAGTGACCCTGAGGGAGTTAGAAGTAGAGGAGCGAAGGGCTCAAGAGGGGAGGTATTTACAGAGGGATAGTTGAAGGTATTTTGGACCCAGGCCCCTGAAAGCCTTGTGGACAATGCGGAGGGTTTTAAATGTAATCCTTGCATCCACTGGGAGCCAATGAAGGGATTTCAGAGCTGGAGAGATACAATCCCAGGGCTTGAGGCCAAGGACAAGTCTCGCAGTCCTGTTCTGGATTAGTTGTAAAGGGCGGAGAGTGGAGGCAGGTAGATTTAGAAAGAGGCTGTTACAGTAGTCCAACCTATAGAGAACCAGAGCTTGGGAGACAGTGAGCTTCTGAGGGAGAGGAAAGGCAGAGTACATCTAAGGAGGAGTAGTAAGAAGTTTGACTTTTTAGAGACATCAGAGATGTGTGCGGAGAAGAAAAGTGTGGAGTCAAAGATGACCTGAGGTTCTTAGCCTCGTAGGTTGTCTCTTTTCTGTACCTGTGATGGGTTTGCTAGAACCTGCATTTGGACAACAAACTGCAATTTCAGGCCCTCCTATAAATTATGGTTCCTTTTTGACATATTTATGATGGCTATGTGTCTGGGCAACAGATTATTTTTGTGGTCCCTAGCAGTGCTTGAAATGGAAACACAGAAGTGCAGATACTCACTACTCCAGAGTACCTGCTTACTTTTGAGAAGTGCCAGTACCCTTGCATTAAAAGTACTGACTTCCTGCTAAGAAGTGCCGGTACTAAATGCCTTGTTACAAGTTTGGTAGTATTCTGGTGGTAAATCTGCCAGAATGCCACCAAACGGAATTACTGTTACCACCTAGTCCGGTGGAATTACAGCCAGAATACAAATGGTGGTATGGCAGATTTAGTCCACATTTACGGAGTCTATAGGACTCCATGGGGATTCTGGCGGAATTACTGCTGATGGTAATTCTGCATTTTCCTGGATGTTTTTCCTCTGCCTCACCACCAAAGTTGTACAATGGTGTGGTAATGAGGTGGTAACAATTATCACTGCATTACTGCAGTTTCGTCTCGCACTGCTGTACATGTAATGAGGCCCATTTGTCTTTTAAATCATAGAAGGGCAGGTACTCGGGACTGGAAAGTAGCTGCCCATTTCAAGAACTGGTCCCTAGCGAATTCAATCGAGTAACAGCTGAATTTTCAACAGAAGAAGGTATATTTTCACTGTGGATTTTGGCTAGAGTAATTGATCTTCTCCCTGCGTATGTTGAAACCATCATGTATCCTTACTTTCACCACAGGGCCTTAAAGTGTCTAAAGGTGAAGCTCCTCAGAAAGGTGCTGTGGTATGGGGACCGACAGTCACACTCCCAGAAGGCCTGCAAGCTGTTTACTGAATTTGCAATAGAAAAGCCTTGAAGTAAAGCTATAATCAGCATTCATTTTATTTGGCGCTCTACCAGATTAGGTCATTAATAACAATGCCACAACATAGGTTGGAGAGCACACCTTAGGTTGTACAAAACAGGAGGCAGCTGGGCAAGCATGGGGAGTTTGCTACACATTGATTGTGGGTTAATTGGGAATCAACATTCCAAACAAGGTCTCCAGCGTACATAATTGCTATGTGTTTCTCAAGAAATCGCTATGAGCTGTCTTATAGGTTATTTTCACCAGAAGCAGTGCAGACACACTGATCCTGTCTCTCCAGAGATACTGGAGTTTTGCTATTAACTGGAAGCGCAAGCTTGACAGGGCCCAGTGTGTGCTGCCATAATGAATCAAACTGTGCTTTGCCAGACAAAAGGTTGCATCACCACTTTAGCATTTTCCTCCCATTCAAAGGCTTGCACCAGGGATTCATCACAAATGCATGTCTCTCTTTTGAGTGGAAAACAGGTTTCATGTCTACAGTGTATAATGTGCAGGAAGGCATATATTTTACAGACCCATCATGCATGGTAAAGAGAAGCAGCGTTTTGCATGAATGAGTCAATTAGACTTCCTCCAAATTCTCCCCAGGCGGAGTTAAGCAAACTCCAGCCAAATCTCGTTCAGATGTCATTAAGTATTTGGCACTATCCCCCTTTCCTGATTTCAGAATCCATGTCGAATCAATGCAGAGGTTAGTTCTGCTCCCCTTTCATACAAGGTAACTTGCAGGTGGCAGATTACCTCCCTACTACTCCACAGTAGCCATCTTCCACGAGAAGCATAAAAAGACCAAGTGACCTTCAACACTGCTGGTGCCTTTGGCACTGCTTACGATTTCTACTACCCATCATAACCAAAATATAGCCGTAAGGAGTGAGAGTGTTCAATATGACAATGCATTACTTACCGTAAAAGCATTTCTGATGGTTGTATCTGCTTAGATTCACATGCTGTGCATAGGTCCGACATCCAGTGGTCACTGCGGAGTATTGCATTTTGTTTTTCGTAGTCGAAAAGGGGACGTCGACAAGGCGTGTCTGTAACACTATCCCTATAGTGACGTGTGTTGTACCCACAATCCCTCACGCGTCGAGGTCCCTCTGTTTGTATTTTTCTGCCCTGAGGGAGCCTTCTAGACGTGACTGAGTACAGAAAAGAGAGAAATATAGAAAGATGTCTATGTTCCTTCCATCCGAGCGGGGAGGAAGGGTGGGCGCATGTGAATCTAAGCAGATACAACCATCAGAAATGCTTTTACGGTAAGTAATGCATTGTCTTCTGATGTTTGTTAATCTGCTTAGAATCACATGCTGTGCATAGACTAGCGAGCAGTACCCGGAGTTGGCGGTGGGTTATGAGAAGGAACAGTAGAGAAAAGATGTCTTAATACTGCCTGTCCCACCTGGGAGTCAGATCTAGAGTGTGCATCTAGACAGTAGTGTTTTGTAAAGGTGTGCACAGAACTCCAGGTAGCCGCTTTGCAGATGGACTCAAGGGGAACATTTGCAATGAATGCTATGGAGGCCCCCGTGCCTCGAGTAGAATGTGCTCTTGGCCTAAAGGGCAGTTCTCTCTTAGCAAGAGTATAGCAGAGAGGGATGCATTGGACAATCCATCTAGAAATAGTGGACTTTGAAACTGCATCCCCTTCTCTTCCTGCTGCCACCGAGACGAAGAACTGATTAGTCTTCCTCAGTGATCTGGTTCTTTCCATGTACAACATGACCGCTCTGCGCACATCTAGTGTGTGCAGAGTCCTTTCTCCCAAGTTGGAAGGATTTTGAAAGAACGCTGGTCGTTCTATAGACTGGTTTACATGGAATTTTGAGATGAATTTTGGAGCAAACCTTGGGTGAGTGCGTAGAACCACTTTATCTTTGTGAACTGTAACAAAGGGGTCTAGAACAGAAAGAGCCTGTAGTTCACTTACTCTCCTGATGGAGGTGATAGCTATTAGGAAAGCAGTCTTAAGAGTGAGGTCTTTAAGAGTTGCTTTGTGCATGGGTTCAAAAGGTGATCCCATGAGTTTTGTAAGTACGACGTTAAGGTCCCATCCGGGAGCTGGGTCAGCTATCGGGGGGTGTATTCTTTTTACTCCCTCCATGAAGGCCTTTATAACAGGGATCTTCCACCACGACACTTTGAGTTGGGAAGTGGTGTATGCAGAAAGTGCCGCTAGGTGGACTTTAATGGAATTGAACACTAGACCTGAATCTAATAAATGGGTCAGGTATAGAACAATATGTGTGGGAGAGCAGTCAATTGGGTTGATGCTCTTTCCTCTGCACCAGATGACAAATCTCTTCCATTTGCTAGAATAGCAGTGGCGAGTGTTAGGTTTTCTGGCTTCCCTGAGGATGTCCATGCATCTCTGCGGGAGCTGTAGGTGTCCAAATTCTACGACCTCAGGAGCCAGGCTGCTAAATTCATGTTCTGGGGGCATGGATGCAGCGTCCTGCCCCTGTCTTGTGACAGCATGTTGTACGGGCAGGGGAGTTTCACTGGGGGAGATAGAGACATCTCCATCAAGTGAGCGAACCATGGCTGTCGGGCCCACATTGGGGCCACCAGTATCATGGTTACTTGTTCCTGGTGCATCTTGTGCACCACCTTGTTGAGAAGGGGAGTCGGGGGAAAAGCGTAAACAAATTTCCCTGACCATCGAATCGACAGACCGTTCCCCTTGGATTGGTTTTGGGGGTACCTGGAGGCGTAGCTTTGGCATTGTGAGTTCTCCAGGGTTGCGAACAGGTCTATTTCTGGGAATCCCCATTGCGTGAAGACGTCGAAGACGATGTCTTCGTGCAGTCGCCATTCGTACTCTTCGGGCAGGGGGAAATCTCTGCTGAGTTTGTCTGCCAGCAGATTGAGTTCCCCTGGTACATGTTGTGACAGGAGGAACATATTCTGTTTGAGAGCCCACTTCCATATGTTTTGGGCCAGTTTGGACAGACCTGGAGAGTGGGTTCCCCCTGCTTGTTGATGTAATACATGGCTGTGGTGCTGTCTGTAAGGACCATCACTGTCTTGCCTTGTAGGTGTTCCTGGAAGGCTTTTAGCGCCTTGAACACCGCTAGTAGCTCCAGAAGATTGATGTGTTTGGATGCTACGCTCAGAGTCCACTCCCCGTGAGCAGTCTGATGGGATAGGTGAGCCCCCCATCCTGTGAGGGATGCGTCTGTGGTTAGAGTGGCTTCCGCCGCGGGTGTGGCAAAGGGTTTCCCTTTTTCTAGGTTTTCTTTTGTCCACCACCGTAGCGAGAGAACTAAGGCCTGCGAGACCACTACTAGATCGTCCCATAGTCCGCTGGCCTGACACCACTGGCTGTTGAGCCACTCTTGCATAGGGCGCATGCGCAGGCGCGCGTGAGGTACCAAATAAATACACGACGCCATCATGCCTGGCAAGCGCATTGGTTTGCGTACCGTCACCTCTCGACCGGACACATATTGAGGGATCTGAAACAACATGTTTTGAACCCTCTCTTTGGAGGGGAAGACGAGGCCATCCTTTGTTTGAATTAGAGCCCCTAGGAATTGTTTGATTTGGCTGGGGTCTAGGCTGGACTTCTTTTCGTTGATGGAGAAGCCCAACTGGAACAAAAGGTCTACAGTCTTTTGGGTATTGGAGAAGCATGTTTCGTAAGAATCCCCTGTTATGAGCCAGTCGTCGAGGTAAGGGTAAACTGGGATGGACAACCTGCGCAGGTGGGCCGCTGCCACTGCCAGTACCTTCGTGAATACCCTCGGTGCTGATGCAATGCCGAAGGGTAGCACTCTGAACTGGTAGTGTTTGCCCTCTATCATGAACCGGAGGTATTTTCTGTGCGCTGGCAACATTAAAATATGAAAGTATGCATCTTTCATGTCCAATGTTGTCATGTAATCTCCCTGTGATAGCAGTGGGATCACTTCCTGTAGGGTCACCATACGAAACTTTTGGGGTTTGATAAACTTGTTTGCTGGGCGCAGATCTAATACAGGGCGCATGGTTAGATCCTTTTTGGGTACAAGGAAGTACACTGAATAAATACCTTCCGTTACCTGAGATAGAGGCACGACCTCTATGGCTCCCTTTTCCAGCAGTTGCTGTACTTCTTGTAGAAGGATGGCAAGATGTTCCGGTGACATGCGTCGTCCCCTCGGGGGTTTGTATGTTGGGGAACTGTTGAATTCGATGCAGTATCCGTGGGCTACAGTGGAAAGTACCCAGCGGTCTGACGTTATACCCTCCCATGCTGGAAGAAAGGATGTTATCCGGCCCCCGACCGGTGTTGCATGGGAGGGGACGCAAATCTTCGCGTCACTTGGTGTTGTTAGGGGCTTGGGAACCTCTGGGGGTGGACCCTCGCCCTCTTCCTTTGCCCCGACGCTGTCCTCTTTGACTGTACTGGCCAGTACTGGTCTGGAAATTGGTGGCTGGGTACGGTTGCTGCTGGTTTTGTTGTTGGCGTTGGCCACGAAAAAAGCGTTTATTGCCATATCCGCGCCTGGTAGCGGGCTTAGAGATTTGGTCAAGAGTTTTGATTGTATCGAACTCTTTTTTAGCCATCTCCAGAGCCTCATCCACCGCCTTCCCGAAGAGGTTGGAGTCTTCTACAGGTTTATTTATTAAAGACGCCTGTGTCTCCGGTTTGAACCCTGAGTTGCGCAGCCATACGTGACGTTTTAGGACTATTCCCTGAACTAGGGAACGTCCCGCAGTTTCTGCCGCATCCAGAGAGCTCTTCACAATACTCTGGTTGACCTGGGTTCCTTCGCCAATAGTTGAAAGCAGGCGTGTACGTAATGGTTCCGGCGCTTCTTCGGCGTCTTTGCGCAGTTTGGCCCACTGCGCGTCCGCATAGCTAGCGAGCAAAGAATTGTTGTTGGCAATTCTTGCCGAAAAGGCGGCCGAGGATGTAATTCTTTTAGCAAGGGCATATAACCGCTTGCCCTCTTTGTCAGGTGGTGCCTCACTGGTGGAAAGTGGTACCCCTGCCCTCTTTCTTGTGTTGGTTACTACCAGGGAATCCGGAATGGAATGTCCCCTGATGTACAGCGGGTCTGAGGGTGAAGGAGTGAAAAGTTTTTCAATTCTAGGATTGACCCCTCTGATTAGTGCGGGTGTGGACAGCGAAGGGATGATTCTTCTCCTCACCGAAGCGAGGAGGGGAATTGTCTGACTGACTGGGGGTTTTTCCTTAATTACCCTTTCTACAAAGTCTAATTCAGGAGAGAGCTCCCCAGTGTCTAGTTCGAAGTGTGCTGCTGCTTTGCGCAACAGGGCATTAAATGTGGGTTGATCGTCAATGGGAGACGTGTTTCTAACTGGTGAAATGTCAGGAGGATTTAGGTTCAGGACATCAGTGTCGGAATATATTGATGGTGATTGCCAGGGGTGAGAAGGTCCTTCTTCTGGATTTTCTCCGAAGCCTTCTCCTACCGAGTCTGGGCTGTCCTCCAGACCTTCCTCCTGGTTCCGTCCGTCTTCCTCGTCCATAAAATCATCCTCTTCCTCAAAATAATGTTCTTCCCCAGTGAGGTCATACACACTGTGGAAGTCTGAGGCTGTGTCCTGGTGGGGATTGACTAATCTTGGAATTTTGGCCCTGGGGTCCTCCTGAGGCCCTTCTCTTATTCTCTTTGGAGTGGGAGGGTTTTGGGCATTCATAAACCTCTCCATCCTTTCCATGCAGAGATGGAGCCTTTCCATGGTTTCATGGGGTACCCCTGAGCGGTCTAGCGGGGGAAAATTAGTGTCTTGTAGCTGAACACGGTTCGACCTCTCCCATAACGTCGAGGAAAGTGTCCCGTCGCCTTCCGAAAAGCCTTCAGGTGTGTCTTTCGACCTTTGCGTAGCGCTCGACGTTTCTTTCGGCGTACGCTTGTGGGCGTCGGCTACCACGATCCTCGCCAAGCTCTCAGCGACTCGTTTGTCAGCGGGGAGCTGTAGTTTCGACGTTATGGGTGTCGAACGCTCTACGGCGGCATGCGCTTTCTGCTGATGCGCTCCGGCCGATGATTTGGGGGCGGTGCCCTTATTTGCCGAAAGCCCAGTCGCTGGTCGCGGCTGCGGTTGCGAGAGGGGCTTCGAACCCGAACAGTCCGAGGAGGCCGCCGGTGAAACCTGCGTCTCCTTGGGTGCTGATGCTCTCTTTGCCTTTGGCAAAGAAGAGCCATGGGTTGTGTGCTTATGTGTGGTCTTGTGTGCGTCAGTGTCGCCGGGGTGTTCATCCCCATAAGCAGGGTGTGAGCCGAGCCCGTCGGGGCCGGGGACAGACGACGAAGCGCGTGTGCGCTCTCTAGGGGGGTGTACGACTTCCGTAGCGGAGGTCGTGGTATCACGTTCCTCGTCACTGTCGGAGGTAGCGACGGTGGGTGGAGCGTCGGCCTTCGACATAGCGTAGGCCGCCCACCTTTTGACCCTACGGTCTTTTAGAGTCTTCGGCTTAAGAAGCCGACAAGCCGTGCAACCTTCCTCCTTGTGATCGAGGGGCAAGCAGCGCTTACACCGTGAATGCTTGTCCTTCCAAGTAAACTTGCTCTTGCAAAGCGGGCAAAACCTAAAGGGTGTCTTCTCCATAGCCGAGGCAATAAAACGTGATAACCACCCCAAGGGAAAGGAAGGGGAAAAGGAAAGGCATTCTCAGAAAAGAATTAGAGATGTCCCACGACCCCCACTCTCCCTACTGTATTTGGCCTGCGAGGCCAGGCCACGTGTTCGGCAACGCCGAAGGATCTCCTCCGCTCGTCCCCTCCGTCGAAGTCTTGCTCGGCGGAGAAACTTCACAACAGCGTCGAGGGGAGGATCGATATGTTCTATATTAATATAGGAAAACGACCAAAGGTCGAGGAGATGAAATCTGCAATGTCTCTCGAGGAGCTCCGCGTAAAGGCGACCAGTATCTGGGCGGAAAAAAACAATCTGAGGGACCTCGACGCGTGAGGGATTGTGGGTACAACACACATCACTATAGGGATAGTGTTACAGACACGCCTTGTCGACGTCCCCTTTTCGACTACGAAAAACAAAATGCAATACTCCGCAGTGACCACTGGATGTCGGACCTATGCACAGCATGTGATTCTAAGCAGATTAACAAACATCAGAAACTGGGATACTCACCTGACATTGATGGCCTTAAATTGGTGAAGGGTCATTGGCCCAAGCAATAAAGAACTAGAAGGACTAGAAGGAACTAGGGATACTCTCAGAGGGTGAGTATTATGCATTCATCTAGCACTTAGATCGCATGTGAAACGCAGCACTGCTCTTTGTACAAAGATGGAACCCAGGAAGTAGACAACAGCTAACACGTTTCTCTCTCGCATACCTCTCGCACACCACGCCTTTTCAACTTAGCGGAAGGCACGGTCTCACTCCACAAAGCCTGCACTCACATATAACACAAACACTATCGCACATCACCTCTGCCATAAAAATGAAGAAACTTTTAACAGCAAAAATTTGAACTGTAGCATCCCACATAACTCTCCATCTCCTTGAGCACAATCCGCCCCTTTAGTCCATAGTATACCTCTGCTGCGCCCACACACACTCCATTTAGACATGGGTGACTAGCAGGGTCTTGGCCACACTTGCATAACTTTAATGGCTGAAATGCACACACACATATAATAGCATCTCCCAAATGTATGGACTTGGGTCACTCTGACGGCAAAAAGCATGTCGGGACCATATTTATGGTGAAAGGCGCTATTAAAAATGACAAAATGAATAAATGAATTAACTCTCCAGAGGTGCATAGGGTATAAGCACATAGCAGAAATAGCAACACAGGTCTAGGAGTTGTGGTCGTGAAGTACAACACGTTGACTAAAGTAATGTGAGAAACCAAATGTTGTCTCACTTGCTAGTCCTCGGAGAACTCTCTGTCAGGTAGCCAAGGCACGGCCATCGCCTTTCGATCCAGAACCTGGCGGTGGACCAGTGCAGGAGGATCACCTGGGTGGGGGATCTTCAGGGAGTGGGGGGACCGATGGTGGGACGGGCTACCCCTCCCCTTTCCCGTACCCATACCCGATCCCATTTTATAGGCTTGTCCAACAATCCAACCCCCCTCCGCTTGCTACACAAGGGAAGAGGAGGAGGACTGACTTTAATCACATACATCTAATACCAATAAGCTCCCTCCACATGGATAAAAGCGGAACATAGAGAGACACTCTAAGCAAGGTGAGACACGAGAATGAGCAGAGCTTCCGGGGTGAAGGCGAAGCCATTGGAGCAGGATGACCGATTGAGGGACCACAGCAAAATGTAGGGAAACGCGGAAGATCCCTGTAGGAGGTTGTTGCCTGCAGGAAACCGTGAAGGATAAGCGGAGAAAGAAAAAACCGAGACAACAAGAAACCTGCATTGTGTTTCAAGGACGGGTGAACGGCAGAGTTGGAGAGGCGAGGTCAAGGTTGTGGTATTAACCTTTACTCGTGAATTAAAGCCGCAAAGACAAGAAATGAATGCACGCAACCGGTGAGTTAGCGATAGACATGAAAGGCCAGTTAGTGTCAAGGAAAGATTGAAAATGCAACAGTGTATCTATTGACTGAAGGTTAATGAGACACGAAAGAAAGCAAACGAGTAGTGAACTTTAAAAAGTTACTGATAACTGTTAAGCCAGTGATACAGAGTAGCGGAGTGGTCCGGCGAAAAGGAAATAGCCCACTCGAAGGTCTCTGTGAAATGTTTGATGTTTTGTTATAAAGCGAATGAACTATGAAATGCATAATGGCCAAGAATAATCCCGTTGAAAGGGGGTGTTAAAAGGTGATTGCTTGAAGAGAAAGATTTCTTTGAACTTTTCTGATTGTGGTATGGAAATGCCAAGAGACACTTAGGCAAAAAACGGAGAGGTGAAATGAAAGTCAAAGTGGTCCTGCAGAGGTCTATGGAAAAGGCCTTGCATGTTCGAAAGTCTTCAACATCAGTGAAAGGTCTGAGCCCAACTGAGGGAGCCTAAGAATAGGAAATAAATTAGGGGAAGGTATTCCCTAATGTATGTGACCGAAGCTTTGGGAAGGGAACCCCTGTATGTTAAATCAGGTACTTTTTGTTGAGAGGTTTGGGCCTGACTGAGGGAGACCTATGCAAACTGTGATGCATTGTGAGGTCCGAGCCCGGCTGAGGGAGATCAATGTTGAATCAGATACTTTTTGTTGAGAGGTCTGAGCCCAACTGAGGGAGACCTACGTGAACTATTGATGCCTTGAGAGGTCTTGTTGAACTGTGAAATAACTTTTTGTGAACTGAAAACAAGTGACTTTAACCTGCAAGGCCAAGCAGGCCTCGAGCCACGTTTTTAACTAACCTGAGCCAGAGTGTGTCATCTTGTATACGGGGAGCGCCTTACTCTGTGCTGATCAACATGGTGAGGAGAGCTGACCCAGCCACCTTGATCCTTAATGTTAGAACACTGACTTTCCTTTGCATACACATTACACCTTACACAATGTTTGTATAAGAGATAGGGCAGGCATTTGTATAAGTCTTTTTGATTTGGCATAGATTGACTAGGACTGTGTTTTCTTTATCATTTGATGAAAGAGACTGCTACCATCATAGCTATAGGACATAGTAGGAGTTTCCCAAACCCCAAGAATGTAATGAAGGTTTTCAAACTTGTAGCTCTTGTGTCAGTGTCATACTTGTGATACCATGCTGGCCTTACAGTAAGCACAAGTAAAGTTTTAGTAATTGAAATGTGGTTTTATTTTGTAATATTTAATAACATGTTCGTAACTGTAAAGTTGGTTGAACTGGAACAGTTTGCATTGGCCCCTTTTAAGTGCAATAAATGGTTCCCCCAGAGTGTCTTGATGAAAATAAATCTTTGAGGAAAGTTATAATAACATTTGTTGACTGCCGAGAATTTATTTCTATTGCCTACCTGAATGAGGGCTTTATAATGAGTTGGGCTGTAGCCCTTAAATGCGGTGGTAACGGTATTACTGCCGCATTTAAGAGCTGGCCCTATCACGAGTTGGGTGCTAAATGAGCTGTTTCACCTCCAGCCTTTCCTTGGAGGTGAAAATCCCCTGTTTTCGGCTGTATTACCGCCGGCTGCATTAGCTCACATAATTAGCGCTGAAAATGCCCCATTGAATCCAATCGACCGAATTAGGAATGGGGATTTACCGTTAACACCCAACCCGTGATCCTGCGGTAATACCGCTGAAGCGCTCGGTGCTAGGGCTATTACAGTCGGTGGGATTACAGCCGGTATACAGCCCAACTCGTGATGAGGCCCCGAGTCTGAAGTCACTATGTTTGCAATGCAGTCAAAATCAGCAGTTATTGACCACATTATGAGCACTCTGATTGGCTGTAAGAGGTTATTAATGACCTCCAGGTGTAAATAATGGTTAGAGGGTGAAGCACAGAGAAAGCCTTTCTCTGGCCTCGCTTCCAATTTTTCACAGGCAAAATATCCTTCAAACAAGGGTGTTTGCATGTTTCCAAAATGCTGGTGCCTGAGTCTCTTCTCTGTAATAGGTAGCTTCAGTAACGGATTCAAGACATCCTAATTGCTTTCTGTGGGGGCTTCCCATCTGGATTTCTTCTCCCTTGAATTAACTATACAATTGACATCGCATAATTGCAGATATTGGCATATAAACAGACCGCTATTAATCCCAAATTCCACAGCCTAGCAGATCAGCTATTCTTTCCCATCACTGTTCAGACAGGACAAGGAACCATAACTGAGCTGGGGTAATTACGTTTTTGAATGCACATGGCGCATGCCCTCCTCCTCAGTGAAAAGCATGTCAGCTAGTCTCTCGATCACTCACCAATTTGGGAGTGTCAGACACATAATACAATTCTAAGATGACCCACATTAAACCAATAATCGTCTTTAGTGTTCAATTTAGCTACCTGAACAGGAACCCCCAATAACCATTAATAAGCATTCTTAAAAAACATCATCCATTGCAAATCATACATTTAGGTCTGCCAGTGTAAATTCTAAAAGTTATAAAATGTTTACTAAACAATAACACATCTGTCAGGCTTTGGGCTCCATCGGAAGAGAAACTTGCCATATGGTTAGACCAGAATCCTTGATAAACCTTGCATTTAAGCTTTCCAAATAAAATGAGCAACGGCACAATCAATTACTGACATAGCTAATGACTACTCACAGACCAAAGCCTCCGGTAAGTGCTTAATATTGGCCTCCTTCAAGAGAGGCCTTAACCAAATACGTCTTTGATGGTGGAAGTGAAACCTGGGAGAGGAGGTTATTTCCTTGATTTGTGTGACATGGTCGCCTGGGTAAATACTTGTGACTAGTCCTCCATTGGGTGGAAGCGGAGGTCCCCCGGTTGAGAAGTCTTCGCCCTGTTAATTGGGCAAACATCAGACCTGCTTAACTAATATCTTTATTCTGGTCATGTGTCAAGAGAGAATTCAAAGACTTGTTTTAAGTGTCTTATTATTCAACCAACCGGTACACCCTTTCCTCCTTCAATAAAGAAGAGTTTAAACACATTGTCATCTGGCTGTTTTGTTGATCCACATCCTCTTCATGACAGTACCCTTCTCTAAATTCTTTAGATCACAAATACATCAGTCTCTGGTGTACATCAGACTCAGGGAAACCCCAACTCTGAATAGGACTATCTCTTGTGGTGTTATCTTAAACCCCACTTTGAAGTACGAGAACCTGTGAAATCCTCAGGGCAGGTTTCAGTCACTCCAATATTCATTTTTTGTTAGCAGGGGTGACCTGTCATCGGAGAGAGATATTTATTCTGAGAAACATGACTGTCTTTAGCTACTCCTCCAGAGGGTGAACAGGAGCATTCCTGATGGATTCTTCCCCAAATAAAAGTGCAGAGCCTTCTGGGTTTTAGGAGTTCAGTCCTTTGTAAAATTGGCAGAGCACTGGCTCATGGTGGGGGTGTACACAATAAATGCATTGAGCAACCGTTAATAAAACATTCTTCCACCCACAAGTGGCTCAGTCTTTATACAAGGCTAGCTTTGCCTTGTGGTTCCTAGAATTACCTTGTCCTTTAGTCATGTCATGTGAAGGCTGAGTGAGGCAAACAGAAAATACAGCCATATGACCTTCAGAAGCTTGAAAACTGCAAGTGAAAAAACAGCTAGGTAGGAGAGCAGCACCCTACCCTGCAGCTTTGCTTCTCTGTCAGGAAGGCCTGTGGCTCCCTGCTTGCAGCAATTTGCACTCTGCTCTAGAACACTCAGCGCTCTGCTTGCAGCTCTCCAGCCTACAGTCCTTTGTTCTCTGACCACAGCCTGCAGCTACCAGTTCTATTGTTTTCTGGGAATCCACTATCAATTTCAATGCCCTGTTAATTGGGCAAACATCAGACCTGCTTAACTAATATCTTTAGTCTGGTCATATCTCAAGCACAATTTGACTGCGTGGAGCTGCTTAACGGACCCCAGTTGCCTAACACAAACTTGTCTGAGTTGCTCTCATGTACATTATTTCTCATATGGTTCTTAAAAATGTTCATAACCTGTGGCTCCAGAATATTCCTCAGCCACTGCTGAATCACATTGTGTATCCTTTACTGAAGGCCTGTGCTATAATTATTCCATTTACAATCAGCAACATGACTTAAAGACAAGACTTCTATCAGCAACCCCTTAAAACACCCTAGAAATCCCTAGCTCAAGCCCTACCTTCCAGAACATTTATCCCAGCCCGGAGAGACCATGATCTCAGCAGTATGTCAGACTTGAACACCAGGCAGCAGTGCAGGGATTGGCTACCTTCTTGACCAGAGATCCAAAAAATAGGCCACAAAATTTCAAATAAAATCTGGTGAAAGCATTGGTTAAATTACCCGATTTGGGCTTGGCTTGTTCCCGCTAAATGGTGAGGGCCAGTTGTTCCGGCATCAAACAAGGTTCCTAGATACGCATATTCAGAAACTATTTTCAGCCTATAGATGATAAGACCCCACAAACGTCATTATGAATTTCCTTTTTTCCTTTCTTTTCCAGCAGTTGATAATTAGTTAATGTTCAATAAACTAGAGAACTACCATATATCGTTGCAGGTCTACAGGTGTTCTATGAAGGAGCACTGTGTCATCCACTTAAAAGATTGCAATTAAGCAAGCCCAACGTCCTAAAGGTGTGTGCAAGTAAAAGTTGAGAAAACCCTTTTACAAAAGGTATTAGGCCCCTGGTTGGGATGTGGCTGTCACATGTTTTTTGTGGTGTGACACTGTATTTAGGGTAGATGCACTTTTAGGGAGTTTTCAGGCTGTCTTTTGCATAGTAAAACACACGCGTAGCAAAGTATTTCTTTTCATTATTTTTATCACACCTATATTCTTAGATAACGTTATGTAGCATGGATTGATGTTGAATATGTAGATTGAGTTTCATTAAGTATAGTTGTTAGGTGTTGTAAAGAGTAAGAGGTCTGCCATGTTAGAATAAGATATTGTTAAAGGCTGAAGATTTTGCCATTTTACTGAGCTATGGTAATTTTATTGAATTTTATTTCTGCTATTGGGCAGAAAGCTCCAAGTAGCCATGGTCAGGATGGAAAAGTATGCTGAACAGTTTCCAGTTCATTGTTGCAAGGGGAGGAAGTTCTCAGGGGCCTGAAACTAGACTCGAGACAGCAGGTGCCGTCCCAGATGATGAATACACAATGAATGGGAAGGACAGACAGCAGCATTGCCAAAAGGAAGAACTAGGATGTGAGCACAGCGCCCCCACTGAAAGCAGGGCACTCAGTGCACTGGTAAGAAAGTTCCTTGGTAAAACTAATTGAATAATCATTTGTTTTTTATATAGCGCTTTAAACTAAAGCGCTGTACATAGGACATATTTACATACATTACTATTAATACTCAATTAAAATTAGTACTCATTTACCGACCTCGGAAGGATGACAGGCTCAGCTGGCCATGCCGGGTTTCAAACCTGCGACCTGGAGTGCAAACACAGATCACATCAACAAGCGTTTAACCTGCTCAGCCATCTTACTTTCCAGAATCAGGGCCGCAGACATGTTTTTTTTCATGCAGCTATTCAGTGTGAGAAGATAACTAGAAGGTTGCGCCCAGGGTTGGCAATATGTATCAAGATGGGAGTCGCAGAGTGAGGAGGTGCAAGGGGCGGGAGGCCAAGAGACCCAATTATGGGGAAGGGATTGTGGTGTTCCTTGGGTGGCAGCAAAGTTTTAACCTCGCTGATTTCCACGCACTATATGATTGGTCCGTCTAGTGGGATACTACAGCCATAGCTGTCTCAGGTGTCGCTGTCCAATTAGGGTAGAGCTTTTTTTAATCAATTGCACCATGAAGAGTGCCAACCAATTAAAATGATGCATTTCGTGTAGACTATGATATTATATCAAGTTCGAGGGGTGGTATTTTGATGGTCATGAGAAAGGAAACTTACAATTATATTGTTTAATATATAGTGTTCTTTAGGGGGGGCTCAATGACGAATAGCTAATGGAAATGTTAGAATTAAAATTGGAATAAATGATGCATTTGTAAAACATTTTCATTTTACGTTTCTTGCTTTAAATATTGTATCCACGAGTGGACGTGTTGAGATGGTGCTCAGTTCAGTTCGACACAGCCGTCTGATTTTCCCAGCCGTATTTGCAAATAAAAGCAGTTTTTTCTCTATTTTTGATTACTTTTGCATTACCTTTGGATTACTTTGGGGTACTTTACCTTTACATTTGGAGGCCCCAGCGAGATGTCCAGTACCCTTGAAGTGCTGGGGCCTCCCCACTGCACACCCCAGAGCCGGCCTGAAGAGACCACTTCTTAGGCGCACATACAGAGGAGGTGAGCAGACGCCTGTCAGGATCCCATTAAGAATCTTCGCTAGAAGGAAGTTCAGGGTATGGAAGAGCTGTTTTTTGTGCAGGAAGGGTGCCATATTTTTTTATTTTTTTTTTTTTTAAACTTTTGTTTATTGACAAGGAAAGTCAAAACAGGAATAGCATAGTTTACACAGAAATCCACATATTCGCATTAGTACAGTCGGGTATTACAGCATACATTTTTGACTGGCTCGGGGAGGGGGGAAGGGGTGCTGACAACTTGAGATGAGGGGGGGGGGCAGGCCACCCCAGTCTTTATGGTAGCGTGTCCGGAGGATCGGTCGAGGGCACCGAGTCCTCAATCTCGTCTTTATTGTTCAAATAAGTGCAAAACTCTGTCCATACATTTTTGGGGCGAGACGGTGCGGGCAGAGACCCAATATACTCCTCCTCACAGACCTGTACCCAGGTGAGGGCTCTGAGCCACATTTCGAAGGTGGGGGGGAGCGGCGTTTCCAACATTGTAAGATGCACCGTTTAGCCACCATGGCACCCACATTCAAGAATTTGGACATTTTTTTAGCGTTCTCTCCTGTCCATATTCCAAACAACAAGGCCTGCGGGACGGGGTCTACGGGGGACCCAATTATCTCTGTGAGCGCTCCCGTTACCCCCAGCCAGAATGCACTCAGCGCGGCACAGGACCAAAACATGTGCACATGATCTGCCTCTTCGGAGTCGCATTTCGGGCACCTGTGGGCAGAGGAGCGTGTGAAGTTCGCTACTCTAAGCGGTGTGTAATAAAGTCTGTTGAGTAGCTTATACTGTATGCAACGGAATCTTGCGCTTAGGGAGACTTTGCGTGTGTGCGCACACATGTTGTTCCACAACTCGTCAGTGATCTCCATTTCCAGCTCCCTGGCCCAGGCTTCCCTCGGTTTTTGGGACGTATTCTCACGCTTAACCAGCTGCATTTTATACAGGGAGGAGACTATACCCTTGCCGCCCATGGAGTTTGCTATGAATTGGAGTTCGGGCGCGTCAGGGGGCTCATTTGGGTATGATGGCCACATTGCCCGGACCGCCGCCCTTAGCCTGAAGTATTGTAGTAGTTCCAGAGCTGAGTTAGAGTGCCCAGGTTTCCATGTTTGGGGAGTAATGAATTTGCCCCCTGGATACAGGTCTGTGAGTGCGCGGTATCCCAAGGCCTCCCAATGTTGGATGAAATGGTGGTCATGTGTGGGGGAGAGACCTGGGAATTGTCGCAGGGGTAGCCATTTATAGTATGGGCGGTGCCCATCTGCTGGGGTCAAGATCATATTCCATGCTCTGATCGTAGTGGCCACCGGATCTGCAGGGGCGTCAGTTTGGAACGTATGGTGTAGTAACAGGGTCATAATGTTAGTGCCGTCCCCCGCAAATTCCTCTAATTTGACGTGTGGAGGTGGGTTCAGGTATGTATACCAGTGCGTGGCGTGTTGGGCCTGTGCCGCAATCCAGTACATAGTTAGGTCTGGGGTTGCAAAGCCCCCCCTCTCGTAGGGGGGGTCATGTGCAGCCACTTTTTTCGGACTGCCCCGGAATGCCAGAGAAATTGGGCACACGCGGCGTGGAGCCTCTTAAAGTACTGCTTCCCGGGCCAGACCGGAACGTTAGCAAAGATGTAGAGGAGCTTAGGGACCACAATCATTTTGATTAGTGACAGTCTGCCTGCGAGGGACAAAGGGAGGTTGCGCCACTTGAGCAATTTGGATTCGACGTGCTCTGCTGTTGCCTCATAGTTATCCGCCAATAAGGAGGTCTTGGTCAGTGACACTTGCACTCCTAGGTACTTGATGCCTCCCGGTGACCATCGCAGGGGGAATTCGCATGTCGGCTGCCGGGTTGTCACAGTGAGGGGAAATATCTCGGATTTTGAATAGTTGATGGTGAAGCCTGAGTACGTTCCTATTTTTGTAATGTCTCGGATAATTGGGTCGAGATGTGTTGAGGGGTCTCTGACATATAGGAGAACATCATCGGCATATAATGAAATGATTTCCGGTGTGCCCCGTAGGCGGATACCCTTGCGGGTATGTCTGTTCCTGATGTGATCCGCCATGGGCTCGATGGCGAGCGCAAAAAGGATGGGGGAGAATGGGCAACCCTGTCGGGTGCCCCTATGTAGCACAAAGGGGGGGGAACAATAGAGTTGACCAGCACCTTGGCCCGTGGGTCAGCATACAGAAGCTTAATAAAGGAAAGCATGTTCGGACCTATCCCCATTTTTCCCAGCACCGCCCATAGGTATCTCCAGGAAACCATGTCGAATGCCTTCTGGGCGTCCAGCGTGACCGCCACTGCGTCTGCCCTCGGGTCAATTCTGGACATTATGTTGAATAATCGGCGGATGTTAAGTGCAGTGGAGCGGCTCGGAACGAATCCACTTTGGTCTGCATGGATCATATGGGGCATGAATGAGAGAAATCTATTCGCAATTACTTTGGCAAAAATTTTCATGTCCGTGTTGATAAGCGATAGGGGCCTATAGGATCCGCACTCATCTGGGGGTTTCCCTGGTTTGGGGAGGACAATAATTAGGGCTTCCCTTAGGGAGGGAGGGAGAGATGCCGTTCGGAGGGATTCCGACCAGACACCGTGCAATATGGGGGCTAGGATAGCGACGTGTTCCCGGTAGAATTCAGATGTGAGCCCGTCAGGGCTCGGGGCCTTGTTTTTCGGGAGGTCGGAGATCACCTGGACTATCTCGTCCAGGGTGAACGGTCTGTCAAGCTGTTCCCTGGTGCTCCGGGAGATGATGGTCATGGGGATGTTTTCCAACATGTCGTCTAGGTCATGCGTGTTGTGTTCCGGCTGGGGGCCATAGAGCTTGGCATAGAAGCCAGAGAAGATATCCGATATGGCCTGGTCCGACCAATGCCGCTCGTTATGTTCGTCTAGGATGCTGTCTATTCGGGATTTGCCACTTTCCACCCGCACCAGTCTAGCCAGGGTCCTGCCAGGTCTGTCACCCTCGCCGTAGCGGCGGGCGGCCACGGGTCGGGCCAAATACCGCAATTCGCCCTGGGCATGAGATTCAAACGTTTCTAATTCCTTTCTGATTTTTGCAAGGGTAGCCGGAGTCGGGGCGGAGATGTGTTGTTGTTCTAGCGTTTTGAGCTTCGCTTCGGAGCTGTGTAGGGCTTGCCTTATAGCTTTGAGAACCCCGGCCTCCCTCGAGATACACATCCCCCTGATGTAAACCTTAAATGCTTCCCAACGGGTCCCCTCAGTTGTATCCTGCGTGTTGTTGTTTTCAAAGAAAGTATTTATGTCCGACAATATCTCGGCCTTGAAGACAATATCGGACAAGGCCTCCGATTTAAACCGCCAAGCGGGCCGGGCGGCCACCGTGCTACCCATTTGGATCTGCAACAACACGGGGGAGTGATCAGAGAGTGTGCGGGGGAGTATCCTGACATCTAGCACCCTGCCCACACGACAACCCGACAACAAGAACATGTCTATTCGGGAAGAGCTGTCATGCACCGTGGAGTAAAAGGTGTAATCTCTATCCCGGGGGTGGAGCGTTCTCCACGCATCATACAGGTTCAGGGAGTTCATGTGTGCAAGGAGCCGTCTGGCAGCTCGGGGCACACCCCTGCGGGTCGAGGTTGTCCTATCCATGTCGTTATCGAGTATGAGATTCATATCCCCACCCCATATAATGGGCACCGCCACGTATTTCGTGATAATGGCCATCACGGCGTCTATAAATTCGGGGGAGTCGGTGTTGGGGCCATACGAGTTCACAAGTAGGCATTCCTCACCCGCTAGGGTGCAATGAAGGATCACATATCTGCCTTCCGTATCGATGTGGGTTGCATGGAGTTTAAATTTTATAGATTTGTGAATGAGTGTTAAGACTCCTCTAGATTGGGTGGAAAATTGGGTATAAAATCTGTTGGGGCCCCAGGACAGTGCAAGATTGGATGATAGGAGTTTCTGGGCGTGTGTTTCCTGCAGCAGGAGTACTGTGATTCCGTGTCTTTGTGCGTACGCTGTGATCCTACGGGACTTTGTAAAGTTCGTCAGTCCCCGAATGTTCCATGTCATTATTTTAAGAGCCATGTTGACATTTTATGGGACATCCCAACTGTAAGAGGATCTGTGTCTGATTGCCATGAGATGTGCATCTGTAGTGTTGTCATGCATCAGTACAAACCCAGTCATCACTTTCCTGCCAATTTTCTTATAACTTCCCGCAACTTCCCCACCCCCCTCCCTCACCGCCCAGGCAGAGCCAGCAGTGTAACAAAACCCACACCCGGTATAACCAACCGCGTGCCATTCCAAGTTAGGCAACGCTTCACCAACAGCCCAACAGGGGCTAAACCATAAACTCTTCGTCTCAAATGGTATTGCAGCTGCAGTGGGGGCTACCGCTGCCGATGACCCACATTTGTTAACACATGTCATAATGGTACATCATAGATATTCTACACGGCTGTTGAAACAGAGGGTTACAAGGAAAGCAAGTGTGTGCTTAGGTCCCAAGGTCCGCGTCGTTGTCGGAGTGGTTCGGTGCCTAGTCGCTAGGCTGGGGTGACAAGGTTCAGGACCAGGGTTGTCCCCCCGATCTCAAGTCGCGGAGGCACACCTTTCTCCGGCCTATCGCGCGAATGGAACCTTCAGGTCTAGCAGGTAAGGTCTATGATTCAGACATCGTTCACTGGTTCCTCCATTTGGTTCACCGGCGGGATTTGTGCCTCGATAAATTTGACTGCTTCATCTGGGACGGTGAAAAAGTATATTTTGTTACGATGAGTGAATTTTAGGCGCGCCGGGAAGAGCATAGCATATTCAATTTTTCTGTCTCTCAACATCTTTTTGACTCCTCCAAATTGGCGACGTTCCATTTGTACTCCCACAGAGAAATCAGGGAAGATTCTAATTGTTTGGAAGTCCAGCCTTAGTTCCCCCTTCTCTCTGGCCAGGCGCAGTATGTGGTCTCTGTCTTTGTAGCTGAGCAATTTTGCGATTATTGGTCTAGGAAAGTCTCCGGGCTTGGGTCGTGGCGCCAGTGATCGATGCGCCCTCTCCACCGTGAAGAATGGCGATAGCTCAGGGTTGCCGAGTAGGTTTCTAAGTAGCTGTTCGATCGCCAGTTCCATACGCCCTTTTAGAGCAGTTTCGGGAACCCCTACGATGCGAATATTGTTTCTTCGCGACCTCGATTCGAGGTCGTCGCACTTGGCTTTGACATGTTTCATATCCCGGACGAGTCCTGCGACTGTGTGCTGTAGTGTGTGGACGTTGTCCTCATTTGTCCCTATTCTTTGTTCCGCCTCCGTGATCTTTGCGCCATGTTGGTCTAATTTGGCCCTCAGGGAGGCCACGTTGGCGTTAATGTCGTCCAGTTTTTCGTGGAACGCTGCAAAGTTTTTTGCCATAGGCTCCATCATTGCAGTCAGGTCGGGCTGGGGTGGATCCGGCAGGGCATCGTTGTCTTCTTGTATGGTGGACGAGGATGCCTGGTCCGGCCTGGGCGCCGCCTTGGTGAACTTGTCCATAGCTCCCGTCTTGTTTGCTCCCCGCGCTCTGCTCGACAACCCTATCTCCGATGGGGCGGTTCAGTAGCGAAATTGCAGTGGCAGGGGTGGCAGCCGGCTAGTTGTTTGGCGAGTATTTGGAGTGCCGAATGTCGCAGGTGTTGCCCCAATTCGTGTTTTTTGTAGAGAGGGGTTGGCCAGGGGGGCCTGTAGGGTGCAGTTGGAGGGAATGGTGGTCTCCAGGGAAGCTAGTGCTGTACCCGGCGGTATTCGGGGCTTTCCGAGGTAAAATCCATGAGTGGGAAGTTCGTGGGACCTTCTGGGCAGGGGATCGTGTTGCCGGAGTTGCCAATGGAGGATGCTTCCCCTCTTGGGGTTTGTGTTGTTGTTGTGGGCCGGGGGCCACCCCAGGGCGCTTCAGGGCGCCGTTCCCAGCCCGTGGATAGGTGAGGGGGGGGTCCAGTTCCAGTATCGCGGAGGGCTGCAGTCAGCGGGGCCCGGGGCGTTGGAGGCCGCCGCCGCACCCGGAAGGAGAGACAATCGACAATCGAGGTGAGGGGGGGAGCGAGCCGCAGCCGCCTAGGGGGTGACGCCGGGCTTGAGGGAGCCCCGGCGAGGCAGAGGATGGTTGGCGGCCCGCTCGACCGTCCCCAGGCACTCACCTTCTCCGCCCACATTCCGTGGGTTTAGCGGCCCAAGGCGGCGGCTCGGCAGGAGATCTCTCCGCGGCCCGGCACTTCGGCGCACCCGGATGTCCAAGCAGTCCGTCCCCGCAGCCACCAGTAGGCGGGCCCCACGTCTGCACAGGCCCGGCCGGCGCCGTCGGCCGTATCTCGGCCGCCGCTGGGTCCCGGTCAGCGGGATTTCGACGGCGTGTGCCCCGCAGCTAGGGGAATAAGCTAGTGCTATTGTTGAGGTCAGCGATGTACGGATTCCGCCGTTGTTAATCGATCGTGGTCTGTGGGTCTCGGAGCTCCGTAGCTAGGCGGCCATCTTGTTGGCAGCTCAACAGCGCCCCCAGGGTGCCATATTTTAAGTCTACTGTTAAGTGTGGTTACTTGGGGTTAGAATACTTTTTCCTTAATGTGGCCTTTACAGGATAGTGGAATTGTCCCAACTCAAAATGGTGGGCGCAATGAGCAGCAATGATTGACCCAGAAGTGATTGTTAGGTAGTTTGGAATGTTTTAGAGTATTCTAAACTGCCTTTCATTCCTGTCATGTTCAAGGAAGGTCACAGTAACCAGAGCTCCAGTGTAAAAAGATCTCACAGGATATCTACAGTCATCTAAGAAGACAACAGCATCACTCAAATAAGTACCAAACTAATTTAGAGAACATTTTTACAAGATTGAATGCACATGGTGCATGCCCTCCTCCTCAGTGAACAGATTAAGTCAAGTAAACAGAAGAATAGACTTATGCTTAGTTATCTTATTACCAAGGATTGGTGAAGAGGCTCTAAATAACATTTTCGTTAGTATTTGCTTAAAGTTTCAATTCTGGGCAGTGTTTATTTAGAGCAGAAAACAGTGCATAGCATTAAAAAAAGGACAGCAGAATTTGAAATGCTTAGTCGGGAAGGTGGCCTGGGATGGAGTTTGTTGTGAGTGGTTTAGAGGCAGGAACCCTCTGTGTGCGCGAACGTTGATGCGCGAGTCATCATACGATAGAGTTTGCCGTTGCCAGGCAGCACGTAGAATCCAGTTTGGCAGAGGTAGTGTGGGAGAAGTTGTGTCGGAGGCACCAGAGCTGAGGAAGAAAACCAAGCTATCCGGAAACCCCTTTTCCTGAAGAGCGTGTGGCGCAGGACCATACAAAGTCTTTTGTTCCCTTGCGCGCAGCAGCAGAAAGTAAGGTGTGCTCGATCAACGCACCGGAGTATGTAAGTGCTAGGGTTTTCAATTGTAAATAGTTTTAAATATGGAATATGTTTCCAAAAGTAAACTGCAAGGTATTTTCTGACCCTAATGCTCAGCACCATCTAAAAGTGAAAGACATTCAGAGTGGGAAAACACTAATTAGCTGGGAGGAACAAATTTTAAGGAAGACACACAAGAGACTGTCATAGCAGGGAGAAAAGGTATTTCCGAAGGAGATTTCAGACAGCTTTCTTTCGACTGGATGCTCCTCCCATGTATTCCTCATCTTTTGATCTATCTCCTTTCCAGCTGCAGCTGCTTTGGAATTATTTTACGGCAGAAGGTGCTGTGTGTCGATGCCATGGACTCAATGTCCCTCAAGGGCCTCTGTCTCAAGGCCGAAGTCATCACCAGACATAGTCAAAAACCAACACAACAGTAAAAATAGTAAGCAAGGTATCATATGACAACAAATGCCATGTGGTTTAGCACAAGGAGGGGAGAAAGAAGAGGATGAGTTAGTAATGGGGCAGGCATGCAAGCAGTCTTGTGTTAAGTAGTCAGGGTCGGTTCGTACCATGAAGCAAGGGGCCTGGTGTGTCCTGGGTAATATAGCTGGTTCACTTTTGAATTGACAAACAAAGCAGATGCGTTAGGGGCAGTTACCCTGGCGGTCTACAGGAGAGAAACATGACGCATTAGTTTGAGGCCAGTTAGTGCCTGGTGGGGGTGTGCCTCCAGGTGACTACCGCACTTGCGGTGTGGATTGAGGTAGATGGTAGATGTGCAATTTGGCAGCTAGGCCCGGGTTTGTGTGGTTAGACCACAAATGTGATGGAGGCCGGTGGCGGCTGTGGATAGACATGACGGTGTGTCCTGGGGCATCCCCGTCAGGGCTGCTCTAGCAAGGAGCCAGGGGCAATGTGTTGAGCACCCAGTTCGGGAGTGAGTGAACGGGTGTGCGTTCTCTGGATCGGCAAGGTGGTATGTGACGGCTAGGGGTGTGGGCATAGACCCAATAGGTGGCCCACAAGTAGCTATGAGCAATATGTGGGCCCCCAGGTCAGGAGCGAATGGAACGGTGTGTGTTCTATGGGTCTAGAAAGTGAAATGCGGCACTTAGTGCCGTGGGCAGAGACACAATTAGTAGAGCCCATTTGGCGAGGCGAAGGGGGTTGTGCAAGTTAGCCTGTGACTGTGTGTGTGAATGGAGGGGAGTGCCGTCGCGTATGCCAGTTCGTGGTTAGGCTGGGTGATATGCATGGCACACTCAATCAGCGAGCGAGGAGAGGGCAGCAGCGTTGTGGGGTGGTACCCCCATGGCATGTTCATTCGGCGAGCAAGGAGAGGGAAGCGGCGTGGTGGGGACGGGCGGCGTGAAGCCGTGATTGAGTACCCTGTGTTAGTGGGCGTGGGTGACAAGGGTACGGGCTGGGGCAGCCCAATCTCTTGGTGTTGGAAGTTGGTTCGAGGCTCAAGGGCCAGGTGACACTTACCAGAAGCCTGGCGCGGCTGTGTGTAGCGGTCTGCGAGGGTCACAGCGATCCTCTGGATAGCGATCCCGTGCTGCCGTTAGGCTGTGGCTATATAACTTGCAGACTGGTTGGAGGGATGCCGCTGCAAATGCAATTTGTGTTCTGATTGGCTGTACCCGGCTGCGTCTTGCAGGAAGCTGATAGGCAGAGAGGTGCAGGGGCCCGTCTGTTTGATATGACAAGGGGAGGAGGTGTAGTTGCTCGTGATGGGTGCTAATGTGCCCCGTGTGTCAGAGCACTTGGAGTTCCTTGTAATAAGTTTGGAATGATGTGGAGAACATGGTTGCCTGGGTAAATACGTGTGACTAGTCCTCCATTGGGTGGAAGTGGAGGTCCCCCGGTTGAGAAGTCCTTGTATTAGGGCATAGTTAAAATTGCTCCAGTCCCGACCAGTTGGTCCTGATACTCACGTAAGGGTGTACCGTTGCCTGTGGGTGGTACCGGGCATGTTGCAAAAATAGGGTGAATATACTGCTGCTACGCGTTCAGTGATGGGTGGTGGTGGGCTTTTCGTGTGAGCGGGCTGGCGCTGGACGAGCAATGTGTTATTGTGTGATGAACGCCGCTTGTGGCAATGGCGTGTGATGTGTTGTGTTGCAGGGCCCGCAGGTTTGAGTTGGGTGCATAGTTGGCATGCCTAATCCATCTCTGTTGGGGGGCTGTTTTCCCTTCTATTGGGTCGTCCCTTACCCAGCCTGTATACAATAGTAGCCATTGGTGGTCCACAAGACTGTTGGGATGGAGGGACATGGTACCCATGGCTGATGGTGTCGATGAAGCCTTTTTTGCTAGACCCTCGACTCAAAGGAGACTTTGACTAAATGTTGTCGGTTCGAGTCCTCGACGGCTCTCATTGGGTCGATGGCTTATGTCCTGGGCTCGAGGGCGCACAAGATTTTGCCTTTACTTTGTCGCCTTTATGCAGCGCGATTGGAGCATGGCGTCTCTCCTTGTGTTTCAAGGGGGCCGGGACCTCCATCTCGAATATCCTTAACATCTCTCTCTAAAACTCTTCCCACTTGGCAGGAGAAGACGATTTGGTTGGACATGAAATTCTCTCAGGAGAGGAATCACTAGAGGGCGATGGAGATCTGTAACACCTCTTTTTCGACTTCTTAGTCGAAGACAAAGAATGGTGAGACCCACTCCTGGAGCAAGATCTGTTTTTGGGCGATTTTCTCTGAGGAGAGTCTCCTCTCGATTCGTCAGGGCGATTTTCTCTGAGGAGAGTCTCCTCTCAATTCGTCAGAAAATCAGATTTTAGATTCGAATGAAGGGGATTTCGGGGGGTTCTACCAACCACTTGTTTCCCGTTACGCTCTTTAAGAGCCTTACCAGTCATTGCCTGAAAGGAGACTCAATCAGCCGATCCTCTGTGCCCAGACACCACAGACACACTCGATGAGGGTCAGTGATGGACAATTTGGTACCCCAATCTTTTCTAGAATCCTGTCTTTGGTGTGGATGGCGCTGACAAAGACATTTTCACTCTATTGTCGTAGTTTTTATTCAAAACCCAAAGTGCAACATAATTTATTAGAAGCAATAGCATAGTCCGAAAAACCGAACTGAAGCCAACGGGCGTTGTGCGTGCTGGTGATGACATTGACCTCGAGACAGAGGCCCTCGAGGGACGTCGAGTCGTCAGAATCGCTGCACAGCGCCCTCTGCCAGAATTTGTTTTCCGAGCAGCTGAAGCTGGAAAGGAGATACATGAAAAGATGAGGAATACGTGGGAGGACACAATCCATTCGAAAGAGTTTGACCAAAAAAGACCACATATTATGCTGAATGTATCCTTGCATGTATAGTGGATGGTGTTGAGAGAGATAAAGTTATGTAAAGTGAAGGAGGGGAGTCATGGGAAAAGCCTAGCAGGTGGAGCAGTGGAAGAACATGTGGGGGGTGCAATTTTGGGAATCTTGCCAGAGTGTTATCGTGGATAAGAGGATGTTTTCAGAAAGCAGGAGGGTAGTGAGTTACCACCACATTGCCCATATGACTGCAAAATAGATTTGGAAGATGGGGCACCTATTCCCTGTGGCAGAATTGACTCTTTAACTGAAAAGCAGAACAAGCATTTGAAGGAGTAGCTGCATCAAAATGTAGCCAAAGGCTTTATTTGAAATTCACAGTCACCAGTGGCGTCGTCCTTATTTTTCATGCCCAAAAAGGATAAGACCTTAAGAACTTTCATCTATTATAGAGCCCTAATTAAAATCACTGAAGAATCGTTACTCCGCTCCCACTGATTTCTGTGATGCTGGATTGGATACAGGGCGCAAAGGTTTGCGCTCAGTTTTATCTCAGAGGGGTTTATCATCTTGTGAGTATTACAGAGGGGGACGAGTGGAAGACTGAGTTTCAAATTCGTTTTGGACTTTTTGAATACCAGGTGATGCTCTTCGGCCTTTGCAATGCTCCAGCAGCATTTCAGTTTTTTATCAGTAAGGTGGTTCGAGAATACCTAGATATCTTTGTGGTTGTTTACATCAATGACATCTTAATTTTTTCCAAGGATGTGAATAAACACAAACAACATGTTCGGAAGGTCTTGACGAAATTGCGAGAGAACCATCTTTTTTGCGAAGTTGATCAAGAGCCAATTTCATACATTCAGGGTGGAGTTCCGGGCTTTGTAATTTCTCCGGCTGAGTTGGCAATGGATACCATCAAAATCAAGGCAGTTTTGGAGGGGCCAACACCAAACAACGTCAGGGACATCCAAAGTTTTAGCAGATTCGCAAACCTTTATCGCAGGTTTATCCGAGATTTCTCTCAGGTGGTGACGCTCATTACTTGTCTAGTGAACCAAGGAATGAAGTTGGTGTGGGAAGGCGAAGTGGAAGAATTTTTTTCGTTTTCTGAAAGAGAGGTTCACCACAGGACCTGTCTTGTTGCATCCGGATGTCAAGCAACCGTTCTTTGTGGAAGCAGATGCTTCTGATGTAGCCTTAAGGAGCCTTGTTGTCCCAGAGACACCCGGTTACAGGTCAACTTCATCCGGTAGCTTTCTATTCAAAAATGTTTTCAGCAGTGAAAAGAACGTACACAATATCCGACAGAGAACTTTAGGCGATCAAGGCGGCATTCGAGGAGTGGAGGCCACTACGTTCTTGGAACCAAAGTAACTGTGTTAACGGACCACAGAAATGGAACAAGTTACTTATCTGTAACTGTTATTCTCCAGCATGGGTCTGGCATGGATTCACATGCTCATGAATATTCCCTGTCGTCAGGCTGGGAATCCTCGGTAAAGAAAAAATCAGTATCAGTTTTGTTTCTGATCTGTCTTTCTTAGTAGTAACCAATCACTGGTCTCTGGGTCATACTGTGCCCCGCCCCTGGCAGCCATCCTCAGATTTGGTAGCACGTAAAGTGGCAGTATGAACAAGTGAAGAGCCGCAGAGGGGAAGGAGGGAGGGTTTGTATGTGAATCCATGCCAGACCCAGGCTGGAGAACAACAGTTACAGGTAAGTAACTTGTTCCTTCTCCAGCATGGGGTCTGGCATGGATTCACATGCTCATAAATATAAGAATACAAAGCAGTACACACATGCACAACCACGGGAGGTAGCAAGGCTCAACATTAAGCATTACATAAAACTCAACATTAAGCATCTCTTACCTCCTCACCAGGCTCACCTTAAAGGAACAGGTTGCGCAGCACTGCCTGGCTGACTCTGGGCTCCTCCCTGGAATCCCGGTCGACGCAGTAGAATCTCGTGAAGGTGTGCGTCGACCTCCACGTGCAGCCCGGCAGATGTCCAGCAGGGGCACACCAGAGAAGAACGCTGTGGTAGTAGCGATCGCTCTGGTCGAATGGGCTCTCGGACGGCCGGGCAACGGTCGGTTTGCCAACCGATGACAGTGCATGATGCAGCCGGAGAGCCATCTGGAAATGGAAGCCTTCGAGAGAGCCTTCCCTTGGTTCACAGGTCCAAAGTTCACAAACAGCTGTGATGTCTTCCGAAAACTCTTTGTTCAGTCCACGTAGAACTTCAGCGCTCTAGCTACATCCAGCGTGTGCAAAGTCCTCTCGGCCGGCGATGAAGGTGACGGGAAGAAAACTGGTAACACCAAGGGCGCGTTGAAACGGAAGTCCGTCGGCACCTTGGGCATGAAGGAGGAGTGCGTCCTCAGCACTACCCTCGTCTCGAGGAAAGTCAAGTAGGGAGGCTTGCAGGATAGGGCCTGAATCTCTCCCACTCGTCGTGCAGAGGTGATGGCCACAAGGAACGCTGTCTTCCACAACAGGAACTTCAACGGAGCCGAATGCAAGGGCTTGAATGGCGGGCCCATGAGCCTGGTCAGCACCCCGTTGAGCTCCCACACCGGGGGGCTGGAGCCTTCACCGGCGGGAACGATCGAAACAGTCCTTTCATAAACTCCTTCGCCAGGCGATGAGACCACAGGGACGACTGTCCTGCGGTTCTGGTGTATCGGGAAATCGATACCAGATGTATCTTGATGGAAGCATTAGCTAGTCCAGCTTTGGCCAGCGATAGTAAGTATGGTAGCACTTGAGGGTCTGTAATCCGTAGAGGGTTAATCTTCTATGCACGGCACCAGACAAAGAACCTCTTCCACTTGTGTCCGTAGCACTTGAGAGCTGAGGACGCCCTGGCCTTTGCAAGGCCCTCTCTGCAGCCAGCCGGGATATCGTACCCTCCAAACTCTAGTGCTGCAGGAGCCAGGCCTGCAAGTTCAGCGACTCCGGGTAGTGATGAAGAATGGCACCTCCTTCTCTGGAGAGAAGATCTGCACCGGTCGACAGTTTGACTGGTGGGGACGCTGACAAGTCCTAAAGGTCTGGGAACCATATCTGTCCCGGCCACCTTGGTGCGACAAGGATCATCCTGCACCGGGACCTGTTGAGTTGGTTGATGAGCCTGAGCAGCAACAGATGGAACGCATACAGGAACAGGCCATCCCAGGTGAACGAGAAAGCATTTCCCATGCTCCTCGGCTGGGGGAACCTGCTGGCGAACCTCAAGTTGATCCACTTGATCCTGGCGTAGTTCCCACTCTTGGCACGAGCGCAGCTCCCTGCTGAGTGAGTCAGCGATGGTGTTTTTTATCCCTGCTAGATGAAAAGGTACCAGAAACATCCCCTGTGCAACGGCCCAGTGCCACAGATCCTGGGCTTTCTTGGAGAGGGCTGGGGATCTGGTTCCTGCCTGCTTCCGGATGTAGAACATCGTGGTGGTGTTGTCGGTGAAGATCCTCACAACCTTGCCCTTGAGGGACGGGAGTAATGACTTGAGGGCCCAGAACACTGCTCGGAGCTCCAGTATGTTGATGTGGAGCGGCCTCTCCTCCTGGAGCCACAGGCCTCTCACGTGAAGATCTCCGGTGTGCGCTCTCCACCCCTCCAGGGAGGCATCCGTCGTCACCGTTACCTGGTATGCTGGGGCCTGAAAGTCTGTGCCCGCCGCGAGATGCGCGCGGGTGCCCCACCATCGAATTGCTTGGCGGAATACTTCGTTGCGCAAGATCTTGTCCTCGAAGCTGCCCGTCACTTGCATCCAACGGGCATCGAAGAACTCCTGCAGAGGGCGCATCCGAAGCCTGCACAGGCGCACCAGATAGATGCAAGAGGACATCATCCCGAGCAGGGACTTGATGGACCTCACTCTGGCCACGTCTGTGGCCAGCAGACGCTGTACCTTGCCCAGGATGGCCTGCGTTCTTTCCTCCGATGGCGAGGCCAATCGTGCCACTGTATCGAGCTTGGCTCCCAGAAACAGCGCGACCTGCGACGGAACCAGGTGGGATTTGGGGAAGTTGATGGAGAATCCTAGGTCCGTGAGCAGCCGGACGGTCTTTGCTGTGTGTTGCGAGTTCCCTGGTCCCTGCTCAGATGAGCCAGTCGTCCAGGTAGGGGTAGACGTGGATCCCCTGCAGGCGCAGCCGCGCCGCCACTGGTGTTAGGCACTTGGTGAAGACCCTGGGTGCCGACTTCAATCCGAACGGGAGGGCCTGAACTGGTAGTGCCGCCCTTGGACTACAAATCTGAGAAACTTTCGGTGTCCTTTTAGGATGGGGATGTGAAAGTACGCATTCTCCAAATCCAACGACGATAGGAACTCACCTTCCTCCAGCTGGCCCAGCACGTGCTGGAGGGTGACCATCCGGAACTTCTGTGCCTTGATGTATTTGTTTAGCCGACGCAAGTCCAGGATGGGACGTCAACCTCCTGTCTTCTTCCTGACGAGGAAGTATCTTGAGTATACTCCGGAGCCCCGGAGCCTCTTTGGGACGAGCTCAATGGATCCTTTCTTGAGCATCGCCCTTACCTCCAACAGCAGTTGAGGGACGTGGTTTTCATTCCTGGCCACTGGAGGAATTTGGGGGCACTTCTTTAGGAATTCTAGAGTGTGCCCGTGGGCCAGGGCATCCAGCACCCAACGGTCGGTGGAGATGGACTCCCACACGCTGACAAACTTCGCCAGCCGGCCTCCCACTGGGGTGGTTCGGTGGGGGCCCGACGCAACGGCCGGTTCAGTCTTGCTTGGAAGCAGCCTTGCCTCCTTGGCCTCCCTGGCGACGACGGCGAGATCCACCTGACTTACCTCGTCCCCTGTAGGCTTCTTGCGACGAGAAATGGGCCGCCTGACGGCCACCGCCGAATCCTTTGGAGGCACCTTGCTCTCCTCCGGAGTTCCGAAAGGGCGGCCGCCTTTGCTGCAGAACTCCTAAGACCCAAGCTGTCTCTGTGTCGGTCTTGATGGCCTGCAGTGACTCATCCACTGTCTTTCCAAGCAGATTGTTCCCGTCAAAGGGCATGTCCAAAACCTTGGCTTGCACGTCCTGGCGGAAATCCGTCGCCTTGAGCCACCCCCGCTGTCGAAGGCAAATGCTGCTGCCCAACTGGCGGAAACCGCTGTCGGCAATGTCCGTGGCCACAGTTATGGCGTGGTCCGATGCCACCTCACCCTCCTGTAGGATCGCCAGGGCCTCTGTCCTCTTGTCATCCGGGAGGAAGTCCAACAGGGGGGCGATCTTGTACCACAATTCCCTGTCGTAGCGGGCCACAATCGCTAGGGCATTGGCCACCTTAATCATCGTCGCCGCCAACGAGATGACTCGTCGTCCCATGGCGTCCAGCGTCTTTCCCTCGCCATCCGGTGGGGAAGTTGAAGATGAAGCCGATGCCGCCCCCTCCCTTTCTTCTTGGCTGCTGCTGAGACGACCGAATCCGGGGTTGGCTGTGCCCTAAGGCACAACGGGGCGGCGTCGGGGACCCGGTACTTCTTCTCGTACCGGTCCCTCTTGGCAGGTGTCATGGACGGGTTCTTGAGGAGGGCAAGTCCCCCGTCCCAGATGTCATCCAGCAACGACACCGCGAGGACCATCTTCCTCTTAGCCTCACGCTGTAGGTAGAGGAAACCTTCCTTCTTCTCTTCGGACCAGAGGTGAAAAAGCTCGGATGCCCTGGCAATCAGGGCGCGGAAGGAGCCAATCTCGTCGGGCGGGGACGCCCGAGGAATCAGAGACGGAAGGTCAGCCCCGTCGTCACCGCCTTCATCATCCATCCCCGTCGTGGCCGTGTCTGTTCCCGTGTCGTCCCTTGGGACCGAGGAAGGCGACAAAGGCTGCGAAGGCCGTGAGGGCTGAAGGGGCACTGGATGAATTCTCCTCCTCTTGTTTGGAGGGCTTCCCAACAGACCCGGTTCAGCCGGGTTGTCCGTCGGGGGTAGGGGCAGTCTCGTCCTTATCTCCGTGCATAAGGCTTAGATTGCCGTCAAAATGGCCGCCGAGTTGTCCTGTGGCTCGGGCTGCGACGGGCGTGATGGGCACGACGGTTGCACCTCATCCACGGGAACCTCATCGTCGTTGCCACCCTCGCTCTCGTCGTCCCCCTTGTCGGGATTCCTCCCGTGGGACCAGGCCTCTTCCAAATTCTCGGTCAGTTCCTCCTCGGAGGTTGTGTCCGTAACGGCCACCGCCCCCCCTCATTTTCCACGGGGGTCTTCTCTATGGGCTTAAAAGAGGATTCCCTCAGCGGAGGCAGGGAAACTCTGGGCCCCGAGGTCGCCTCCAGTGGGATAGCCTCCACAGGCTTTGCCAGGGCCGCAGTGACTCCCTCGATAGAGGCCTTAGCCGGGTGAAGCAAGGCCTTCACCACCTTGGGTGCGCTTGAGGCCTTCACCTTAGGGGGAGGGTCACTGCCTCGCTCCCCTTCGGCTGGTTCCTTCGAGATCGACCGGGGCCTCTACAGAAGCTTAGCCGTGTTCTCGGATTTTCTCTTCCCCGAGCCAGAGCGTTGGCTCGTGGTTGATGGCGTTGGTGAAGGTGCGGCCTGCCTGGCAGCCGAGGAGTCCGACCGTTCAGCGCTCCCGGTGCCCGCGGACTCGCGGTGCTTTGCCTTCTTGTTGGGCCCCCGTCGCTGGGGCACCCTCACAGGACTTAGAAGACCGCTCAGACTTCTTCTCACCTGCTGGGCTCTTGCCTTCCAGCCAGTTGGAGAGACGGGTCTGATGATCCCTCATAGTCCGATCTGACATGTTCATGCAAAACGCACAGTCCTTCTACACATGCGTTTTGTCCTCGTGGAGGCAGTAAAGGCATTTTGAATGCTCGTCCTCCTTGAACACATTTTGTAGGTTGTATCCAGGGTAGATCCTGAACAGTTTGCCGGGAGTCGAGCTTCCCCTCTCCTGGGCCATGGTCTTCTCGTTCCTCCAAGAAGTGTAACTCGACGAAAACTTCACCCTTGAGGGGCGTAGATAAATCCGAAATGGGTCCCCGTTGATCGGAAGTAGAAACGGTGGAGCTTGAGGCTCGATTAAACCGAAAAATGAGATAAATCTCTTTGAAAAAGCGCAAAACGCAGTAAAAGCTTGAGAGCTATAGCTCAAGGACTCCCAACACTTGAATGTGCGGTAAAAATATGAGGATGGCTGCCAGGGGCGGGGTTTAGGGAGAGGGCAGTCATTGGCTGGGGACAGTATGACCCAGAGACCAGTGATTGGTTACTACTAATAAAGACAGATCAGAAACAAAACTGATACTGATTTTTTCTTTACCAAGTATTCCCAGCCTGACGATGGGGAATATTCATGAGCATGTGAATCCATGCCAGACCCCATGCTGGAGAAGTAACATTCGTGCCTTCAGTCAAGATGTTAACATCACGACAATTGCATTGGTCCTTATTTTTGCCAAGTGCGATTTTGTAATCACTTTTAAACCAGGACATTGGAATGGCAAGGCTGACGCATTGTTATCCCAGAAGTACCAAGGAAGATCCCTTAACCCCAGTTCCGTTGTTGCAAGAAAGAAATGTGGTTGGTGAGGTGCTAAAAGTTGAGAAAGTTGATGAGCGGATTAACCAATTAATGTCTCAGGAGCAAATGTGTGAGTGCGTGAAAGAGGATCCAGTTCAGCAGATTAAAGGAGGCTTGCCTTACGTTGATGCACGGTTGTTTGTGCCCTCTGAAGAATAGCGGTAGGATGCGCTAAGATTTTACCACAATTCCCCTTTAGCGGGGCATCCTGGATTTAGGAAAATGTTGGAATTGTTGCGCAGGGAATTTTGGTGGGATGGAATGCATAAGGACAATTTGAATAATGTGAGAATGTGTGAGACATGTGCCAAAGTTAAGTCTGAACATCAAAAACCTGCAGATTTACTAGTTCCATTACCTATCCCACCTCGCCCTTGGCATACAGGTTCCTTAGATTACATTTTAGATCTTCCCCCGAACAAGGGTTGTACTACTTGGTTGTGGTTGACTTTTTGTCTAAGGCAAGTCACTTTGTGCCAATCAAGGGGGCGGCTACAGCTACTTAGTTAGAGCAAACCTTTTTACAAAATGTTGTGAGACTTCACGGATTACTGTCTCAGTTGATCTCGGATCTCAATTTGTGGCCAGGTTTTGGCAAGCGTTTTGCAAAGAACTGGTGATTGAGGTTAGTTCGACCACTAGTTATCACCCTGAAGCGAATAGTCAAATTGAGAGAATTGAGTGAATCAAGAACTAGACAAATATTTACGCTGTTGCCCAGCGTCTGGCAAGAGTTGGGTTGAGCTACTTTGTCAAGCAGAATTTTGTTATAACATATCCAAAGATTCCACATCAATGTCTCCTTTCTTTGTGCACCAGGGTTTCCATCCTAGATTTCTTAGGGAAGTGAACCTGGAGGAAGTAGAGGTTCCCAATGTTGAGAGTTGGCTGAAGGCAATAGGTGAGAATCTCAAGAGGGCTATGGAGGCTTTACAAAGGAGTTTGCAGATTGCAAGCATAGATCCGCTTCTGTGTATCAGGTAGGAGAGTTAGTATGGCTTTCCAGTAAGAATATAGCTCTGAAAGGAAAGAACAAATTCAGTCCACGATAATTTGGTCCATTTGAGATCGAACGTGTCCCGTCTCCAGTTACCATGAAATTGAAGTTGCCTTCAGGTCTCTAGGTGGACCCCTCTTTTCTCGTAAATCTTTTGAAACCTTGTAGAGAGGGTACCAGATTTCAGGCGGTGCCAGGTCCAGGGAGTGTTAAGGGCTGTGTAGAGGAGTACGAAGTGCAGGCAATTCTGGATTCTAGAGTGGTACAGGGGAGGTTGCAGTATCTGGTGGATTGGAAGTGTTATGGCACAGAAGAAAGGTCATGGGTGGCAAGGAAGGGTGTTCATTCACCGAGATTGGTCCGGAATTTCCACTGACGTTGGCCTGAGAAACCTGGCCCTGGGACAGGGCACAAGTTGTGGGGGTACGGTCAGGTTCCAATTAAGTATCTCAGCTAGAAGGAAGTTCAGGGTATGGAAGAGCTGACTTACCCGAAGGTCTGACTGATCCCTTAGGTGAGCCGCCGATCCGGGTGTTGCAGGCAGTTGAGAGGGCAGACTCGGCATCGAAGGGACTCTGAGGACCCATATAACGTAAGTAAACTCTTGCATGAAAGCACAGTATAGTGAATTATTTTTTGTTGGTTTAATTTGTTATTATATTGATTAGTAGTTCAAGTTGAAGGGAAACTCCTTTTTTGTGTGGAAAGACAGCGCTGCGTGGTATTACATGCAGTTTTATTTAGATATTGAAGGGGAACTCCTCAGTTGTGGCCAAAGAAGACATCATAAGTAGAGTTGTGAATTGATGTGGGATCTCCTCTTATAGGGCAAACGCCAGCACTGTGAAGAAGTAGAACGCAATCCCTCCATCCCTGTGTGGGAGGGATGAGAGGAAGGTATTTTTGTAAATATAATTGGTTGATTTGGTAAGAGTGGTACATTTAGAGGTTTTTGTATTTGGTTGGTATGAGAATTGTGTGAGTAATTAGAGTTGAGGTTGATGTGTGCGTGTAGGTGCCTTTAAGAGAAAACCGGTTCACAGTTGGATTTTTTGCAAGTTGGTTTCTTGTTGGAACATAGAGGTTTGAGAGTATATAACGTTGCTGGAACAGTGCTGGTAGATATTGAGTAGGGAGGGGTGTTTTATTTTTGCTATGGAAACTCCGATAGAACACATGTACAAGGCACTCCCGCAGTATAGGGATGCAATATTATTAAAGTATCACGCAGAGTGGGTACAGGGGACCGCAGAAAAAATGTTTAAACAATGGCCTGCAGAAGGCACGCATGCAAAAGAGGTTTTAGAACACATGTATATATACTTATTGTCTTCACACAAAGGAAAAAGGCTGAAGAATAGGCAAAGCATAGTGAAATTGAGGAAAATGTTTGAGGAAGAGGGGGGACGCACCTAATGATGAAACAAACAAAACTAATAAGGAAATTACAGTGGCTTCCACCCTGCCCCCTTATTGGTCCTTCCCTCTACAGCCCACACTTCTACAGCCAGCTGCAGGCTATACCAATCCCTGTTATGTAGCTGTAGCTGTGGAGACAAAAGGGCCCACAAAGAAACCAACAGGGGCTAATAGAACCACATCGGCAGGAGTTAGTATAACCACATAAACAGGCACTATTGGTAACAGATTACTTTTTCGGAGATAAGGAAAAACTTGCACAGGCAGGCAGAAGATGTATTCAAAGAAGCAGAGGAGCTGATAAGAGCAGCATGGGAGCAGGAGGAGGGGCAGTGTACAGCAGTAGCAACAGATGTTTTGATGACGGCACATATTATGTTTAAACTTGAAAGTAAACCGCTACAGAGCTCCCTACCCTGGAACAAGCAGATTGTGTCTCAGTGTGTTGCGACAAACAAGCAGAAGATGATGATGGTGTGTGAGTCACGGAAGAGACAAGGGACAGGGTCTTGCATGAAGTGAGAAATAGGATGCCATGGTCTTAACGGTTTAGGAGACAGCTCACCAAAATAGCTGCAGCCAAAAGCAAGAAGGAAGCTTAGACATCACTGCCTCAGAAGCAGGGGACACAGTTTCCCCTATTATGGATTGATGGGGTTCTCAGTACATGGATAAGTAAAACTTAATGGCTAGCTTGCTGTCCCTTACTGCATGTGCAGGCAAGTAGATTTATGCTCTTGAGAAACAGACGGCAGGGATTACTCTGGCTGTTGGAGATAAGAAGAGCTTGTTTGGCTCTTTGTTGGGTGAACAACCAGATGGACTTTGGAGACAAGCAGAATACAATGGGGTTACACTGAGCAGCAATGCCCATGACGGCGTGCCATTCAATAACTGCCGAGCACACATATGGAAAACACAGAGGGAAATGTACTAAGACACGTCAGACATGCAGTCTATTCTAGCTCATACTATGAGACCAGACGAGGATCCTGCACAGTACATTGAGCAGATACAGGAAATGTGGTGGTTAGAAACATGACAACCATGGGATAGGACCATCCCCGTTTTTTAAATCATACATTGTCTATGGATCTACTCGCAGACGTTCAGACATAATTGGGGAAGGTGACAGGCATTGAGACAAAAGGATGGGCCGAGATATAAGCACACACAGTACACCACTGCAGAGTGAAACAGGTTAAAGAGTGAAGTAAAGTGACCAAACTCAGAAGGCAGAAGTAACGTTGGTACAGAATAAATTGGCTAATTCAGTAATTACAAACACCACAGAATCCCTCGCAGGGAGGGGTTGCAGGGATGGGTATTCTCCACAAGGGGTGTACTTTCCACAAGGAGGATATTTTCCATAGGCAGGGTATTTTTCACAAGGACGAGGAAACTTCAAGAGAGGCTGAGGGACTGGATTTGGAAATTGAGGAGTAAGACCCAGGTTCGGACAATGTGTTGGGCTTGCGGGAAAGTGGGACATAAAGTTCAGTATGGCCCTGGTGGTATCCCAGCGCAGACTATAACCTATCCACCAGAGATGCAACCCCCACAGACGTAACCCCCACAGATGCAATTCCCATTTTAACAAATGCACAAAGCGCCCCATAACAGGTGCACCAGTTGCCCAAAATATACAGAATACTTCCCAACATCAGAAGTTGTCGCAATACTCACAACCGAATCTCCTCCAAGCACAGACGCAGGCACCCGCTCAGCAATGGGACAAAAATGTGTTACCCCAGGGAGCAGTACCGCACTACAGAGTAGTGACAGTGTTGGCCGGTAACCCTTTCACATTTCCAGGCGCAAATACGAATTCCCACTGGGATAGCCCGCAGAGGACTCTGATGTGCCAAGTCCTTTCAGTAACTGCAGACCCGGAAAAGGAACCACAGATTTCTGTGAAGATGGGCAACAGGTCATTCTCATTTTTGGTCAACACAGGAGGTACCAAATCTTGCATTGGGGAAGGTTTCTGGACACACAGGGACTTTCTGGGGCTGTTGTAAAGGTTCCTTTCTCTGAAGATGTAAGTGGTTTCAACGCAGCACTCCACCTAAGTCAATGCGTAGCGTGTGATGCCCAGCTGGAACCCTTATTTTTATATATTTTTATGTCTAAAGTTCTTTTATTTCTGAACAATGTACCCTTATATCACGCCCCTTTCTTTGAATCCCCTCGGTCACACTGAACCAAGAAGAAGGTTGTTTTGCAAAGTTAAAAGATTTATTTGAAGGATTTGAACAATATATTTATCACACTATTATGAATTATGAACAATATCTGGATAGCACACTATTAATATTTATACATCGATCAGCGTTGGATGATAGTACAGTCAACAATCTCTTAATCAATAGTAGTATGGATGAAAAGAATAATGTAGCATAGGATAAAACTTGGTGTGGGTGCAATCAAATGCAATGATATGAGATTAACGCAGCACAAAAATAAAACTTGATATGAATTCAATCAAATGCAATGTAATCACTCTTTCCCCAGATACTATTCAATCCCCCCTAATATGCAAGATGAAGAGATGAAATGAGGGAACACAGATTTCAGGAATATACAATCAACAATGCAGTTTCAATCCCAATTCCCCCAACAAGCTTAGAGAACAGGAATGAATGATTTTAAACAGGTCAATTGCTTTTGAATGTGGTTTTGTAATGAATAGGAAAAATGCTAAAAATGGATTTAATTTGCTAAATAGGATTCAGAACTAGTGGGAGCTGCTTTGGATAGGTTCAGGTAGATACTAGCAATGATGATTGAATGACTGGCAGATTGGAAATTGAATTCAGAGATTGTTTTATTTGGAATAAAATTGAGAAAATGCAGAATTGCGGCAAGTTTTTTGACGCGCGAGAAATGTGATTACAGAAAAACTATAAGTTTGAAAGCGGAGGATGTTAGCTTCAATTTGACATTTAAATTTCGTTCCTAGCACGTATGTGTCAGACTTTTTTAAGGTTTTAGTAAAGGTCGATTTTTCTCAAAAAAGTCAAGATTTCAAAATGAAAGATGCGCTTTTGAAGATTAGGAACAAGGATTGGCTTACACTAAGAGGCTATGAAGATGCAAGATACCGAACGGTCAGCCACCAGAACAGGGCACCTCTGCTCTGACTTTTGCCGCCGAGACCCTTGTCTTTCTTCAGCAAATATATTTAGCGCAAAGATGATTTATCACTACAATTATCACAGGACTATATGAATGAGAGAAGGATTCAGGACAGACAAAAGAGATTCTACAATGCAGTTCTAGATAAGATAGAATGGGTTGGATGGGATTATTTAAGGATAAGATTGGCTATGGACAATTCTATGCTAAATACTCACAACTATGGTTTTGGAATAGGAATAGGCCTGCCAGGATCTGGTCATGGGTTTTGGACTGGAATCAGCTAGCCACCGGACAGGATTCAGGCGCTTGGTTCTGCCCTCAGCAAGGCACTCTGGTCTCTGCACGGCCTCTTGGACTGGATCTGACGGGTTGGTTCTGGGTTACAGCTCTGCTCTACCGGTTTGGATCTCTGGGTTCTAGCAAGGGTTCTTGGCAAGAAGCAGAAAAACAGCACTGCCCGGCTGTTGAATTGGGTGTGCCCCTTGGGAGTTTTGGGGTTAAAATCAGGTTGCAAGACTTTAAAGGCCAACTGAGAAGGTTTCAGCTTTGGATTGGGCCTTCTGCTTTCAGGGTTCTGGAGTCTGGATCTGGGTTCTTCCTGCAGAGCGCTTCGCCAGTAGATCAGTTGATGGGTGAATGTGTGTGTGTCTCTGTGCCCTCAACAGTCCCTATTTATGTATTTCCCAAAGGGGTGGATAGGCTGATTATACTATGCCCACCCTCTAGGAAACTGATTGGTCCAAGTATTCCCCCTCTCCTGATTTGAGAAGGAACAGTGTGTCATGATTTGTCATGTTTATGGTCCAGGGAGAAAACCCTCCCCTTTGTTTCTGTACAGTATATCTTATTTTTCACAAAAAGCATATTTATAACATCACCAACTTACTAATACTACATATTTACATCCCAAATTAAATAAAGCACGTATCTGTTCAAGTCCCATCTTCTTAAGAGTTTCGGTTCATAAATGACAGTTTTTCGCGCTTTTAGTCGGTTACCCAGTGTTAGATCTGTACAAATGTTTCCACATACATGCGCATAACATCTGGGCATATTCCTGTAAATTTTCATATTCCTAACATTATCACAATTGCTACAATCTTAACATTTTCGTGGTTCAGTCTCTGAACATCACACAATTTCCAGAGTAGTTTCTACTTGTGAGTAACCTTTTCATTTTAACAATCTATAAATTCCAGATTTTTACAAGTTTCGCAGTTTTCTATAAGTCTTTTTCTCAGACATATATTTTGTTCAGTACCAAATACACATTTTAGTCTAGCCCCGACTCCAAGGCTTGGCTGAGCCAGAGCAACCGGCCAAAGTCCCTCTCCCACTTCCTTTCACACCTCCCTGCCAGCTCCTCAGCAGATAGCACGGGGAGGATTCCTTTGTTTGGGGAGAAATTGTGGAATGTCTTTGAGGCTCGGTGTGGCTGGCTTTAACTTACTTTTGAAACAATGTTTAAAATAGTCTCTCTCTAAAAAACAATTTACATTTTTACAAATATATCCACAAATCTCTTAATTCCAGCCTTTTTAAAATATAGTTTTGAATTGTATCCACCTCTATTGCTTTTGATAGGAAGTGTCTTCTTTTGCATACTTTGATTTTAATGTAGAAGTTTAAAATGACAGGTTAAGTAAAAGCCAGCTTCTGACAAAGGCGAGCAGCGGTACTACGCCCATTTCTGACATATTTTTCCCATGCAAGCACCTTTGAATGTAGATTTTTCTTATGATGAAATGTACTTCTGCTACATTGTGCTTAGGCAGATTCTTTCAATACAGTGATGTTTAACACCCAGCAAGGATGTTGGATCTTTTGTGATGTTTGAGAACCATGATTTTTGCACTTTTAACAGCCAAGGAAAAACAGATTTTTAAAACAGTTTTGCATTTCCCTTGGAATGCAGCATTGCTTTTTCAAGTAGTTTCATGTTACTCTGTGGTCAGCCCAATGATAGGTTTTGCCAGTGGTTTCCTGTGTTACCCCTGACATAGGCAAAAGTGGATTGGCGGCCTATTTTTCAGGTTTTCCTACGCACTTTCAGCGATCTTTAGCGCAAAGATCTTTTGGCAGCCATCCTGTTGTTTCTGATGCAAGCAGCGCACAGTGAGGTTTCAGGGCATGGACTAGTGGGTTAAAGCATCCCACAAGCCCCGCCTCTTGCAATTTGGCGTTGGACGTCCATCAATGGGAAGTCGCAAGACTGGGATGTCAGTCTCTTTTCTTTTGGTTCCAAAATGGCAAAGTTCATCATCTTTTCTTCCATCAGGGGTGGATCGACCAGTTCTCCTCACCCAGTCCTAATGTGAGTATTGAGCAATACTCTGGGCCCATTGCATCTTTGCTCCCGGTCTCTGGGTAGTCCTCCTTGGTTTGAGTCTCAATGATTTCCAATCAACTATGGTTTCCAATCCAAGGATGACAAAGCAAAAACATATTTGTAGACATTTCCCCACCACCATTAATGTAGTGGAACGGACACATACATTTTGATAAATCAGGTCACATTTTTCTATTGTCTTTTATGGACTATATCTGGAATATTTTATAGCTGGAATTTCTAGGGAGATGGAGTGACCCCCTCAGGGGTTCCAGAAGACTCCTCCAGTTTCTGCAGAGTGTGCCTGGGATGGCAACACTTTAATTGGTTTATATGGACCCACTTATCTTCCCCCTCTGCCAAACTGCCTTTGGGGATGTAGATTTTGTAGGCGACTGGTGAGATGTTGTCTACAATTTCAAAAAGGACCCCTCCAGGAAGGCAAACATTTGCGCTGTTTGGCTTGGTTCCTTTGTAAATTGTGTAAGTAGACCCGGTCTCCTACATTGTATTCTTTTCTGGTAGTCTTTAAGTCATAGTGGGTCTTCATGCTGTCTGCAGATCTCTCTAGATTTCACTGAGAATAGGCAAAAACATCTTGAAGGTGTTTTCTTAGATGTTCAACATACTCATGAGTTGTGGAGGGATTGATCAATGTCTGCTCTTGGGTTCTGTAGAGCAGATGCTGGGGAAGCACCATCCTGCGTCCAGTCATCAGCTCAAACGGTGACATTTTAGTTGCAGATGAAGGGGTAGATCTGATGGCCATTAGGACAAGAGGTAATCGAATATGCCAATTTGGCCTAGAATCTGCCACAAACTTTTTTAATATACTCACAATGGTTTTATTGTATCTCTCCACTGCACCACTAGAGGCTGACCGGTAAGCAATGTGTAGCTTCCTTTTGACCCCAAGTATCTCCCACATCTTTGTCATTACTTTGCTGGTGAAATGGCTACCTCTGTCCGACTCGATCCTTTGGGGTAGTCCAAAACGCGAAAAGATGTGGTTGATCATCAGGGCAGCTGCTGTTTCTGCCTTGCAATTTGGGGCCGGGAGACATTCCACCCTTTTAGTAAACAAGCATTCACGGTCAACATGTACTTGTTCCCCCTAGAGGAGCGAATCACGGGCCCTATATAGTCGACTTGTAAATCTGACCAAGGCAGTGTCTTTTGGAGAGGTGCATGGTGTGTGATGGATGTTGGCTGAAATTGTGCACACACAAGACACTCCTTCAAGTATTGGTTGAGGTCCTGCCCATGTGTGGCCAGTATGCAACCTCTCTTAAGATTTCAAGTGTTGTATGAAACCCCCTATGACAGGCTGTGGCCGCATCATGAGCGTGACTTAACATCAGGCTTCAGAATGAGGTAGGGACCACCCACTGATCATGGCCAGCTAGGGATCTCCTTACCAACACACCGTCTTGGATTCGGAACATTTTTGGACATCTCATCAACACTCTGAGGTCCTCTTTCCCAATGTAATCAGTATCCGTCAGGGGAAAGTTCTCAGGGTCCTCAACGTGTTGATAAAGTTTACCAATTATTGGACCCCCTTTTTGAGCCGCAATCAAATCAGCATATGGGGTCCCCTTACTCCATTGTGCAGTTGAGAGTTCATTGTGAGCATTTGTCTGGGACCTAGTGATAGCCGTGACCTGGATCTCCCCCAACAGGGACTCGATCTCAATAAGATCCCGTTGGATGGCTCCGGTTTTGGCCAGCTGATCAGCTAAGTCATTTCCAGTTTTGTCTGGTCCCTCTACTTTACTAGTAAATGGTCATCCCATTCGAGGTGACCAGATCATCAATGTTTTGAATTAATTTCCCATGTTTCAAGGGTTTATTATTAGCTCATAACATGCCTCTGGTTTTCCAATTAACCAGGTGCTCCACGAACCCGTTCCGTACATAATCTGAATCTGTGATTATGACCGGTTCGTGGAGTTGATGTTGGAAAGCAGTGAGGATGGCTTGATGCACAGCCATCAACTCTGCCACTTAACTACTTTGGAGACCAATCTTGTACTCAGCGGAGGGTTCTGGGGTCTCTTTCCCCATGCATTTCCTACGCCGGCCACAAGTTCTTTTTCAACGTTGTTGTCAACGTGGTAAGAGCATCCATCCACATAGACAGTCGGCATTCCCTCACAGTTGTCTTCTTCAAAGACTTTGTGTGGGGAATTGAGGTATACCTCAATATTGTCCTTGATTTTTAGACTCTTGTCCTCGAGACAGTTTTCTCTGGCACAATCATGCAAGTCAGCCAGACCTTGCCTTGTTTTGGCCACATCTGACCTCCACAGGAAAGCCTTGCATTGACAGAATCCAGGAAGTAATTCGGGAATGACTTACATTTCTGGCCCGGATTCTGTAACTTTGGAGATATTGCAGCGGCTGGTGTCGTGTCTCCACTAAGATGTGTTCAGGGCAGTAATTCTTCAATGCCCACACCGTTGCCAGGAGTGCATTCTCACAATCGTTGAGTTTTTCCTCCCCAGAGGATAAAGTTTTACTTGCATAGGAGATCACTTTATTGACCTTGTCATGCTTTTGATATAATACTGCATGTATTGGATAACCCTATCTCCACGAAGAATTCCTTGTTTTTGACAGGGTAAGCTAGGCAAGGCGCTTGTGAGAGGCTTCTTTTGAGTTGTCTTACTGCCTCGGCTTGTTCTGGACTCCATTACCACTTGACCCCCCCCTTCAAAAGATGAATCAGGGGTCTTGTGATTTCTGCATAGTCCTCAATGAACTTTCTACTGTAATTAGTCAGTCCAAGGAGGATCCTTAGTTCCCGCAGAGTTGTGGGGTTTTTCAATTTCTGGAGTGCTTCCACTTTCTTTTCCTGGGGACAAAGAACCTGATAAGTAATCTCATGCCCCAAGATATTTACACGGGTTCTACACCACTGTGCCTTCTGAAAGGAAAGTTTTGCTCCGGCAGCCCTCAACTGGGTCAGAACATAACGGATCTCCGCTATGTGCTCCTCCACAGTTGAGCTTTTGATGCGAACATCATCTACATAGGCCAGGTTATCCCTTTCACCCAGGTCGGGCATGGCCTTATGTAGAAAAATGGTGAATTCATTTCCGGAGTTGATGTATCCGAAGGGAGTCCGGGTCCATGTGTACTGCTGCCCCCCAAAGGTAAAGGCCAGCTTGTATTGGTCCTCCCTACTGACAGGTACAGTCCAGTGCCCATTGGTCAGGTCTATTGCAGTGAATACCTGGACCCCTGGATCTGGGCCAGCCCTTGGTCAATGTAGGGAAGAGGCCATCAGGAAGTATGGACCCGTCTGTTGAGCTCCCTAAGGTCAGCGCAGAGTCTCCACTGGCCGTTTGGCTTCAATATCCCCAGCCCCGGATTAATGAAGGTGCTGTGGACTGAACAGATTATCCCACTGGACTCAAGGTTCTTAATTATTTCAGTAAAGGACTCCATTGATGCGAGAGGCAAGCAATATTGCTTCACAAACACTGGAGTCATGCCAGGGTCCGTGGGAATTGTTGTTATGTGGATGTCCGTGTGACCACAGTCATATGAGTCCACAGCAAAGAGATCTTGAAAATCCAAGAAAACGTGTTTCAATTTTTGCCTTTGCTCCAGAGTCTCAGAGGCATCAGCTAGGTTGACTCTCTCTTCAAAAATCTGCATGAAGCCTGGAAAGACTTCTGGGTTTGCTATCTGAGCGGCCTCCTCCAGCTGGGTGGAGAAGTCCCTGGTCAAAGTGCTGATTTGGACTGGTGGCTTCAGGTGGGGAAGGTAGCCCTCATGGACCTGGAAAATCACCTCATCCCTCCTGAAGTCACAGGTCACATCCTCCTTACCATAAGGGCAGGAAGTGTACACCGGGAAGTTCCCCCCATGCCGGGTAAAGATCCTGTCTGGTGTTGTCATCACTGTCACTGTCAAAACAGTCCTTGGGGATTGGTCCTAACAGTTCATTTCCTAAAGCTATGGAAACATGTCGGTCATCTACCGCCATTCCAATAATGGTGCCTGCGGCTAGAGTGATACTCTTTAAGTCGCTGTTATCCACCTCTATTGGAATGGCGTCATGTTCTATGTTGACTAGTGGTTTTGGGTTTACCCCGACCCTTGCTGTTGGAGAGAAGCATTCAGATGAATATAAGCATCAGGGTTTTTTAATTTCTGTCCTCTTTTAACTTTCACTTCCAGGGAGAATTGTCAGGTCCTTTCTGGGATGGTGACTTCCTCTCCAATCTGAATTTCAACTGCATAAGGCAGCAATTGAGTTGACCTAAATGCTTTCTCTGGGTCATCAAAGCCCATGGGATTATCCGCTAATCAGGACCAAGCTTTGAAGTTTATTAGGTCCAAACTAATGACAAAGCGATTGAGAATGTCACTGCCTAAGTAAAAGGCGGCAGTGACATCTCGCAAGACCCACCAATTATGGACTATGCTTTTGTTGCCTATGGAGATTTTGAGCATACACCTGCTTGGCAGGAGACGTTTGGAATTGGGTCTTTCCAGATCCATTTCCCATTTGTCTATCAGTTTGAATGTGGGAATGGTTGGATCTTTTGGGAGTTGGCTGAACATGGATTCGCTGATGAAGCTCTTACTGTTGTTCACACACACACACTCGGGCGAGAGTCCTTCCCTTCATTTAGCTGAACAGGGATGAACAACTGCTCTCCAATTTGCTGAATATCAGCCAGGCTCTGAGCTGATTTCTCATCTTTCTGGACTATTGGAGTGGGAATGTCTGATTGTGGATTGGTAAAGAATTTCAGAGTGTTTCCTTCCAGTGTGGAATGCCACCTTAAACTGGAAGCAAGGATGATTTTCAGAAAAAGAGAGGACCCCTCATCACCAGTTTGTTGTCTTACTGCTATTACTGTAACGTCTGGGATTTGGTTGTTCTGGAAGTGAAATTCTACTTGGTTAGATTTTTGTTCAACCATGTGGCAGGTGCCGTTTAAACTAACATGGTTGATACTCTGTTTTAACTTTATTGGTCGGTTAGTCTGGGTCCAGAGGACCTTATTTACACAATCTATTAGGGGTGACAACCTTCGCAGGAGGTCATTCCCTAGTAAACAAGGGGTGACAACTATGACCGGGTGCTTCACCTTGTGACGCCCAATTTTAATGTCCAAATCCGCAGTCCCCTCAACAGGAATTTCCTTCCCGTCCAAGTTCTGAATTTGTCTCCAGGAAGAAGGGTGAGAGGAATTTGGTAATTCTCCCCCTTCCTGAATTCAGTTTATCAAAGGCCTTTTTGGACAGAAGGGTAGCTTGAGATCCAGTGTCCACCAGTGCCAAAATTGTACCCTGCCCCTGTATTTGTACCGGGGCATAGAATCTTTCCTCCTTCTCCGCAAGAGGGCACAGATAATGTACATTTTTGGACAACTGGTGGGTTAGTTTTCTAGTTTTGGACACTGATAGGGAGGTGATTTGGGCAGAATTCTGTGGGGAGTCTTGGGAATCTGCAAAGAAAAGGTGGCAACTAGATATGGGAGAAATTTTGGGTTCTCCTGGTTCCGGTTTTGGCCTGCCCCCCCACCCCTTTTTGGACGCGTTCAACAGGATGGGTTTGAACCAGGGGATTTTCAGGCTGTTGGTTCTGGGGTAGAATGATGGGCGGCGCTAGCTCAGTCCCCACATCTACCCAGTCTGGATTTGAATCCTTTGGGACCCATTTTTCTTTGGGAGGAGTTCCCCCATCTCTGAAGGAGAAGATCCTTTTCCCAGGATCCTCTGAGGATCCCTCTTCTTCAAAATGGAAGATTTGTACCTCCTCCTCAAAATTGGTCGGTTTGGGTTCTTTGTTTCTCCAACCCCCTTCTGCTCCTTGGGTGGCAGACTTTCAGGGGCAGGAGATTTTGGTTCCAGTTCCTGGGTTTCCAGGGGCTTTTTACAAGTGGGGAAGGAAGCTTCCTCCAAGGCTTTACACCCCCTTCCCCTTGTGCCTCCTCCCTGGGAACCGGTGGGTTGTCGGGGTTCTGCCCCATCATTGCTCTGGAGCACCAGGTCCGGAATTTGAGGCATTCTGCGTCGGCATGCTCATCTGAGGGTTCTGTTGAGCCCTCAGCATGCGACCCAGATCATGTGCCATGTTTTGGACCTGGCGCTCTAGCTGTGACACCCGCTCAGGCTGATAAGGAGTTCTCATTTCTTCCCTGGGATGATCCTGGGAAGGGTAGCTATCCCTTCTCTGATAATACCCCGGGTTTGGAAGATTTGGGTACCCCCCCACCCTTGGCCTCCCCTCTCCCGGATTAGGTTGTCTGGGCTCAGGAAAGTGGGGAAAGCAGGATGTATTGTTCTGGGGCTGAAGGTTTTGTGGGTACCTGGTGAAAATGTTCTGTCCAGGATTTGGGGAATTCCTGCCCTCCTGTGGGAAATGAGGAGGGAAGTTCCCTGGGTTAGGTGCCGTTTGGTTGGATCCCCCTTGGGCTGAAGGGGTCCAACCATAACCCAGGATGGGTCTGTTCCCTTGCAGCGGGGACTTATGTAGTCAGGGGAGTGAGGGATCCCATTTGTGGGACTACCTCCTTGGCTCCCTGACTGCGACTGGCCCAAGGGCCTTCTGGGCTTGGGATTGCTCCGATTTTGTGCAGGCGGGTTTTAAGGCCCCCCCATCTCCAAATCTAAAATGGGGGCAACCTTCACCTCTGCCACCTTAGCAGCAGCAGGCGTGTTGGTTGGTTTGGGGGTTTTTAGGATTATTCTTGTTTTCTATGGGCTTTTGTACCTAATAAATTTGTGTGGCCTGTTCAATGACTCAGTCTATTGATCTTTTCTCATGAAAATCTCTCATTAGCTGGGTCATGATGTACTTTGGTAGAGCATGTAAAAAAGTATTGACAAATTCTTTGCTGTCCGTGCGCACCCTTCTGGTAGTCTGCGCAAAGGTACGCTTTAATTCCTGCACAAATTCTTGTGGGGCCTGATCCTCCCCACATTGCAAGTTGTAGGCTGCCTTGCGAGCCTCCTGAGGATTTCTATGAACAGAAAAATGCTTCATGATGACCGCCCTATAGGTGGACCATCTAGAATGATTTTGGTCCTCCAGCCCCGCAAAGAAGCTGGAGTATTCTGGTGAGAAGGTCCATATCACATACTGAATACTGCTACTGCTGTCCTTCAAATGGAAAGTTTCCATCATCTGATCAAAGAGCTCTAAGTTCTCCCAAACAGAATACTTAGCGGTCTTATGCTAAAACGTGATGACGCTCCTTACCTTATCGCCTTGATTTGCTTTAAAGAGGTCCTTAAGCAAGGCCCTTTTTGCGTTATTGGCCTTCTTGGTTCGGGAAACCCTGGTCCACTCCTCCTCTGACTCAGAGGCACTGCTGCCAGAGGTGCCCGTCTGGTCTTCTAGGTTTTCACGGATTCTGCGAGCCTGGGAATGGCTGGCAGAATGTGGGGACCTAACCTCCTGGGGCGCTCTGAGGAGTCTTCTAATTCCTCCTTGCTCCCAGGATTTGATGGGTACCCCCCCACTGTCCTAGCTGGGTAGAGGTTTTCAGGATGCCCTTAGTGGGCCTACTCTCATGGAGTGCCCCACTAAACGTCACGATACTTGGGTACCAATACCCAAATGCCCGCCCATCCATTCCTGGGAGGTCCTGGTCTATGAGTCCCATACTTCTGATTGGATTGAAATCTGCCATCCCCGTGGCCCTGGGCTCATATGCGCCAGTGGACATGGGGGTGGCAGAGTCCAGGGATTGGGAGAGATGAAGGCCTCTGGTACCAGGGTTCCTGAGGTTATGCTCAGGTGTTTCCCTTTCCCAGCGAACCTCATCTCTATCAGCCCCTGCTCCCTGTTGCCATGCAAGAACCTGAGCTTTCTGTTCCTCAATCAAGGCCTTACTAGTTTCTACCAGTCTCTCTTGCGTGGCTACCTGCCTGTGGAGCTTGTCATTGTTCTCACAAAGAGCCTCATTTTCTCTCTGTGCTTCTGGGCCAGTCTTTGCTGCAGGAGGGTTACCTCCAGAGTCCTGTCCATACTGGCCTGTTGCTTCCTTGCCAGGGCCTCTTTAACCCTCCTGGTGTGCTCTAACAATCTTTCATGCTCTTTTTGGAGGTCACCCAGTCCCTGAAGGGCCAGGAGATTTTCTTCTACTTTCTCCTTTAAGTGACAAACTTACTGGCCTGAGGTGTCCCTTTCCTGAGCCAGAGATTGCCTCTGTGCCGCCAGGTCGTTCCTCTGTCTTTGAAGCACACCAGCTTTCTGGCGCTCTTCATCAAACTCTGCCTGGGTACCCAAGTCTTTCAAAATCAATTTATTGCTCTCCTCTTTCTCTCTGTCTAGTTGGCTTTGCAGGGTGGCTACTTGCTCTGTGCAGCATGCCCTGTTAAAGTTTATTTGTGCTCCAGCTTTTTCTGGCTCTGCAGTAGGGAGTCCAAACTTTTCTGGTACTCCTTCTGCAAGGCCAGAATTCTGGTATCCTGTTCTGCCTTTTCCTGCTGCAGGATACCCATGTCCTCTTATTTTGACTATATACTGCCTACTTTATTTTTCTGACTCTTGGCTCCTCTGGAGCCTCTGCTCAGCAGACTCCAGATCAGTTTGGGCCTTTCTTAATGCCTGAAATTGCTTACTTGCCAAATCTTGGCCTTCAGCACATTTATCCTGTATGGCTCCAATAGATAGATATAGATATGCTGTTATTTTGGCAATCTTGTTTTGCTCATCCTTTGCCTTAGGGGCCATATAGAGTTCACTCAGGGCCACATGTAAGGGACCCTGGTCTTCCATATATCTAACCCTGTTGCAGTGATCTGTTGTGTGATTGCCTGCAACCACACATTCTGATCCTGCTCTGTCCATTCACCTCTCACAAATAACTTATGCAAAAGGTGTTCTCTAGCCATATTGATCTCTACCAATGTCGCCATTCTGGAAATATTTATTTCCTTCCTGAATTATTTTTGCAAAACAGACCGTTTCCTTCGAGCGTTCCCTTTTGAGGGGTGCTTTTCACAGTGTAACACAGCGTGGTAGCCCCACAGGATTTATGTACACTGTCAGTTAGCACACTGTATTAAGCTGTCACAAGTGGTATTTCTAATCCAGAAATCCCGCACGAGCCCCCAATCTGTAAGTGGTTTCAACCCAGCACTCCACCTCAATGCGTAGCGTGTGATGCCCAGCTGGAACCCTTATTTATATATTTTTATGTCTAAAGTTCTTTTATTTCTAAACGATGTACCCTTATATCACGCCCCTCTCTTTGAATCCCCCCGGTCTCACTGAACCAAGAAGAATGTGGTTTTGCAAAGTTAAAAGATTTATTTGAAGGATTTGAACAATATATATATATCACACTTTTAAGACTTATGACCAATATCTGGATATCACACTATTAATATTTATACATCAATCAGCGTTGGATGATATTACAGTCAACAATCTCTTTAATCAATAGGAGTATGGATGAAAAGAATAATGTAGCATAGGATAAAACTTGGTTCAGGACAGACAAAAGAGATTCTACAATGCAGTTCTAGATATGATAGAATGGGTTGGATGGGATTACTTAAGGATAAGGTTGGCTATGGACAATTCTATGCTAAATACTCACAACTATGGTTTTGGAATAGGAATAGCCCCGTCAGGATCTGGTCGAGGGTTTTGGACTGGAATCAGCTAGCCACCGGACAGATTCAAGCGCTTGGTTCTCCCCTCAGCAAGGCACTCTGGTCTCTGCACTGCCTCTTGGACTGGATCTGACGGGTTGGTTCTGGGTTACAGCTCTGCTCTACCGGTTTGGATCTCTGGGTTCTAGCAAGGGTTCTTGGCAAGAAGCAGAAAAACAGCACAGCCCGGCTGTTGAATTGGTTGTGCCCCTTGGTAGTTTTGGGGTTAAAATCAGGTTGCAAGATTTTAAAGGCCAGGTGAGAAGGGTTCAGCTTTGGATTGGGCCTTCTGCTTTTAGGGTTCTGGATCTGGGTTCTTCCTGCATAGCGCTTCGCCAATAGATCAGTTGATGGGTGAATGTGTGTGTGTGTGTCTCTGTGCCCTAAACAGTCCCTATTTATGTATTTCCCAAAGGGGTGGATAGGCTAATTATACTATGCCCACCCTCTAGGAAACTGATTGGTCCAAGTATTCCCTCTCTCCTGATTTGTTAAGGAACAGTGTGTCATGATGTGTCATGTTTATGGTCCAGGGAGAAAACCCTCCCTTTTGTTTCTGTACAGTATATCTTATTTTTCACAAAAAGCATATTTATGCTATCACCAACTTGCTAATACTCCATATTCACATCCCAAATTAAATAAAACACGTATCTGTTCAAGTCCCATCTTCTTAAGAGTTTCGGTTCACAAATGACAGTTTTTCGCGCTTTTAGTCTGTTATCCAGTGTCAGATCTGTACAAATCTTTCCACATACATGCGCATCACATCTGGGCATATTCCTGTAAATTTTCATATTCCTAACATTATCACAATTGCTACAATCTTAACATTTTCGTGGTTCAGTCTCTGAACATCGCACAATTTCCAGAGTAGTTTCTACTTGTGAGCAACCTTTTCATTTTAACAATCTATAAATTCCAGATTTGTGCAAGTTTAGCACAGTTTTCTCTAAGTCTTTTTCTCAAACATATATTTTCTTCAGTACCAAATACACATTTCAGTCTAGCCCCGCCTCCAAGGTTTGGCTGAGCCAGAGATGCAACCTGAGCTTGTTCCTGCCAGCAGCTGGTTTCTATTGACGCCCAAATTAACATTTTCTTTTCAGTCAAGGGAGCCTTTTGTCTCCTGGCAGAGCAACCGGCCAAAGTCCCCCTCCCACTTCCTTTCACACCTCCCTAGCAGCTCCTCAGCAGAGAGCAGGGGGGGGGGATTCCTTTGTTTGGGGAGAAACTGTGGAATGTCTTTGAAGCTCAGTGTGGCTGGCTTTAACTTACTTTTGAAACAATGTTTAAAATAGTCTTTCTCTAAAATACAATTACAATTTACACTTTTTCAAATATATCCACAAATCTCTTAATTCCAGCCTTTTTAAAATATAGTTTTGAATTGTATCCACCTCTATTGCTTTTGATAGGAAGTCTCTTCTTTTGCATACTTTGATTTTAATGTAGAAGTTTAAAATGACAGGTTAAGTAAAAGCCAGCTTCTGACACAGGCGAGAGGCGGTACTATGCCCATTTCTGACTTATTTTTCCCATGCAAGCACCATTGAATGGAGATTTTTGTTATGAAGAAATGTACTTTGCTACATTGTGCTTAGGCGGATTATTTCAATACAGTGATGTTTAACACCAAGCAAGAATGTTGGATCTTTTGTGATGTTTGAGAACCACGACTTTTGCACTTTTAACAGCGAAGGAAAAACAGATTTTTAAAACAGTTTTGTATTTCCCTTGCAATGCAGCATTGCTTTTTCAAGTAGTTTCATGGTACTTTGTGGGTAGCCCAATGTTAGCTTTTGGCAGTGGTTTCCTGTGTTACCCCTGACATAGGCAAAAGTGGATTGGCGGCCCATTTTTAAGGTTTTCCTGCGCACTTTCAGCGATCTTTAGCGCAAAGATCTTTTGGCGGGCATCCTGTTGTTTCTGATGCAAGCAGCGCACAGTGAGGTTGCAGGGCATAGACTAGTGGGTTAAAGCATCCCACAATTTACCCCTTACCATAGGCCCAAAAGACGTTGTAGCAACCTTGTTGTATTCAAAACAAACACCAATTAACATATTGGGTAGAGATATTATGAGCAAACTAAACATGACAATTTAATTTACCAAAGAGGGCATAGAGTGGTTCACCCCAGGCATGTACTACACACAGGCTACTGTAGTTATACAAGCATTCTGTGCTCACAACACTGTGCGAGGTGCACCACTTTACTCTGAGCTATTCCTTTATGAGGTGCATGTGCGGTTAAGTTGGCTGCCCGGGATCGAAGAACACCTATTTCAATTTCCCAGACCAGTAGTTCACAAGAAGGTTGCACCATGCACCACTATTATAACATACTTAGAGGCAATAATCACAGATTGCAGGTAATTTTGCATAGTACAGATGAAGATGGCATTGAATGGCACACTGTCCTATGCACTGACCCGGCAAAGCGCTTGACAGACTAAACTGACAAACAGCTTTATACAGATGATTATTTCGTAGGGGAGATGGTGTTTCAGATATGCATGCCATGTCAGCTTGTTGTAGAACACAGAGAGGTTACCCAGAGAGAACTGCTCACAAAAACACCATCAGCACGCTTACAAGAGGATTTGGACAGGGTGCCTAAATAAATATGGACCAGCGGCCACCATGATGTGGGTCTCTTGAAAGGAATAGGGACCGCCTGCATCAAGCGGAAACCAGGGGCAATATTGCCCCGGGTCAAACAGTACAGTATGTCATGGGAATTGGAGGAGGACATTTATGACACCACTGTAGCTTTGTGAGACAAGGCATCATTCAGCCCTCAGAAACCCCATGTAAAGCGGATATATACTGTGAGAGTCTGGGAGTAAGAGATGACACAAGGGTAGCATTTTGGTTAATAAGTACTTTTATTAATAATAAAATAATTGGGGGTTGGAGGAAATCTTATCTAGCCCTACCTCTAAGAGGGTTTTCCCTACCTCAATAAAACTAGCTAATGAAACTGTCAGTGTCAGGATATCCAAAGTAAAGTTTGCCGCCCTGTGTCCAAATCCTTACCTGTCCCTTACAAACTAAACTTAATATAAGGTGAAAAGGGAACTGTCTAGACTGCCGCCCGGCTTTGCAGTTCCAAATGAAAGTAGAAAAGCAAACAAAAGCTCCACAAGGCTTGGGGGTTCATTCCCTTTCCCCAGAGCCTTTCCAGTATTACACAAAGAGTTTCCTTCCAACATCCTTCAATTCCCAGTTTTGTCTCTCTGCTTTCACCTTCACCCACAGCCTTGGTTTACTCTCCTGCCAAGTTCTCTGAGTGTTACTGGCACATATTACCTACTTTGTATTCCTCTTGAACATAATCTGGGGAGCGCTTACCCACCCGGGGTCTCGGACAGCGTTCACATGATCACTCAAGTGTTCCTTTTGGATCTATGTGATCACTGCAAGGCCCGAAAATTCAATGACCAATTCAATGAATCCAAAAATGGTGCTGTGCATTGATCACATAGATCACTTTTTCCCCACATCGCCCATACCTGCTACCCCTTTGCTCCTACTTACCTTACAGTGGCACACATCTTTCCCATGCCTGAGTCCCCACTGCCCCTGTGATGTCAGTTGCCTATTCCCAACGTGGGTCTTAACTGGCACTGCAGGGTCCTTTATGTGTGTGTATTTTTTTACCGGAACTTTATTGTCCCCTGCCATCCATGTAATGAAAGTGGGGGGACACCAGCGCAACCCCTGATTACCATTTTACCGAACATGGGGAGCGGGGGGGACACTAAACGTGCATTCAGCATTTCCTTTCTCAATATAATCTCTATTTATTCCACAGCCCTGGTTTACTTTCCTGCCAGGGTCTGTGAATGTCACTTGTTTCTGCAAAGTTCGTAATTCCCCCCCCCTTATAGCCTGAAGTATGCCTTTCTTATATGGGTCCATGACTCCCTTCACTTGGTTGTTCACAACAGTGTCTTGATTTAATCTTCCTTCGTCCACAGCCCTGGTTTACTCTCCTGCTAAGGTCTGTGAGCTTCCCTTATATTTTCAAAGTTTGTATTTCCCCCTGCTCCTGTTTGGTGTATGTGTATCTGTGTTGGGTCAAAGACCCGCTCTGCTAGGTCTCTCTTCCCAGGTGAGTATTACTCCTTCACTTTGCTTCATGCCCCATATGCTCTCTGGGTCTCCCCAACCTTTAGAGTAGCAACCCTTGTAACTGTAGGGCATTGGCCAGGTCTCTCGGGTTGCAAGGAGCTGTGGTACATCTTCGGCTCAGCAGGACTTTCTGCGGTCCCTCACGTATCTCTCCTGCAGTTTGCAGCTGATTTCGTAGCAGCTCCGGTAACTGACAGGTAAGCTCCCTCTTCTCCGGTCTGCCAACTGCATTGTCAATCCTCCACGGGTCTCTCTTCCTCAGCGCACCATCAGCTTTTCTCTGCTGTGGGTCTGCGTGGCTTTTGAAAAGTGCGCGGTCCGCACACAGCTGAGAACATAGATGCTGTTGTTCTCTTCAATCTCCGACTTTGAATGACAGCTGACCAATCACGTTATCACAAAGGCTAGAACGTATGCCTCCATTCCTGTTAGTAATCTTCATTACTTGCGTCCTCTTTCTCATCCAAGTACTGTCATTGAATGTAATGTGAGTATCTCTGTCTTCAGTAGTCTCTACTGGCATGATATTACAACAGTACAGTGTGGCATTTGGTGGAGGGTTAACAGAAGGGTTTCAGGGAAGGTGGGAGGGGCTACGGGATACTGTGTCCTCCCTATGTAGTCACTGCTCTCAATGGGGTCCTCTCTCCCCATGAGATCCTGTTGCTGAGTACCACCCCCAGCGGGACTGTTGGGTAGCGGCCTCACCATCCTGAGCCTCATGGTAGGGGAGGGTGCTACCCCATCTAATGCAATGACGATACCTCAGTATTCGTCACAATAGCAGAAAATAAAACAAAATGGGGGTCTTGGAGGATGGTTCAGGACCTCTGCCCTTTAAATAACATAGTAAAAGCAGAATTCCCGGTGGTGTCAAATCCTGCTACCATTTTGTGTAATATACCCACAGGAGCAACTTAGCTTACAGTAGTTGACCTAAATAACACATTTATTTCTTTTCTGTTGCACCCAGAGTCACAGCACCTCACTGTGTTTACCTACTGCGGCCAACGTTCCAACACACTAGTTACCAAAAGGGTACTGTGAATCCCTGAGCATTTTTAACAGTGTTACAAATAGACCTAGGAAATGGGCAAACACAAAGTGTAGTGATATAGTACGTAGATAACCTCCTGGTGTGTAGTGCCACAGAAGTGCAATATAGAAATAATTCAGTGACACTCTTGACACTATTGCCAGAAACGGGGTACAAGGTTAACAAAGAACAACAAGTTACTTACCCCTGGTAACATTTTTTCAACTGGCTGTTCCTCCCGTGTATTCCTCATCTTTTTACATGTATTTACCAGCATCAGCTGCTTTGGATTTTTTTTTCTGGCAGAGGGTGCTCTGCGTCGATGGTGTCGTCTTGATGTCCCTCAAAGGCCTCTGTCTCCAGGATGATGCCATCGAAGGCATATATAGCACGTGCAGCACCGTTGGCTTCAGTTCCGTTTGTCCCCCTTTATAGCAGAAATACCAGCAAAATCACGGGAATGACCATAGTCGAACTTGAAGAAACGTAAGCTGTAATTGAATGGGAAATTCTACTGTGGGGTAGGCTGGGGGGCAATGGGGAATACGTGGGAGGAACATTCAGTCAAAAGAACATTACCAGGGTTAAGTAACTTGTTCTTTGAATGGATTGTGTCTTCCCACATATTGATCATCTTTGACAGACTCCCAAAGCAGTATTTTAGTTGGAGGAGGGAGCAGAATTTGATTTTACATGTTTTTATGAACCGAGTGAAGGACTGCTTTACCAAAGCTACCATCCTGACTGAGGAAATATTCCAGGCAATAATGCTTTGTGAATGTGTGGATAGTAGAAAACGTTGCCGCTTCACAAATGTTTTTTTTTATTGGCACCCCCCTTTGCAGGGCTGTAAAGTTAGCCATGCCCCTGGTGGAATGGGCCCTCAAATCTTCCAGAGGCTCCTTTCCTGTCAACCTGTAACATTCTGAAATGGCCAGAATCATACATATGGATTAGGTCTGCTTAGAGACAGCCGGACCCAGTTTATTACCTGTATATCCAATGAAAGGTTGATCATCAATACGCAGTTTTGACTTTCTAGATATATAAAAGATTAAAGCTCTACGAGGGTACAACCTATGCAGTCTCTCCTCCTCCTTGCCAGGATGAGGTGGGGATAGAAACAAGGCAGAACAGTTTTCTGTTCTATGTGGAAATCAGAAATGATTTTGGGTAAAAATGAAGGTTTGACCCTTACAGCAACCCTATCCTTGTGGAAGATAGTAAAGGATGGCTTGGACGAAAGTGCCTGCAACTCGCTCACTCTACGGGCTGATGTTATAGCTACCTATAGAATGGTTTTAAAGGTTAACAACCTTAAAGGACATGAGTGTAAAGGTTCAAAAGGTGCACACATTAGGAATTTTAGAACCAGATTAAGGTCCCAAACTGGAACCTGGAAAGGAGATGGGGGAGGGGACACATTTGTGAGCCCCTTTAGAAATTGTGTCATCAGTGGAATTTTGAAATAGGAACATTCCTCTGACGAGTGCTTAAAGATGGACAGCGCCGCCAAGTAGCCTTTAATAGTACAACTCTGGAGCCCGAGATTGGGCAAAGATAGCAGAAAAGATAAAACATCCTGTGTTTTACACATAAAAGGAGCTACATTTTTTTCTCTGCACCAGTTGCAGAATTTATTCCAACGGCACAAAGACTTTGTTGCTGGCCATCTGGCCGAAAGCAAAATCTCCATTACGTCATCCGGGAGGTCCCAATCCTTGTATCTCAACCTTTCAGAAACCAAGCGTGAAGTTTGAGTGTCTTGATCTCTGGATGGAGAACCCAACCCTCCTCTCGCTAGAGAAGGTCCTCTCTTTGTGGAAGATGTATTGGAGGACAGATGGACATTTCCAGAAGGCTTGGGTACCACGTCCTCCTGGCCCAATCCGGGGCAATTAGGATCATGAGTTTCCCGAACTTTCTCAACCTCCTGACAACTTGAGGAATGACAGGGACTGGAGGAAACTCGTACAGGAGTGGAAATTCCCAGTCCACCACGAACATGTTCCCTAGAGCTCCTGTGTCAGGGTTCCACTGTATGCCCCATCAGATAATCAGAGGAGAGGGAGTTCACGTAATAACCAACTGTCTAGTAAACCCAAGGGATCTAACGTTTTTGGGTCCAAATTGAGAGGGTCTGCTACGACTCAGACCCGTTCTCCCTTGTTTCTTGCATGTCCTTTTGCAGAATGCTATGGGTTTCTGTGGAAACACTGGCGGCTATGGTATTTGTGTAGAGGCTTAGGTCTACGGCGCCGTCCCGTGGTAAAGGTCAGGTGACCTGTGTTTAAGCCGCGCCTCCGCGCACGGCGGCACTTCTGAATTTGTCTAAATTCCTAAAGCTCCTTACCTCGTATCTTGTTTTCTTGGCTTCTTCTAACCCCGGCCCTGTCTTGTTACCTGCATTACCTCCTCCTTGTCGTTGCTACCAAGTCTTACCTGTTCATACTCGACCCGGAACGGCCACGGACTGCATTCGTCTAACCCTCCAAGTCTTACCTGCTCTTACCAAAACCGGAACGTCCACGGATTGCAACTTCTTCATCCCACAAGTTTTACCTATGTTTAATCAACTTTCTGGAACTGTCAAAAGACTTTTCGGACATTCAGGATTACCGCGCATCGGCACAAGGACCAAAGGACATTAGCGCATCGGCGCAGGATTTAAGGAACATCAGCGCAACGGTGCCAGGATCAATTAACTTTTTAGGCGCCCTCGTGCCGGCGGGTATAGGAAAACCAAAGACATTATGGTTTCAGAACTACCAACTCATTTCACACATTTCCTGCACCGACTATCCAGGACACTCATTTGGTAAACCCAAGACTCTTATTTCTGCTTTCCTAGTTATTTCTTGTGCTCTTGGTAATAGTCCCTTTTTGCTTTCAGGGTACTAACTGATCTAACCTGGAACATTCGTTCCCAGTCTGATTTTCTTGTTTGTGAGTATCAGTTCGGTATCTTGCTTTGGAGTTCTCATTGCATTTAGCTTCATGTTAATGCCTGATTAATTTTCTTGCAGCCAGCTGTTGAAGTACCAGCGTCTACCTTATTTCGGACAGTACTCACCTCAAACTGTCCTTATGTACACTTGAGGGGTATATTGTCAGAAAGCCTAAATTGCATCACAACGTGTCAAGCCACCACTACTATATTGATCTCCTGGTTCCTGACATCCTGTTGGGGGAAATTCAATTGGGCAGTACAGAATGCCCTTCTGGTTGGCACTGGTCACGAACAGGTCCACTTGAGGATATCCCCAAAGAGTGAAGATCTCTTGAAGGACTTCCTGAGCTAATTCTCACTCGTGAGAGACTGTGCTCTGCCTGCTCAGATTGTCCGCCGCTGTGTTCTCCTCTCCAGCTAGGTGAACTGCCGACAGGGAGATTCCTTCTTGAATTGCTCAGTACCAGAGCTGCATTGCATCTCTGAACAGTGGTAGTGACCCTACACCTCTCTTGTTGAGGTAGTACATGGCCACTGTGTTGTCTGTCATTATCAGGACATTCTTTCCCCGTAAAGAGGGCAGGAAGGCCTTCAGCGCTAGTCTGATTGCCCTCAGCCCCAAAAGATTTAGACCAATGACCGCTGACTGTCAGATCATTGGTCTGGGTTCCCCACGCCGTGAGTGAGGTATCCGTCAATGCTGTTATCTCCGGCAATGTTTGCCAAACGGGTTCTCCCTTCAGAATGTTGTCCTCGCAAACCCACCACAGAAGATCCTCAGCGTAGTCGGACATCTTTCCTGAGAACTGGGACCATTGAGTTCTTAGAGCCCATTGAAGGGATCTCATTCTCAAGTGGGCCTCTGACACCAGACAAATGCAGGATGCCATGAAGCTGAGCAAACTCAAAATAAATAAATAAATAAATAAAAAAAATCGAAGGCCGGGAGACACTGGGCATTTTGAAATTTGGTGACCATCTGAAGAAGGACTTGAGCCCTCACCTCGGGTGCCAAGCTTTTTCCCTAGGATGTATCCAGTACAGCTCCGATGAACAGGAGCTTTTGAGAAGGTGTCATAAGGGACTTATAATTGAGGGAGAAGCCCAGTCTGTGAAGGGAGTGGCAGGTGATGTTGAGATGATCCAGAGCTGTTCAGGAGAACACGCCCTGATCAGCGAATTGTCCAGGTAGGGGTAGACGTGAATCCCCCCTCTCCTAAGACTCGCTACCACCACCAGTTTGGTGAAAACCCTTGGGCGGAGGTCAGCCAGTATAACAGAAATCGAAATTGAACCGCCAACTGCGAACCTCAGGTATTTTCTGTGCTTCAGATAGATCGCCACATGAAAATAAGCATCCGGAAGGTCCAATGACACCAACCAATCCTGAGTTGGAGGGCCTGAAGGATCTGAGAAAGTGTGACCATCTTGAACTTGTCCTTCCTGAGGAACTTGTTCATGTATCTCAATTCCAAGATGGGGCTCAGTCCTCCGTCCTTCTTGGGTATTAGGAAATAAGGGCAATATCATCCCTTGTTCCTCTCTGCTACCAGCTCCTGTTCTATAGCACCTTTCTCTAGCAGGGTTAAAATCTCCTGCACAAGGAGCAGATCTGGACTCCTTAAAGAGTGGTTCCCCAGTGGATTGCTCAGAAGACTCTATAAAAGGAAGGCAGTAAACGTGGGCTACGGTTTCTAAAGCCCAAGCATCCAAAGTAATGTCTCTCCATTCTTTTAGATGCTCAGACAGTCTGCACCCCACTCGTGAACTGTGACTCAAGACCTCAAAGAGGTTTTGAGGAGGCTGATGCAGCGGCAGATGATATAGAAGCCGCTGCTTGAGCTGGCTTTGCACCCCTTCCTGTTCCACCACAAGGAAATCTTCTTTGACCCCTTTGACTGGCCGTTCCCCTCGCCCTTCCAACTGGGGAGTAGTAGCGAAAAGATCTACCCCTCCAAGGTTGTCCACTAGGATGAAAAGGCTGAGGTTGCCTAATAGCAGCGCCTGAAGATTTGGCTGCTGCCTTCAAGGTCTGCAACTTCTCAAGACTCTCGTCAGCCTTGTTGCCAAAATGCTGAGACCCGTCAAAAGGCATGTGGAGAAGTCTGGATTGCACATCTGGTGCAAAACCACGCAAACCTGCTCATAACAGTGCTGGTAGCCATGGCTTTGCTGATGCCATCAGCAGAATCCAAACCTGACTGAATAGACTCGTACATGGCATCTTTGCGTCTCTAACTATGGCTAAGAAGCAGTCTCTTTATCCCCTGTCACATTCACCTGTGTCTCTGCAGGAGCGATGGACGAGCCTCCCTTGACCCGGAGTCTTCACTTCCCCTGTTTCACCCGGAGGAATACCTTGATCTTTAGTAGGGTGTGCACTCCATCCTGCATTCGCAGGGGCGTGATTCACTCATGTGATTGGTGCTAATGTCTGTAGGCCGAGTTCAGATGACAAACTGTGTTTTATGCCTTTACAGCGAGGCCGAGAGTTCAAGGCGCCAGTTTCTTCACTGGCTAGAAAGTCCTCCTCACAAGTGAACGTTGCGCGGAGAATGTTGAGTGTCCAAAATTGTCCATATTGTCTTTGTTTGCCGGTATTTTTGTGGGTGAGTAGCGCTGCATGTAGATGCCAGCTGCTGGTAGGTTTGTGCAGCGCCTTCAATTCGAGCGCGCCTGGTAATGTCTCTCCCTTTCCCTTGCAGGAGAAATTATGTGGTATTAGCGCCTCGAGTCCGGGTTCAGCGCTACTCGAGACTTGGTGGCTAGGTAAGTTTGCACAGAGGCTTTTGGTAAGTATGCACCGGAGAGAGAGAGAGAGAGAGAGAGAGAGAGAGAGAGAGAGAGAGAGAGAGAGAGAGAGAGAGAGAGAGAGAGAGAGAGAGAGAGAGAGAGAGAGAGAGAGAGAGAGAGAGAGAGAGAGAGAGAGAGAGAGAGAGAGAGAGAGAGAGAGAGAGAGAGAGAGAGAGAGAGAGAGAGAGAGAGCGCGCAGTGAAATAAGTGTCTGCGTTATTGGGGCAAGCACAATGAATAATGTCTCTTCTTTCTTTTACAGGGGTTTGTGCGCTCGTACAACTAACCTGGATTTCAGCGCCGCGGGAAGATTCGGTGAGTATGTGCAGCATTACTGATGTGCGCGTGTTAACGCAGTTCTTCTTTGTTCTTACAGGTGCCGGTGTAGAAGTCCCCTCTTCACTGGGGATAGCCGCGGCGTGGAGTAAGAACCAGGTAAGCTGAAGCAGAATGATCCAGAGCGGGTAAGCAGAAGTAGGATGATCCGGAGCAGGTAAGCAGAAGCAGGATGATCCGGAGCAGGTAAGCAGAAGCAGGATGATCCGGAGCAGGTAAGCAGAAACAGGAAGATCCGGAGCAGGTAAGCAGATGCTGGCTGATCCAGAGCACGGAAAGTGTGTTGCTGATACAGCTCAAAGTAAGCAACACGAAGCACTGGAAGAATCTTGGGTATGGCTTATATAGCCAGCCACACCCAAACACTAGAGAGCTCATGAATTATCATTCACTGTTTGGCAACAGGAAGTGGTAACCAGGAAGTTACTACTAACACTAGGAAGGAATGAAAGGAGGGATTTGTTATTGGTTCTTTGTGTGTCTATGCCAGGCCTGCCAAGCCTCCACCCAGCTTGCCTCAACTACCTGCCTGATACCCACGACATCCACTTTGGGAATATGCTCGGCAGCCATGGAAATGCAGTCCCATAGAGTGAATGTAAACTTTGCGATGGCACACTTGGAGTTGGCAGATTTGAGTGCCATACTCTCTGCCGAAAATACCTTCTTTGCCCATCCATCTACTCGTTTGTCGTCCCTATCAGGAGGGATGGTAGGGTATGCCGCTTGCTTAGATGTCGCAGTAGCTGCCTGCACCACCAGAATCTCTGGAGTGCGGTGTTTTGACAGGTCTTTGGGGTCACTACTGGAAGGGCGGTACTTCTTGGTCAAGTCCTTATTAACAGCTGGATTGGTCTCCTGTGTCTCCCAATTCGTCGCCCCCCCCCTTTTCTGCAAGGCAATGTGGAATAGTAATATGGGATACGACTGTGGACCTTTGTCTAAGATGTCAGTAAGGTCCTCTTGTTCATACGGCAATGGAGGTCTACTCCAACCCACCTAATCCACTACCTTTGACATTAGTTGACTGTAGGATGCATCTGCAAGCTCCCCAGCCTCTGGTCTCCCAAACTCCAACTCAGGTGAGGTATCTACCCCGCTTGCAGTCTGCAGGTTGTCATAGAGGTCCCTCATCCTTGACTCCTCTGCAATAAAAATTTCAGGTACATTAGCCGTACCATACTGTAGGCCAAATGGAGCCTCTTCATCAGACTGCTCATCCTCTTCATAAATGGAAGAAAGAGACTTAAAATAGTTTTTATTTGGTAGTGGCACATATGTTTTCTCAAGAATGAGGGGTTTTGTCAGTAATGGGTTCGACGCTGGAGTAGTCGTGGACATCTTTATCAGCACCATAGATTTAACTGGGGTGCTTGGCGTCGATGGTTGAGCTGGCAATGATGGTGCACCTGGCGTTGATACCTTTGGTGTCAATGTTGACGGCTTGGCTGGGGTTGAAGGCACCGCCGGTGTCGAAGGCGTCAACGACCTCGACTTATGCTTCCGGCTAGACTGATCCATCGATGGAACTTCATCAGATCGAGGCCTCAAGGGCTCACGATGCGGATCGGGCCTTCGTCCCGGGTTCGAGGGTGCGCACGATTTAGGTTGAGCCCTTTCCTTCCTGGCTTGCTTCGAAGGCGCGGTAGGAGCATGGATTAGAGGCTTTTGTTTTTCAAATATTTTGAGCATCTCTGCTCAGAAGGCCTCCAACTCGGCCGCAGTGGACTTTTTGGTTGGGGAAGAAACTCTCTCGGGGGGAGCATCAGATGACGAAGTCGACCTACATTGCCCTATTTTCGAGAACGAAGAAGAGTGGTTGGAGCCACTCCTCAATCGCAACCGTTTTGCCCTCTTACTCAGAGGAGCGTCGCCTCTTGACTCGTCAGTCAAAGGTTTCACGGCCAGCGTCAGAGAATTAGGGATTCGGCCTACCTTCAACTTCATAGACTGACAATTGGAGCAGTCGGAGGTGTTATGGTCCGCCCTGAGGTACCACCAACATATTCGATGGGGATCGGTCAATGACATTTTCGACAACAAAAACCCCAACACTTTTTGAACCCGGATCTCGGGATTGTCAGTGTCGATGATGAAGACATTTCAATTCTCGAAATAGAGAAGTCATCACAAAAGCGAAGAAGCACACTATATTTCTCGAAGCTAAAGCTGTCGTGGAAAAACTGAACTGTAGCCAAGGGGGGCTGCGCGTGCTATATATGCCTTTGATGACATCACCCTCGAGATGGAGGCCTTCGAGGGACATTGAGTTGATGCCATCGACGCATATCGGTCTATCCCAAATTATTTGTTCTGTAGCAGCTGAAGCTGCACAATTCATGTCAAAAGATGAGGAATGGACGGCCACCAGGGGGCGCGCGGATGAGTCGCCTCTCCGTGTGAGCGCTCTACACAGGGTCCGGAAAGTGGCAGTGAGCCCCCACTTCGAGACCCCCCCCAGAGCTGATTTTTGACCAAGAGACGTGGGAAGGTGTCCCCCCCACCTGAGAGAAAACCCGGAGAAAATCGGAAGCGGCATCGTGGTGAAATTAACGCCGGCGCTTTGAGGCCTTCGGCGCGGCGTGAGTTCCGCGGAACTCCCAACCCGGGCCTGCGTATACGCGGGAAGTGCCGCCCTCTGAGTCTGATCCGGCGCACTTCTCGGTCCTCCGCGTGGAACCGGCTGCGCACCTCTGCCAAGGGCGGTTGATACCCCCACCGCGACACGGTAGGCGGACCCCTCACCCCCCCTGCAAAGCTCAGGAGGCCCTGGTGGCTTGGTCCTTCACGTCCCCCGCGTTGGCGGGTGCTAACGTCGCTTCACGACCCGGATGCTGTGGGAGGCCTCCCTTTATGGACCCTAAAACCAGGCTAGCGAAATATACGTTTTCACCAATTGCCAGATCCCCAGGGCCCTCCTTGATTTCTATAATGTCGACTGCAGGATCCGAGGCCACCGCGACCAAGGCGGATGTTGCTGATTTGCTTGCCGAAATGAGGGGCATGCGAGCAGATATTGGCAATAGGATAGACAAGATCACGCAGAGGATCGACAAAATGGACGATAGGCTCGAACAGGTTGAGCACAACCAAACATCTCTGAATGTGCTGGAAGCACAGATGGATCACCGAATCGCAGATATATCGGACAGAGAGAATGAACTGCGCCTTAAGGTCGATGACCTCGAGAACAGGGAGCGCCGGAACAATATCCGAATATTTGGTCTTCCTGAGAAAGAGGGCGAAACCGAACTGGACCTGAAGCAATCGTTGCATGCCATCCTGAAGCTCCTATACAACGATGACTCAATTGACGCGCCTAAAATTGACCGCATCCATAGGGCCGGAGGTAGACCGGGGGCCCCGAGATCGGTCCTGGCCCGATTCCATAACTATGCGGACAGAGCGCGAATCTTGGACAAGGCCAGAAGCACCCCACAGCTGTCCTTGGAGAACTCCGTCATTTCACTTTTTCAGGATTTGTCATCCCTCACGTTGGCGATGAGGAAAAAGTGCTCTCCGATCACGAAAATGTTGAAAGACAAGGGCGTCAGGTATCGCTGGGGGTATCCATTTTCCCTCACTTTCGAATGGGAAGGCTCGACAATGAGACTTGTCTCGGAGAAAGACATTGCTGACTGTACGACGGATCTGCTGGGTGCGCCGGAGGGTGCTCCCTCTCATGAGGATCAAGGATCATCTGGTGGTGAATGGAAAGTCAAGGCTTCGCGGCGAAGAAGGATTCCAGGCTCTAGAAAATACAGAAAAATGAACACCTCCCAAGATATGGAACATTGACAGGGTGCCTGAGGTACTTTGACATACTATTTGGTTAGAGGTAAACTGGGAAAATTACTCCACCACGGAGGTTACGAACTCTCATGTGCGAGTCGACCTCCCTATATGTGACTGACTGTGAAAGGTCGCCTCCTCCAAGTGTGAGGTATTGTTAGCTCGATGTCTCGCAGATGTTAGAAATGTGATAAGGCATAATATCTCTGCTCCGCTAGCTCCTGGGGGAGGGTAAATGTCTCTGTTACTGAATTATTGTTATCGTTAAGTGCACACAAAAGTTGGGGGCTCACTGATATATATTATCCTATTATGATAGGACCGCCTGTTTTGCGGTCTTCACGGGTGGTCCGAGTTCGGCTGGGTGATGTCAACCTGGGCGAATCGGGCGCCGAATGTGTTGGGGACGGGGAGGGGGGTGGGGGAGGGGGTGGTTGGGGAACACACTTCTCACACTGATTTTGACACGACGTACACGCAGACACACCTTGCGCACACCGAGGCCCACGATATGCTCCAGACGAGTTGGTCGTCGGTCTCCATGGGATTCTCTGGGAACCAATCCCATCACGACGACCCATGCATAGCGATGGCCGACAGGAAATGTGCCGTGGCACAGAGGGAATGGCCGCCCACGATCAACAATTACACTCAAGATGGCACTCACACCCCGTAGGGACACATTACGCATTTGCACACTCAACGTCAAAGGCTTGAACTCTCCCACAAAACGGTCGATGGTGGCCAGGGAATTTAGAAGGTCGAATGTAGACATCTTGTTCCTTCAAGAAACGAGATATCGGAAGGGAGAGGAGAAAGCCATCCCATCACGTGATATCGGGCTCACCTACTGGAGCTCGGGTATACTCAAAAAGGCAGGGGTGGGAATTCTGGTTCGTAAATGCCTCCGAATGACAACCCTTGACATATGGACGGACAATGAGGGGAGGGCGATCACGGTTGTGGGCAATATAAGGGGCACGACGATTACTCTGGCCACACTCTATGCACCCAATCAAGGGCAAAATCGCTTTCTCCATAGAATCTCTGAAAAAGTCTTCAATATGGCTAAGGGATACACGGTCCTGGGCGGAGACTTTAACATATGGATGGATAGCTCTATTGACAGACAGACCAGGGCTGATGCTTTAGACCCTCCCAACACTCGAACTGAGGCTGAAATTAAGTCTACCCTTGATCTTTATGGCCTTGTAGACAGCTGGCGACATCTACACCCGTCGGAAAAAGGCTTTACCTTTCACTCCCTCCCCCACGACACACTCACACGCATCGATTATATCTTTCTCTCTAACGATCTTCTACGTGTACTGCAAGCTGCCACTATATACCCCTCCGCTTGGTCAGACCACGACATGGTCACAGTTGACATATCCTGGGGTGAGCTGTCGCCGCGCAACACAAAATGGAGGTGTAATGACTCCCTCTGGGCCGACCCGGTCTTTAGAGAGACCTTTGAGATAGAGATTGAGCAATTCTTTCCGACTAATGATACTGGGGAAGTAGGGAAGGTAGCTGTATGGGAAGCAGCCAAGGCTACTTGGAGGGGTATCCTTATAGGGGAGGGGGCCCGAAAGAAAAGGGAACGTACAATATTAGAAAGGGGCATCAGGGAGAAGCTTGCTGTGGCACAGAATCTGGCGCAGACCACCCCGGCTGATAGACCAAAGTACTTAGCTGAAACTAAGCAACTTAGAGAAGAATTGAGGATTCTTATTGCTGGCAAAACGGCCCAGACCTTGCAATACCTTAAACAGAAATACTATGAGAAGGGGGACAAGGCAGATGCTCTCTTGGCGGCCCGCCTCCGTGCGCAGAGAGCAGAGAGATGGGTCGACCAAATTGAGAGGAATGATGGCACCCTGATAGATACAACGGTCACATCCCCGAAGGACATACAGGAGGCATTTGCCTACTTCTATGAGGACCTATATATGTGTGACCCCCCTCCCCCTGTGGGGAGCGTGGATGCATATCTTGTGGGGGCGTGTCTCCCCGCCCTCACGGGCGCGGAGGCCGAATCTCTAGACGCTCCGGTCACTGGGGAAGAGGTGGAAAGTGCCATCAAGAGGCTGAAAATAGGGAAGGCCCCGGGGGAAGATGGATTTACACCGGGTTTCTATAAAGCATTCTCCACCCTCCTTGCACCCTTCCTAGCATCCTTGTTTAATCACATTCTTGACACTGGGCAGGCCCCTCCGTCCTTTTCTCGGGCCCTATTGGCTGTAATTCCCAAGGAAGGCCGAGACCCTAAACACTGTAGCTCTTATCGGCCCATCTCACTTCTTAACATCGACGCCAAGGTGTATGCTAGGGTCATCGCGGCTCGGCTCGAAACATATCTCCCTAGACTGGTGCACTCTGACCAGGTTGGCTTTGTTCTAGGCAGGCAGGGCGCAGATACCATGCGAAAAACACTCCACTTATTATACGAGGCACAGGGAATGGAGGGGGACCCATTGCTCTTATCACTTGATGCTGAGAAAGCTTTTGATAGGGTGTCCTGGGACTTTCTAGAAAGAGTATTGGTCTCATATGGGTTGGGATCCAGACTCTGCCGTGCCATTAGAGCATTGTATGCCTCCCCTACGACATCGGTGGCGGTGAATGGGGGATACTCACGTTGGTTCCCCCTTGAAAGAGGTACGAGACAAGGCTGTCCACTGTCGGCGATATTGTTCGTCATGTCCCTTGAACCGCTGGCGCAGAAACTAAGAAATGACGGTAGAGTCAAGGGCATCACGGTGGGAGAAAGAGAGTACAAACTGGGGCTATATGCGGATGACATCTTGCTTCATTTGACCGACCCCTTGGCCTCAATCCCAGCTGCGCTTGAAATAATTGAGGAATACGGCGCGCTGGCCGGCCTAAAAATCAATACGGAGAAATCAGTCCTCCTCCCGATTGATAAGAGTAGAGATTCTGAGATCGCACGCTTTGCCCCGTTGGGAGTCCAAGTCAGCCTCACTACCCTCCGTTACTTGGGCGTTAATGTTACCCGTGACTTCGATTCCCTATATGGTGCTAACTTCCCCCCACTGCTACTTGCCTTACAGAAAGATAGCCAACGGTGGTCTAAACTCACAATCTCCTGGATGGGTCGTTTAAATGCCATAAAGATGGTCTTTCTCCCCAAGATATTATATTTGTTCCAGATGCTCCCCGTTAGGTTGCCCCCGGAATATTTCGTAGATGTGCGAAAAATGTTTTTGTCCTTCTTGTGGCAGGGCCAAAGACCCAGAATCCCAAGACCCTTACTCCAGCTCCGCAAAGACAACGCGGGAGTAGGCCTCCCGGACATGGAAACATACTACAGGGCGGCGCAACTTAGAGTCCTTGTCCCACACTTTAGGCAACGCTCGGAACCCCAGTGGATAGCCTTAGATAATTACCACCTTCGTCCCTTTATTGTGCCTGAATGGTTATGGGTCCCCAGATCCCAGTTACGTGAAAGTGTTAGATCTCACCCTATCCTAGGTACATTATGGGCTATTTGGAGACCAGGCAAGAAAATGGTTGGAGTCACGACGTGGCCATCCCCCCTGGGTCACCTTTGGTCTCCAGGGATCCGTGACGCCATACCGGAACCGGGAAGCTACGAAACATGGTACCAGGCGGGGCTGGAAAGAGCAGGCCAATTATGGCGTGGGGGAACCTTCGTAACTATACAAGAGCTCCAGGAAGCGCTTGGCATAGGAGCACTCTCGGTCTTCCTCTATCTGAGACTCAAAGGGGTGATGACAAGGCCTGTATGGAAAGACCAGCTGCAGAGGGACCTTACCCCTTTTGAGGCGATCCTTGATCGATGTACAGGCTCCAGTGGTCTGATCAGTGCTATGTATTCGGCCATGATCGAGACTGACATCTCCCCTTCTTTGGTGCTCAAGGGCAGATGGGAGGCGGATATGGGCAGACAGATCTCCGAAAAGCTGTGGCTACACATCTGCAGACGCACTGCGAAGTCCTCAATATCCTGCCAATACAAATTGCATGCTATAAAACTTTTGTATAGATGGCAGTATGACCCGATCAGGCTCGCCAAAATGTACCAAGGTGTTAGTCCATACTGTTGGAGGGGTTGTGGGGAGCGGGCTGGCTACTGGCATATGTGGTGGGGGTGTACCATGGTCCAGACTTACTGGTCGGAGGTTCTTAGCTGGATCAGGGACCTGGATGATGAAGAGAGGGTGAAGCAACCAATGTTTGTCCTCTTCGGTCTGATCGAAACAGGAGACGACGTTGTGAAAGCGCCTAGGATGGTACAGGGCCTCCTGATGGCTGCGCGAGCTTGCCTCACCATGGTTTGGAAGCGGCCCAAGCTCCCTAGTAAAACCGAATGGCTTGGGGTGGCACAGAATCTCTACAGAATGGACTGCCTGACCGCTACGTTACGCGGAGATCGTACTAATGTTGAAAGTGCCTGGTCTGAGTTTAGAGCCAAGCATGCCCCGTAAAGACAAAGTGTGCAATACATTGTTGTGATTTGTGCCAATAATAGTAACAAATGAAGATTTTTGTTGTGGCGGCTCTCTGAGTTGCGTTATGTGTAATGGTCGGTCATCATACTCATATTCGAAGTTCTCTGGTGTTGTCTCGCTGTGCAAGGAGGTTTCCCAACCATTTATTTGGAGATATTAGAGAAGGGGGGGGAGGGGGGAGGGGGAGGGGTGCGACTGGGCGTTGTTGTTCTTGTTCACTATACTGTTCACTTTTCAGGAAATACTGTACAGGATTTATGTTGATGATACTTCTCTCTTGTGCTCTTTCTACTTATACACTGAAATTTCTTCATCGCAATGTAAGTGAATGTTCAACTTGTATAAACTCAATAAACTTTGAATTTAAAAAAAAAAAAAAAAAAGATGAGGAATACGTGGGAGGACACAATCCATTCAAAGCTGCAATACTGCCAGAAAGAGGTGGTGTATTTAGGACAGACAATATCATCAGCAGGCAGAAGCAGAAAGGGCAGCAGGGGTGGAAGGCACACCACAGCAAAGTACTGGGAGGCAGATGCAACAGTTCTTGGGCCTGTGCAATTACTGCTAGTCCTGGATTGTTTACTATTTTACTTAAGCCAGGCCCCTCCTACAGGAGTTGAAGTAAACTCAGAAGGTGAAGGACACCTGAAATGATTGAATAATTCAAGGAATTGAACAACACACTCAGCAATGCACCTGTATTAGCGATCCCAGATTATAATAAATAGTTTTTCTTTTTTTGCATGCTAATGGTCAGGGGATGCCAGCTGTCCTCACTCCAAAGACTTCACAGGGACACAACCCTTTGGCCTATTACAGTGGTCTTCTTGACCCAGTAATGCAGGGGCAATTTAAATGTGAGCAAGCACTTTCAGCAGCAACATTTGCCATCCAAAAATCATCCACCATTATCATGGTATGCCCAGCGACACTATGTAGAGTACAGTGTCTGCTATCCTGGATAAATCGAAGTCTACCCTTACCACTCAATGGGTTTTGGGGGGGTGAGGTGATATTATCAAATCACTCAATTAACATAGTGAGGTGTCACTATCACAGGTTTCCCCCTTTCTCACCTGTTTTCGTTGCCTGATGACTTCTTTAGATGGAGTCTTCTTTCTTATGGTTCGGGTCTTATACAAGCCTGCTCGGCCGTCCTCGGCTTCCAGATTGCGTTCAGCTTCGATGTCCAGGATCAAGGGAAACTCCAGGAATTCAGAAAAGAGGAAGAGGTGCACGCGGTAGCGGTGCAGGGATTCCGGGAAAGGCTGGACAAGAAGGAGGGAAGGTAATTGGAAGAAGGGGATCCAGGAACCAGGAAACAGCAGAATAGTACAAGGGAGAGTACGGAGCACACGTCCGGTCACAGCTAGCAGCAGCGTTGAGACGCGCGGGCCCGCGGGGGTGTGGTTTCTTTATAGAGCACGCTGCGTAGAATGTGAAAACTGGTGAGCAGCGTTCTTGGCTTGCTGCCATGTTGGTAGTACTATGGAGTGTAAACCCTGACGTGTCAGGGACCAGGAGGCCCAGAAGGGGCGAGTTTGATGGTTCATGACAGTCACATTGTTAATCCAGCAACATTTCCCACAGAACCAGTGCAGCCAGGTGACTATATGAATAATTTTACTACATATCAGCACACATTAGTTGACCTTACCAATGTTAAGATCCATTAGGGGAAGGAGAGATCATTTTTGTTGACAGGGCTACAATGACAGATCAGAACACTGGCTGCAGACACACGGGAGCGGCAGTAGCACGCTATGAGGAAGAGGAGTTTGAGGTCATATCAAAAGTGAGACTGCCACAACACTATTCTGCACAAGCAGCACAACTTGAGGCATTAATAACAGTAATAGAAATATCTAAAGGATGTTGTGGCACCATTTATTCTGATTCAGCATGTGTCATATCAACTGTACATTCAGGGCTGTTCAGATGGAAGAGAGGCCTTTAAAATAATCAGATGGCACACTGGTGGAACATGCAAATTTATTTTCCATATCAATAGAAGTGCTGCCCCTTCCTTCAGCATTAACAGTTGTGAAGTGTGCAGCTCATACCAAAGATACAGACTTAATATCTCAGGCCAATGATGCAGCTGAAACAGCAGCAGAAAAAGCAGCATATTTACCACATGTTACAGAACTAGTTCCCACGTTTACAAACATTCCACGAAAGCAAGTACAAATAACTGAATCCTACAATGCCCTACTATGGTGCAATTGATAGAGTTACAGGGACGTGCCCCACAGCAAGAGCAAGCACTGTGGACAAAGAGAGGGTGTTCTTGATCCCCTACAGATTTAATATGGAGACAGAATATTTCAGGGAAGCCTTTTATGCCCCAGGAGCTGCTTAAGGTTGCCTTGAACAATTGCAATACACAGCACACACATCCAAAGAGAACATTGCAGCTGACCTAAAAGAGGAGTGGTTTGTTCCAAATTTGCAGAGTTCATCGTGTAACATGCCAACATTATACCGCAGGTCACATGCTGGAAATGTTTAAGGCAACTTTGCCCCGCCCTTCAGGACCCTTTCGACATCTCCATATCGACTATGTAGATATGGTTCATACATACAATAATTTCCACTATTTGACTGCAGTTGTGTACCCATTCTCCCATTGGCTTGAAATAGGTCCCTGTGCCCATCGCAATGCCAAATCCGTTGCTAAATTGGTTATACGCAAGGGGGGTAATCTTGAGGTGTTGAGCTCTGATAATGGGCCACATTTTTTCTATTACATCTTCAAAAGAATTACTTCCTTATTGGACATGAAGAAAATTGTGTTCAGTTTACCACCCTCAAGCCAACGGGATTGTGGAGCGCCTCAATAGCTTATTAAAATAATGCCTTAGGAAGATGTGCAAAACACTTCACTTTGCTTGCTTTGAGGAACCAGCCTGGTTCCGACAATCATCTGACCCTGCACAGGATTGTTACAGGCAGCAGGCTGCAAGCACCACTTACTCCTGTCCGCACGACTTCTGATGCTCACAGTTCAGCAAACATTTTGGGGGATGAGTTTCAGGGACATTTTAGGGAGCTTACCAATTCTCTTAAGTTCATATCCCAACAGGTTGGGCCCTGCCAAAGTCGGCAAACTGCACCAAGAGCAGAAGCACCAATACCACAAGACGAACCATCAATACTACAGTAACCACAAATGTACCCAGGCGATAGGATTTTCATCAAGAACGTTACGTAAAAGTGGAACCAACATGGGTTCCTTGGCCTGTTTGAGATGACTTCCGCCACACAACTGCTGTGTAGGTTTGCTGGTCGCAAGGCATGGCTCCATTTGTCAGACATCCAGAAAAACAAAGCCATCACCACTGTGACAGGAGAAGAAAAGGGGACAGATACAAGGAGAGTATCCGGCCGCTGTGACATTTTTTTAACCTCGATTAGTTTTTTTGGCAATCGGACTTTCTTTTTTCAACTTCACAGCAGACGAGACCGGGAGGAGTAATGAAATATATGTTATGTTTGATTGTTGTTTGCTTTCATTTTTCTCTTCCTTTCCTTTTGTTTAAACAAGAATGTTTTTTTCCACAACGGAGCACTACTGAGATATGTATCAGAAAATATTATTAGGTCCATGACCAGAAGTAAAAGGGATGTTTTAATTTAAGAAATTGTCTTGGGCATCACTAGGGATGAGCATCACACAGACATTGATAATATGTGGTATAACCACATGAGGGCAGTGGGAAAAGAGAGGGAAAATGATACATGCTATGTCTGCTTCGTCCACATGCGACAGGTGCACCCAAACTCTTTGTCCGACAGGAAGTACCAACACAGACAGCATAACGGTTTGGTTCACCTGGTCTTATGCAGGGTTAGGGGACACAGGGTCCGTGTACAGTGGGAGGAAGAGGACAATGTTGGTTATGAAAAGGAAGGATGCAGAAATAACGCTCGGACACAGCAGTGACATGTTTTTGGTCATAAACATCTATTCAGCATAAAAGAGGGTTGGTAAAATTCCTGCCTGTCCCTGCATCTAAGAGGGGTTTACCTACTTCAAAGAAAACTAATACAAATTTCAGGATATCAAACAAATAGTCACTGTTGTGTCATAAAACCCTACTACTGACCCAAACACTCTTAACCGGAATATAATATGCAAGGATATTTTCTCAACTGAGCAAATAATGGAAAAAGTGCGTTGCCAACAAAAAGGTCAAAATAAAGAAATGCTCTCTTTCAAAAATAAACTGTGTTTTCATATCCAGGGAATTACTCCTTTCCTCTGAATTCTGCTTTCTTCTGCTTAACTAACTAGGAAGTTGTTATTATGTGGTTTTCTTAAAAGTTCAAAATAGCACAAACAAAAGTTCAATTTGAGATGCGAAGGGTTTCCCTGTTCCTGGCTTCTTTCAGACTTCTCCAGAGTCCAAAACACTACTCTGTCAGTCAAGGGATTTGTCTTCTTTCTTTGGCCCCTTTTAAGCTTTCTCAATAATGTACCACACAACTGCTGGGTCCCAGACCCTGTGTTCTCTTAAATAAAGGCCACCGTAGGCTTTTGGCTATCATAGGTGTGGGTGTCCCAGACTCTCCATGCAGTAGTATGTCAGCTTGGTGTACTCTCCTTCCAAGCATATAAATCATCTATCTCTTTGGCTCTCGGGCCCTAGACCCTCTTATCCTTTGGTTATCGTATGGGTGTGAGTTCCAGAATCCCAGTTCTGCATCATAGTGGCTTGGCTTACTCTCCTGCCAAGCACAGGATATTGTCTCTCTTGTGTTTGGGGTCCCAGACCCTTTTATTCTCTTGCTTTCGTATGGGTGTGAATCCCAGACTCACTGTTCTAAATCCTGACAGTTTGGTTTACTCTCCTGCCAAGCATAGGATATTGTCTCTCTTGTGTTTGGGGTCCCAGACCCTTTTATTCTCTTGCTTTCGTATGGGTGCGAGTCCAACCTTTCCATTCTTAATCCGGATAGCTTGTTTTTTTCACCTGCCAAGCATAGGATATTGTCTTTGGGGTGCCAGACCCTTTTATTCTCTTGCTTTCATATGGGTGCGAGTCCCAGACTTGCTATTCTGAATCTTGACAGCTTGTTTTACTCTTTTGCCAAGCATAGGATATTTTCTCTTCTGTGTTTGGGGTCACAGACCCTTTTATTCTCTTGCTTTTTCTGCGTGGGTTCCAGACTCGCAGTATCTTCTTAGGGTTCCAGACCTTCTCATTGCGTTCTTTCTTCTCGCTCACCTGCTTCCCTAGACCTCTAGTCCCTATCGGGATGCCCGCGTACCTTCATGCGTGGTTCACATCTTTCGAGACGTGGGACGTCTGTGCGAGGCTACGGCAGCATTCAGGTGCTTTGTTTTGTCAGCTTCGCAATATTCTTAGTTTCTCCTGGAGTGCCTTTTCTTCAGCTGGCGGGTCCTGAGATCCTGAAACGCCCAGAGGGTCATTTGGGCTGCGATACTGGTAGTCCTTGCATCCTGGTCTATGCCCGGTCCTTCTTCGTACACAGTGTTCAGCTCTCCCAACTTGCAGCCAGTGCTCCAGTGTCACTGAGAACTACTCTCAGGAGAGGGGATCTCTTTCACCTGGTTTCCCTCATCTATTTCGAATGGGTTTGTCCCAATCTGGCTCAGCGGGAGACCAGACTGCTCAGCACAGTTCTTGGGATCAATCTTCCCACTCCTAGCCATCTTCTACGTTCGAGTACTTGTATTACCAATGAATGGAAGACCAGTTGAATTCCCTTGTGTGTTAGTCACTTTCTTAGAATAAGGTTGGTTTGGTTTGCAAAAGTGGATATTAGCACTGTTTACACCAAGGGAAGGAGGGTTTGGTTTCGGTAAAGACACCCCTCTCGAGACATGTTCATACACAGACAGATAAGTGGAATGGTGAGATGGAACACTGTATGGTTCTGATAGGAAATATAATTGGTCCTCCAGGGATGCTCTTTAGTTCACCCCCAGATCCTGAAAAGTACACTGAACATTGTAGATAGTAATGGCGATTTCTGTTTTATGAACTGTACACCTGAGGAGTACGCAGCACAGGGAGAAAGCTTATGCAGTGCTGTAAGGCATGGGTCCCAAAAGATGATTGGGATAGGAAGCACGAGGAGTTATTGGTTAGTAAATTAACCAAAGGGGGGAGTGTAAATATGCAAGTCCAAAGTCCTAAACATGGGCACAAGCATAAATTGAGAACACTCTTTTAGTGAGGTATTAGGCCCCTGGTTGTGACGTGGCTGTCACATGCTTTTTTTGGTGCATTTAGGGTAAACATACTTTTGCCACACTTTTAGGGAGTGTTCAGGCTGTCTGTTGCATAGCAAAACTTACGTGTATCAAACACTTTTTGATTTTCATTCTTTTTATCACACCTATATAATTAGATAAGGTTATGTAACTTGGATTTACTGATTGAGTTTTATTAAGTATAGTTGTTAGTTGTTGTAATGAGAAAGCGGTCTGCCGTGTTAGAATAGGACACTGTTAAAGGCTGCCGATTTTGCCATTTTAGTGTGGTAGGCCGCATTTCAATGCTGTGGTCATTTATTTCTGCTGTTGAGCAGACAACTCTAAGTAGCCAAGGTCAGGACGGAAAGGGATGCTGTACAGTTTCCAGTTAATTGTTGCGAGGGAGGAAGCTCTCAGGGGCCTGAGGCACCCGCTGTCTCGAGACAGCAGGTGCCTTCCCAGACGATAGACAAATGAATACACAATGGTTGGGAAGGCCACAGCGAGATACACGAGAAGGCCCCGACAGCAGCATTGCCAGAAGGAAGAACTAGGTTGTAAGCACAGTGCCCCCACTGGAAGAAAGGCACTCAATGCAGTGGTAAAAGTGTCTCGGTAAAATGAATAAATAGAAGAAATTAATTTCCAGAAGCAGGGCCTCAGACACATTTTTTTTTCATTGTGAGTTTTTTTTCATTGTGAGAAGATAACTAAAAGGTTGTGTCCAGAGTTGGCAACATGTATTGAGATGGGTGTCGCAGAGTGACCATGTGCAAGGGGCGGGAGGCCAAGAGATCCAATTAAGAGGAAGGGATTGTAGTGTTCCATGGGTTGCAACAAAGGTTTGACCTCGCTGATGTCCACTCATTATATGATTGGTCCGTCTCGATGGGATGCTACAGCCCAAGCTGTCTCAGGTGTCGTCTTTAAATTAGGGTAGAGTTTTTTTTATTGCACCTTGAAGAGTGCTATAAGGGTGTAGAAGTAAGGTTTGGACAAAATGGTAGCATGGTTTGTGATATAGACTTTTATTAATAAAAAGAGGGTTGGAGAAAGGCCCCTCTATCCCTAAAACTAAGAGGGGGTTGACCTATCTAAAAGTAAACTAATTAAATTGTCAGGAAATCTGAAACCAAAAAGTCTGTCACTGTGGTGTCTCAAAACATACTTCTGACCCAAACACTAATTATCTATGACAACTGTGCAAGGATGGTCTCTTCTCAAAGTAAAAAGTGTTGGTTGTGTTTTCAACCAACAGAAAAGCTCCCAGTTTTGCTGGTAATAAAAATGATACAAAATAATGTTGCAGAATACAAGATACCAGTACTAGGGTTGTGCTCCTCTACCCTAGATTTCTTCTCATCTTAAGTCACTCGGTAGTACACGAGGAACTGTTTCTTTGCATCACAGTTCTTGTATCCTACGAACTTGGCACGCTCTGCTACCAAGCATAGGATTCCTTTTATAAGTCCAAGGGTTCTTCAACCTCTTATCCTTAACCTCTCATGTGGGTTGCGGGTCACAGACTCACACTACTTAACATGGCTTGGTTCACTCTTCTGCCAAGCAAATGTTCTCCAATAGGCAGTCTCTTTTCCTCTTACAGGGTTCCAGACCCATTTTGCTTTCAACTTTGGCTTCTCATATGGGTGCAGATCCTAGACTAACACTGCTGCGTTTTATCTGCTTGGTTCACTCTCCTGTCAAGTATACAACGGTCTCTCATTTGTTTCAGGGCCCCATACCCTCTGTTTCAAGCTTCTGAGTTCAACTTGTTGTTCCCCGGGATTTCTAAAGGTCCTGTGGAACCTGCATACCTGTTTTCTTCCTTCTCTGAGGTGCCAGCATTTTCCGGGCAACTGTGTGACTTTTGGAGATTCTGGTAACCTTCAGGCATCCAGTGGAGTTTGCAGCGGTTCTGCAGTCTGATGCCCTTTTCCAGCTGCGCGTTCTGTCTCTTCTGCACTTTGCTGGGCTCTGGGAGGCAGAGAAAATTCACCCGGCAACCACCAGAGTAGGCCTCTCCAGATGGAACACACTAGGGTTCTCTCTTCCCCAGGCTTGGGCTAGTTGCTTGCTTGCACAGTTCCCGCTATTCCTCATTGGAGGACGGCTCTTTCACTCTTGCATCTCTCCTGTGCTTCAGCTTGAACTCCCTTCGAACTCCCGCGTGAGATTGATGTATTGATTTGGGCCAATTACTGGCCTTTGGAAACAAGACCGCTCGCTTTGCTTCTTGAAAAAGATCTTTAAACTCCCGTCCATCTTCTTCATCACAGTACCAGCCTTAAAGCGACATGTGTGATATGTTGTACTTTATAGTTTCTCAGTGTTGTCATATAGGTTAGGTTAACTGACCCGACAATAAAATATATCCTCCTGCCCCCTCCATGAATACATGGAGGGGGGAGGAGGATTTAGAGTGGTAGAAGGGGTTGAATATGGTACAGCGGGTTGATACCGCATTTTCTCATGATGGTTGTCCCCAATCCCATAGGGGGATTACTTCGCCATGTGATCCTACCTTGGTGCACCACCCGGAGGAGGACTACTGCACTGAGGACGCACCGCCCTGGCCCATGGGAAAGGTCTCCCCTCCCCTCCAGGGGAGAAGGGTCATCGTCAGATTAATCACAGTGCCAACCAATTAAAATTATGCATTTTGTGCTGACTATGGCATTTTGATGGTCACGAGAAAGGAAACTTCCAATTATATTGCTTAATGTATGGTGTTCTTTAGAGGCTCAATGACGAATAGCCAATGAAATATAAGATTAAGAATTAATGTTGCATTTGTAGAAAATATAAATTTTGCGGTTTCTTGCTTTAAATATTGCTGCCCCAAGTGGGTGTGTTGAGATGGTCCTCAGTTCAGTTCTATGGAGTTGTCTGATTCTCCCGGCTGTATTTGCAAATAAAAGCCTTTTTGACTTGCAATTCGTGCACTCTATTTTTGATAACCTTTGCGTTACTCTGGGGTACTATTATTGGAAGGTGGTACATTCCAGACAGGTGAAAAATATTCTGGACACCGCCAGCACATGTGGGAGCTCCGATACATATGCATTGGCAACTCAAACCGTTGCTTCACGCCAGTATGTGTTATAACCTTAGTATACCGTGCAGGCGTAGCTGAACCCACGTGTTACAATAAAACAAGGCATGTGAAATCCCAAAGTGGATCATCCACGCTTCCAACCTATTGCATAGTCTTAATCTATTTACCCTGTCAAGGCCACAGAGCATCATCTCTGGACCCCTTCATGCACGACATTTAACCCATTGCTTCAGCTGGTGTGAAACAGTTAGCATTGCAAGCATCCTTGCAACTCAACTACCCCTTCCCTCGTGTGAGTCAGGAGGAGACAGAGAGAGAAAAAGAGAGAGAGAGAGAGAGAGAGAGAGAGAGAGAGAGGTAGGGAGGGGAGAGGGAACACACACTGGGATTGTAATAACACTAATTTTCTCATGATGCTATATTGCTCTCCTACTGCCAAATGTCTATGATTCCATGTGTGTGCGTTTCTCACTTTCTTTCTCAATATAATCAGGTGACCACTCTCGTTAGTCGATTCCGGAGCATCAACAGGCTGCCAAATGACTGAAATGCAGCTAATAAGCATGTGAAAACTAATTTTCTGATACTTGAAAATACCAAAGTTCATTCACTGGCTGCCAATCCACCCACACAATAAATTGCTCCATTATCTAAAGTCAGGTAGTTAATTGCCTGGAACAAAGGGCTTTGGGTGTGCTAAGTCCACAATAACCAATTACTGCCCAAGCAGCACCCCTATAATATACTCAAGGGAATATTAACACAACTACTAAGGTAGCGGATACCAATGTCATTCAAATATATCTACGTCTCACAGGCTTACTGGATTAATTGAACGAATGTGCAGATTCATTTGAACAGATAACTTAAAATGTTGCATAGTGTACAGCAAAAGTCTTTATCTACACTTGATAATTCCAAAAGCTCTGTTAAACTGACACTTGACATTTACATTAATGGAAGCATTCCAAATGATAAAACGCCGGATAACACATTGGAAAAGGACAGATAAAGCATTGTGGATGGTACGGTGCTGGTATGCTTCATCATCTGGACTTTTTGCTCTTATTCACGGTACTCTCTCATCCGGAATAATGACATTCTAATATCTGGCATCTGTGGTTCTACAAAGGTAGCAGATAAAAAGCTTTATTCTTGATCTTAGATGGCAGAAATGCCCTCTCTGCAATTAGGCATGGCATGCAGAAATTAATAAAGGTAATGTGTTTTGAGTCACAAAGAATGTCTTGTTCAGACTTAGTCCTTCTTCCTAATGTATTCCCAGTTTTATGTGGTGAATTGCGTCACATTTTGTGTAAAACGAATGCTACCCACATCAGAAATATGGAACAAGTTACCTACCTGTAACTGTTGTTCTCCAGCATGGGTCTGGCATGGATTCACATGCTCATGAATATTCCCCGTCGTCAGGCTGGGAATCCTCGGTAAAGAAAAAACCAGTATCATTTTCGTTTCTGATCTGTCTTTCGTAGTAGTAACCAATCACTGGTCTCTGCGTCATACTGACCACAGCCAATGACTGCCCTCTACCTAAGCACCGCCTCTGGCAGCCATCTTCAGATTTGGAAGCACGTGAAGTGGCAGTATGACCAAGTGAAGAGCCGCAGAGGGGTAGGCGGGAGGGTTCGCATGTGAATCCATGCCAGACCCATGCTGGAGAACAACAGTTACAGGTAAGTAACTTGTTCCTTCTCCAGCATGGGGTCTGGCATGGATTCACATGCTCATGAATAAAGAATACATAGCAGTACACACATGCACAACCACGGGAGGTGGCAAAGGCTCAACATTAAGCATTACATCAAACTCAACATTAAGCATCTTACCTCCTCACCAGGCTCACCTCAGGCGAACAGGTTGCGCAGCACTGCTTGGCCGACCCTGGACTCCTCCCTGGAATCCCGATCGACGCAGTAGAATTTCGTGAAGGTGTGCGTCGACCTCCACGTAGCAGCCCTGCATATGTCCAGCAGGGGCACACCAGAAAGGAACGCCGTGGTAGCTGCGATCGCTCTGGTGGAATGGGCTCTCGGACGGCCAGGCAGAGGTCGGTTTGCCAACCGATGACAGTACATGATACAGCCGGAGAGCCATCTGGAAATGGAAGCCTTCGAGAGAGCCTTCCCCTGATTGACAGGTCCAAAGTTCACAAAGAGTTGTGACGTCTTCCGAAAACACTTTGTGCGGTCCACGTAGAACTTCAGCGCTCTAGCCACATCCAGCGAGTGCAAAGTCCTCTCAGCCGGCGACGAAGGCAACGGGAAGAATACAGGCAACACCAAGGGTTTGTTGAGGTGGAAGTCCGACGGTACCTTGGGCATGAAGGAGGGGTGCGTCCTGAGCACTACCCTCGTGTCGTGAAAAGTCAAGTACGGGGCCTTGCAGGAAAGGGCCTGGATCTCTCCCACCCGTCGTGCGGAGGTGATGGCCACAAGAAACGCTGTTTTCCACGACAGAAACTTCAACGGGGCCGAGTGCAGAGGCTCGAACGGAGGTCCCATGAGCTTGGTCAGCACCACGTTGAGCTCCCACGCCGGGGCCGGAGCCTTCACCGGCGAGAACGATCTGAACAGTCCCTTCATGAACTCTTTCACCAGACGATGAGACCACAAGGACGTCCGCCCCGTGGTTCTGGTGTATCGGGAGATCGCAGCAAGATGAATCTTGATGGACGCGTGTGCCAGTCCAGCTTTGGCCAGCGTCAGCAGGTACGGCAGTACTTGGGGAGCCGTAATCCGTAGAGGGTTAATCTTCTGTGCGTGGCACCAGACAGAGAACCTCTTCCATTTGTGTCCGTAGCATTTAAGAGTCGAGGACGCCCTGGCCTTTGCAAGAACCTCTCTGCAGTCGGCCGGTATGTCGTATCCTTCAAACTCTAGCGCTGCAGGAGCCAGGCCTGCAAGTTCAGCGATTTCGGGTCGTGGTGGAGGATGGCGCCTCCTTCCCTGGAGAGCAGATCCGCGTCCACCGGCAGCTTGATTGGCGGGGACGCTGACAAATCCAGAAGGTCCGGGAACCATATCTGCCTCGGCCACGCAGGTGCGACGAGGATCATCCTGCACCGTGACCTCTTGAGCTGGTTGACGAGCCGGATTAGCAGTGGCAGAGGAGGGAACGCGTAGAGGAACAGGCCCTCCCAGGGGAACGAGAAAGCATCGCCCATGCTCCTCGCCTGGGGAAACCTGCTGGCGAACCTCCGGCACTTGGAGTTCGTCGCCGTCGCGAACAGGTCGATCTAGGGTGTGCCCCACCGTCGGAAGAGGCGATCCACTAGATCCTGCCGTAGTTCCCACTCGTGGCACGAGCGCAGCTCCCTGCTGAGTGAGTCGGCGATGGTGTTTTTTATCCCTGCCAGATGAAACGGCACCAGAAACATCCCTTGGGCAACTGCCCAATGCCACAGGTCCTGCGCCTCCTTGGACAGTGCTGGGGACCTGGTTCCGCCCCTGTAAAACATGGTGGTGGTGTTGTCGGTGAAGATCCTCACCACCTTGCCCTTGAGGGACGGAAGGAAGGACCTGAGGGCCCAAAACACTGCACGGAGCTCCAGGACGTTGATATGTAGGGATTTCTCCGTCGGGAGCCAAAGGCCTCTTGCGTTCAGATTTTCGGTGTGCGCTCCCCACCCTTCCAGGGAGGCATCCGTGGTCACTCTCTCCTGGTGGGCTGGGGTCTGGAAGTCCATGCCCGCCGTCAGATGCGCGCGGGTGCCCCACCACCGGATCGCTCGTCGGAAACTCTTGTCGAGTGTGATCCTTTCCTCGAAGCTGCCCGTCGTTTGGATCCAGCGCGCGTCCAGGAACTCCTGCAACGGGCGCATCCGGAGCCTGCACATGGGAATGAGGTAGATACAGGAAGACATCATTCCGAGGAGGGACTTGATGGACCTCACCTTGGCCGCGTCGGCCACCAGCATCCGCTGCACCTTGCCCAGGATGGTCCTGGTCCTCTCCTCCGACGGGGAGGCCAGAAGGGACACTGTGTCGAGCCTCGCTCCCAGAAACAGAGCGTCTTGCGCGGGCACCAGGTGGGATTTGGCGTAGTTCACAGAGAATCCCAGGTCCGTGAGAAGTTGGACGGTCCTTGCCGTGTGAACCACGGCGAGCTCCCTTGTCTTGGCTCGGATGAGCCAGTCGTCCAGGTAGGGGTAGACGTGGATCCCTTCGCGGCGCAGCTGAGCCGCCACCGGTGCGAGGCACTTGGTGAACACCCTGGGTGCCGACCGTAGACCGAAGGGAAGGGCTTTGAACTGGTAATGGCGCCCTTGGACCACAAACCTGAGGAATTTTCGGTGCCCCTTCAAGATGGGAATGTGGAAGTAGGCATCCTTCAAATCCAACGACGACAGGAAGTCTCCTTCCTCCAGCTGGCCCAGGACGTGCTGGAGGGTGACCATCCGGAACGTTTGCGCCTTGATGAACTTGTTCAGACGTCGCAGGTCCAGGATGGGGCGCCATCCCCCCGTCTTCTTCTTCACGAGGAAGTATCTCGAGTAGACTCCGGAGCCCCGAAGCCTCTTCGGGACGGGTTTGATGGCGCCCTTCTTGAGCATCGCCTTCACCTCCAGGAGAAGTTGAGGGACGTGAAGTTCTTTCCTGGCCACGGGGGGGACGCGCGGACACTTTCTCTGAAACTCGAGCGCGTGGCCCCGGGCCAAGGCGTACAGCACCCAACGGTCGGTGGAGATGGACTCCCACACGCTGACGAAGCTCGCCAGCCGGCCTCCCACCGGGGTGCTTCGGTGGGGGCCCGACCCCACGGTCGGTTCAATCCTGCTTCAACGAGGCCTTGCCGCCTTGCCCTTGGCGACGACGGTGGGGTCCGCCAGATTTGCCTCGTCCTCTGTAGGCCTCCTGAGACGACGAGCGGGCCGCTTGACGGTAGGAGGAGAAACCGCCGCCGGAACCTTTGGAGGCGCCCTTGCCTCCGCTGCTCCGAAAGGGCGTCCGTCGTTGTTGTAGAACTCCAAGGGCCCGGGCCGTCTCGGTGTCCGCTTTAATGGCCTGAAGGGAATCGTCCACTGTTTTCCCAAACAGGTTGTTCCCATCGAAGGGCATGTCCAGGACTCTGGTCTGAACGTCTTGACGGAAGTCCGTAGCCTTGAGCCATCCACGCCGCCTAAGGCAAACGCCGTTGCCCAACTGGCGGAACCCAGTGTCGGCGATGTCCGTCGCAACGGTAATGGCGTGGTCCGAAGCCACCTCACCTTCCTGCAGGATCTCCAGGGCCTCTGCCCTCTTGTCGTCCGGCAAGAAGTCCAGCAGGGGAGCCAGTTTGTACCAGAGCTCCCTGTCGTATCGGGCCACGATAGCCAAGGCGTTGGCAGCTTTAATCGTCGTCGCTGCAGACGAGATGACTCTGCGTCCCATAGCGTCCAATTTCTTTCCCTCGCCGTCCGGTGGGGAAGTCGAAGTGGAGGCCGCACCCCCCCCGCTTTTTTCCTGGCCGCCGCGGAGACGACGGAGTCCGGGGTAGGCTGCGCCCGAAGGCACAGGGGGGCCGTGTCCGGGACCCGGTACTTTTTCTCGTACCGGTCTCTTCTAGCTGGCGTCGTGGATGGGTTCTTGAGGAGGGTGAGGCCCTCATCCCAAATGTCGTCCAATAGAGGCACCGCGAGGACCGTCTTCCTCTTGGCCTCGCGCCGCTGATAAAGGAAACCTTCCTTCTTCTTCTCCTCAGGGCAGAGTTGGAAAAGCTCGGATGCCCTGGCGATCATGGAGTGGAACGATCCAATCTCGTCGGGCGGAGAAGCCCTGGTGGGAGGCGACGACGGTAAATCCTCGTCGTATATCTCGTCGTCCGTACCCGTTGCTGCCGTGTCAGTACCCGTATCATCCCCTCGGGTGGACTGGGAGGAGGGCTGGAAGGGGCGCGATGGCTGAAAAGGAGGAGGAGGGTGGATCCTTCTTTTCTTGGCAGGGGGAACTCCAGAAGGTCCCGGCTCTGGGTCCCCCGACGGGAGAGGTTCCGTCGGCAACGGTAGTCTCGTCCTTATCTCTGAGCATAAGGACTGTATAGCCAACAAAATGGCCGCCGAGCTGTCCCGTGGCGCTGGCCGAGGGTAATCCGACGGGCGATCAGGGGCCCCGTCGGTACCCTCGACGATGTCGTCGTCACCTGCGTCGGGATCCATCCCGACGGGCCGGTCTTCTTCCACGCCGAGGCCGTGGCTTAAGACTTCGACCAGCTCCTCCTCCGAGGTTGAGGCCGAATCTACGACGACGCCCTGCCCCCCCTTTTTCTTCCCCACGGGGGATTTCACAGGGGTCCTATCGATGGGCACAAAAGAGGACTCCCTCCGCGGTGGCAGGGAGACTCTGAGCCCCGAGGTCGCCACCACTAGCATAGCCTCCACAGGCTGAGCCAGGGCCGCCGCGACAGACTCGATAGAGGGCTTGGCCAGATGGATTAAGGCCTTCACCACCTTAGGTGCGCTCACCGCCTTATCCTCGAGGGGGGGGGGCAGTGCCTCGCTCCCCCTCCGCCTTCGAGCTCGACCGGGCCTCTCCAGGAGCCACGCCGGGTGCTCGGCCTTCCTCTTACCCGACCCAGAGCGTTGGCTCGTGGTTGATGGTGCCGGGGAGGGTGCGCCCAGCCTGGCGCCCGTAGAGCCCGACCGTTCGGCGCTCCCGGTGCCAGCGGACTCGCGGTGCTTGGCCTTATGTTGGACCCCCGTCGCCGGGGCGTCCTCAAAGGTCTTAGAAGACCGCTCGGATTTCTTCCTCTTCTTCTCGCCGGACGGGCTCTTCCCTTCCAGCCAGTTGGCGAGACGTTGATGGCAGTCCTTCATGGTCCGCTCCGACATGTTGCCGCAAAACGCACAGTCCTTCTCCACGTGCGTCTTGTCCTCATGTAGGCAGTAAAGACAAAAAGAGTGTTCGTCCTCCTTGAAGACGTTCTGCAGCTGGCATCCAGGGCAGACCCTGAACAGCTTTCCGGGCGTCGAGCTTCCCTTCTCCTGGGCCATGACCGGGCCTGAGAAACTTCTGGAGTCCTCCAAAAGCGTAGCTCGACGAAATCTTCACCCTTGAGGGGCGCAGACGAATCCGACACGGGTCCCCGTTGATCGGATGGAGTGTCGGTGGAGCTTGAGGCTCTTTTGACCGAAAAAACAAAGTTTTTGAGAAAAAACGTGAAAAAAATAGCACTAACGCTCGAGAGCAATAGCACGAGGATCCCAACACATGAACGTGCGGTAAAAATCTGAAGATGGCTGCCAGAGGCGGTGCTTAGGTAGAGGGCAGTCATTGGCTGTGGTCAGTATGACGCAGAGACCAGTGATTGGTTACTACTACGAAAGACAGATCAGAAACGAAACTGATACTGGTTTTTTCTTTACCGAGGATTCCCAGCCTGACGACGGGGAATATTCATGAGCATGTGAATCCATGCCAGACCCCATGCTGGAGAACAACAAAATCACAAACAAAGAAGACAAAATAATGATAAGACCTATATTTAAAAAAATATATTTTGTAGCAATAGAAGGGTGAACTCTTTCCATTTTCTCGCCTGACCCTGAATTATCCTGCCAATTAAGGGATCCACGAACATTAGGGGATCACAAACAAACTCACAAACGAACATGCAAGGAACATTAATCTTCAAATGTTTACTTTTCTTTAGACAGAACAAAATAATTTGTGACTTGCAGGATCAGCAGCATTCAAACCTTTATATATGTTTCAATACATCTTATACACTAAATAAAATAAAATGGTGTGCTTACTGGGCTGTTTTAGGAGGCAGTGTTGGGTGCTGGGCGGTCATATGTGTAGCAGTATGTTCTGTGGACTTGAAGGCCATTGGACAATAGTAACACTTGTGGAAGACTTCACAGTGTTTTTCCTGAATGTGGTCTTTCAGCATCCCCAATGTCATGAAGACAACGCTACAATGAATACACCTGCAAATAAAGAAGAGATTTGCATAGAAATTGATCAAAATAAATCAGAAGGTTGTGATTACAAAACAGAAAAGGTGTGACTATGTTAACCCTCTGAGGCTATGGGCAAGTCGGGTTTGCCTTCAGCACTACCGCAACAATGCGTACAATAATGTCTGCTCTTTTTACACTTGCGTCTAAAGGGGAAACATATGATGCTGGGCCCATGACCTCTCTGAGCGCTACATTGCCTACAACTAATGCTTCTTTGACAGGTCCCTGATATGGGGGCCGTCTGATCTTGGCAAATTGCAACCCCACGAAGGACAACCACATCCTTTAACCCTTTCGAGGTCGGTGGATAGAGTACCATTAAATGTGGAAATATTAACATCTGTTATTACAGCACTTTGAAGTCGGAGGAATTTGTCATGAAGCTCCACATGTAAGAACACACGTTTATAAATAAAGCTCACACCTCAACTTTACATAAGCTAGCTGCCAGTAATGATGTCCGAAACATCTTCACACACAGAGTTCAATGCTTATATTCCAAATCAGTGTCCTACAATTTGTATGGTTTCAGAAATCAGCTTGCATCCCCACCCTAAGAGCCCATAAATGGTCTGTTTGCCTAAGTTCTTTACATTCCATGCAAGGGTAATCCTGCGCAAGCAACCAACTGCCACCCAACCCATACCAGAAAATTCTGTTAGAAACAAGGGTAGGGGGGCGCTGTTGCGCTAGATGGCTGCCTGAATTGGAGCTCCGTGCTACGAGGCCCCTCTCGTCTGCAATATCTGCGTTGGTGTGCCTTCCAACCCTGCATTAACCGTGTGAGCAGACCTCTGCTAGACCCGGGCGGACACTGTCACAATCCTGTGCCCCGGGTCGGTTCTGATGTGGAGATCTGCCGTGTTGGAGGTGGACGGGTGCTGAGGCTGCGTGGCCCCGTCTCACCGCTCTGGCGCGGCTCGTCTTCGAGTGCCTCGGATTTGGGGCCTGCGGCGGGGGTGGGGCGCTGAGGCCGCGCTACACTCTCCTCTATTCCCACCGTCCACCTGCAACCCGCGACGGCCTGGGCGGAGGAGCCTGCCGCTTTCCCGGACCTGGTGGTCCATCACAGCTGTATGCGGCGCTCCGCGGTTCCTTCCGGGCAGCTCTCTGTTGTCCGGTCCCCGTTGGACCGGTTTACCTGCTGGGACCTGGTGGTCCATTGCAGCGCTGAGCACCCGCTCAGCTGCCTCTCCTGAGCAGCAATCTGCTGCCTCGGCGCCTCGTGAGCCCCGACGCCCACCTGGACCAGGAGGTCCTTTGGACTGCAAAGAGCCCCGCTCTGCTGCTCCTCCTGGGCAGCATACCGGAGCCCTGTGCCCGAGGAGCATAGATGCCTGCCTGGACCTGGAGGTCCCCTGCCACAGAGAGTGCTCCGCTCCGCTGCCCCCCCGGGCGGCGTGCCGACACCCGGGGGCCTGGGGCCCTGCTGCATGACTGCCCGACCCCAGAGCAGGCCCGGGGGTGCTCCCATCTCTGGACATTTGCAGTGAGTTTTGGGACTCCCTGCCTGTGCAGTCGGCCCGGCCCTGACGCCGCTTGTTCCTCCCTGGACTGCTTCCCGCCCTGAGACCCCTGCCGGGCCTGTACCCCCCCTCATTGCCAATTAAAGCGGCTGGCGCTGAGACTGTGCCTATTTTCCACGCTCCTGGGGGCTGGGGCCCTCGCCCCCCAACACATCCTGGTGCTCGTGGCCACGGTGGCATGGTCCCCTCTGGCGGTTGTCTGCACGCTCCACGCGCCTTGAGGCTTTGACATACCGGGCCTACCACTGGTTCGCCAGACTGGAGCCTCCCCCCAGCCAGCTCCTTAATAGCCTCCTTGGGGCATTCGGGTGGAGGCCCCTCTACAGACTCACGCTGGCCGTACCCTCAGCACACGCAAACCTTCAGGAGATACTGATCCCCTGCGGTCCTCGCTTGGATGGCTGCGGAGCCGGACCCTTCTACCAGGCTGCGTGGCGGTTGAACCCTCTGCTGCGGCTAGGCCCCTTGAGACCCAGGGGCCCCTGCCCGGGCTACATCTCTGCTGCCCGATCCCAGGTCCCTGCCTGACTCTTGTTCACCGGCAATCCCTGCACTGCGGTACTCCACCATCCCATTTTTTGGCGAATGAGGTGAACCTCCCAACCCTCCACACTACACCGGAGCACACAGATACTGCTCTTCTCAACACTGATGCAGCACTTGACCCGCCGGCTCCCGGTCTGCTCAGGGTCGCACTAAGATAATTTCATACTAGTAGTTTCACCTCGGTCGACTCAGAGTGCGCACATCGTTGCTGGCCCGGGTGGTTCTCCCCGGTTCCATTAGCAGGTAGTCTACCACAAGTCTACAAACGCACATTTAACTACCTAACTCCTCTACGTTTCAACTCTGTGAGCCCCTGGAACTCCTGGACAACCCAAACAGCTCAACCGACCCCCTCCGGCGACCCCCCCTTCTTTCTCGACTTGGTTCGGCTCATCTGTGCCCCTCCTGGGCCTCTGGGCCTGCTGTCCTTCTGGCGCCATGACTAAGGGAACGGGAAAGAAACAGAGCTCGATTAATATGTTCACAAAGGCCCTGTCGGGGGTGGTGTCAGAGCCTCCTGAACAGGAATCGTCCAGCCCATCGACCTCAGACCCCCCTGAATCTCAACAAATTATGGAATTCATTTGGGAGGGGTTCACTACGCTTCACAGTAAACTGGACAACATGAACGGCACCATATCCTCCATCAAGGCTCACATGGAGAGGACGGACGGCCGGGTGGCTGAGATCGAGACACGAGTGAGTACCACCGAGGATCATTTGGGCTCCCTCAGGGCAGAGATCTCTGCACTCTCTACCCATGTCACGGAGGTTGAGAAGAATGAGGACCTCGAGTCGCGCTCGAGGCGCAGCAACCTCTGCATTATCGGAATACCCAAAGATGGTATACGGGAACCTATGGAGGACTACGCCGAGCGCACTTTACTCACACTTCTTGATTCCCCAAAGCTCTCCCCACAGTTCGCGATCGAGAGAGCCCACCGAGACCTTACTGCGAAACCCAGGCCTGGCGCCCCCCACCCGACCGATCATAGCCAGATTACTGAATTTCCGCGATCGAGATGCCCTCCTTAGGGCAGCAAGAGCAAAGGGTGAACTCCTGTTGGGGGCCGCCAGGATACACTTATATCTGGACTTTTCGGTGGCAGTTCCATGGGAGCCTAAAACGTTTCTAGCGGTGAAGAGAAGACTACGGGACCTAGAGGTCAAATACTCTATGTTATACCCCGCCAAGCTGAGAATTGAACACTCCAACCAAGTGTACTTTCACAATCCTGGAGGAGGCTTCTAGGTTTATCAATGAACACTTTCCCGGTTGACCCCCATTCCTTTTCTCCGATTCACCCATTCGTCACTACTATACACCTCGGCTGATCACATACAGCCTGGGGCACCCTTTGGGTCTTGAAATGCGCAACTAACAAATTAACATGTGGCCTAACTCTCCTCTATGGCGCCCATCCACTACTATAGAGTTCCTTTACCGTATGTTGTTGAATCCAGTTACATGCCTTATGTGATTACTAGGGAGGCTCTGCTTCCCAACCTTGTGAATATTGCCTTCCCTTTGTTCGACCGTGCCTTCCCCGCCCTCAAAGGGTCCTGCCCGGGTTGTGCATGAGGTCACTACTAGGCACCATGTTTATCCTTCATGTGCCTCACGGTTCGGAGCATTACCGCCAGGCCAGTTCACAGGCCCCCCCTCCGGCGTTGATGCCACTGGTTTGGATTTGGTTGTTTGGGTTTGGGGTCACCATTCCTCTGTTTGGGGGAGGGATGTGAGAGGGGGGTGGGAAATGTTGGGTTGTACGTTAAAAAAGGCTTGGTATCCATGAGGAAGGTGGAGCATGGGGCAACATTGTCCCATTGTTGTTAGAAGACTGAGCAGACAGTGCACAGACCTTGGGGATCACTGCGTTGTTATCCTGTAATTACTGCTAAATATCTCTGATCTGTTGATTGAGGACAACTTAACACTCATGAGTTGGAATGTGTGAGGCCTGGGAAACTATAAAAAATTGAGACAATTACAGCTTCAGGCCGAACGACATGGGGCCCAAATTCTGTTTCTGCAAGAAATGCACGCCTGCACTGAGCACTGCGAAAAGTTTGCCAAAACATGGGGCCCTCAAAGGTACTTCACTAACTACTCCACCCAGAGCCATGGGGTCATGACCCTGATTCACAGGAGCCTTAAATTCACTTCCATATCCACACAGATTGACCCCCAGGGCAGATACGTGCTACTCCATGGTATCCTGCAGAATAACGAGGTGGTACTGTTAAATATTTATGGCCCCAACATCGACGACCCAGAGTTTTACTTGCTTCTCACGTCCCTCCTTGACAGTTTTCCGCTAATACCAATCCTTTGGGGAGGTGATTTTAACACAATATTCGATGAAGACCTAGACAGATCCGGCTCCAGACCACGCCAACTTTCCAGAGCAGCCTACACCACATTGTCATCTCTTCCCCGTCTTTCTTTGGTGGATGCATGGCGACTCCTTTACCCCATCTCCCGTTCCTACTCCTTCTATTCCTCGGTACACGACTCGTAATCTCGAATCGATAGATGGCTGGTGTCTGATATACTTATAAGGAATGTGTCCAGCCTCACGATCCTTCCCAGAACCCTCTCTGACCATTCACCAGTGACCATTACCCTCAGTTGGGGCCCAGATCGCGACCGGGTCAGACACTGGAGAATGAAACCCCACTCTCTCCTCGACCCTATCTTTAGTTCCGAGCTTGAGACTGCCATTGAGGAGTTTTTCGAAATTAACACTAATACAGTATCTTCGCAGGCCACCCTCTGGGAATCTTTTAAAGCATACATTAGAGGTATTGCTCTGTCCAAGGAAAACAGCATCCTTAAAACAGGGGAATCGCTGAAAGTGAAGCCGCGCTGTCCACACTCGAGGCCCAATGCTCGCTTCACCAAACTCCGGAACTCCTAGCATCAATCGGTGTGGAGCTCGACACATTCCGCTCTTTAGCGGACCGTGAGCTTAGGTTTCTGGACAGCCCAGGCCTTGCGAGGAAGTACGGTGAGGGCGAGCGCCCAGACCGCCTTCTGGCCAGACTTCTCCGCCGAGAGTTCAGTACCCCCCCATCCCCGGAGTGGAGAGACCCGATGGCTCCCTGGCCACGACACCACAAGAAATCAACTGCAAATTCCACTCCTTCGTTAGCGGAAATTGATTCCTACCTTGATAATCTCCCCCTCACGGCCCTCTCCCCTGAGCTCCCTCGAGAACCCATTCACCCTTCGAGGAACTCTCGAACGCCATTGACTCACTCTCATCAGGCAAATCCCCTGGCTCCGACGGCATCCCCGTTGAATTTTACAAACACTTTAAATCTCTCCTCCTTCCTCACTTGATGGCCCTTTGGGAGGAATCGGTAGGGGCGGGCCGGCTCCCCCCCTCGCTCCGTGAAGCCACGATAACCGTCTTGCTGAAACCCGATAAACCCCCCACACATTGCAGCTCCCACCGCCCACTCTCACTTAACAGTGATGTCAAACTCTATGCCTAACTTTTAGCCCTATGCCTTTTTCCCTACAAGCCATATATTATCCATCCAGATCAAGCAGGATTTATCCCGGGACGCTCCACCTCCCTGAACTTAAGACGCCTCTTTAACATTATAAGCAGAATTAACCCAAGCATCCACGAAGTAGCCGTGACACTTGATATGCAAAAAGCTTTTGACTCTGTCTCATGGAAATATCTCTGGCGGGTACTTGAAAAATGCAAATTCGGCCCCTGCTTCCTCTCCTGGGTCAAACTGCTGTATTCCAGTCCAGTAGATAGGGTCCGTACCGAAGATCGGTGTTCCCCCCTTTTTCCAATAGCTAGGGGAACAAGACAGGGCTGTCCCTTCTCCCCCCTGGTCTTTGCCATTGCATTGGAGCCATTCACAGACATGCTTCGTCAATCCCATGCACACAGGGGCCTACGTACTGCTGGTCAATCAGACATAGTGTCCCTATATGCGGATGATGCCCTTCTTTTCATTTGTTCTCCCGATACTAACCTGGCACTGATATTGGAAGACACCATCCTTTTCGGGCGCATCTCCGGCCTCAAAGTGAAGTGTTCTAAATCCACCCTGTTCCCGCTCACTGCCTGCACACACCCCCCTCCCGACACCCTAGGATTCCCTTGGGCCCAATCAAACTTCACCTACCTAGGTATAGTGGTGTCTCGTCACTTCGAACGTGTGCTCGAGGAGAACTATCAAAAATACCTTACAAGCCTCACAACAAAGTCACTGGGTTGGGGCAAACTCCTGATCTCTCTTGCGGGCAGGGTAGGGGTGCTGAAGGTGGTGGTACTACCCCAGCTTCTATACAGATTCACCAACATCCCCCTGTGGCCGGGCAGCAGGTTCTTCCAGGCGTTGACTCGTATCCTCAACACTTTCCTTTGGCACTCAGGTGCGGTCCGGCTCAAACTCAAAACCTTGGCCAGCTGACTACAAATGTCTATTAACTGCCAGCCAATGCTCAGCTATTCTCGCCTGTATTAGTAAATTTGTATCTAGGTTGCCTGTTTTAGTAATTTGCTTCTAGCCTGCCTGTATCTGTCCACTAGCCCACCCACTCTTGCCTGTTCTTAGCAAATTCGTATTTAGGTTTGCTTTAGTAAAATTGCATTTAGGTTGCCTGTATCTGTCCACTAGCCACCAGCCCACCATTTCTTGTCTGTTCTAAGCAAATTCGCATTTAGGTTTGCTTTAGTAAAGTTGCATTTAGGTTGCCTGTATCTGTCCGTTAGCCTCCAGCCTACCCATTCTTGCCTGTTTTAGTAAACTCGTATTTAGGTTGCCTGCTTTAGCAATCTGCCTTTAGGTTGCCTGCATCTATCCACTAGCCACCAACCCACCAATTTTTGCCTGTTTTAGTAAATCGGCACTTAGGCTGCCTGTACATGCCCTACAGCTATCAGACAGTGCTCAGCTAGCTTTGCCTGTACGATCAAAGTTTAGGTTGCCAGCATTCCAAGCCACCTACACAGGTTTACTATGTATATACCACTATTCTACACAGAACTATCCTCTATTTGACCACCCTTCACAACATGACTTTATCCCATCCACAGAACCAGCTACCTCACAGTAGTGTACCCCTGGAGCAAGCCAATATGGCCACTAAACCTTGCAGCCTCCAACAGCGAAACCTAAGACTCCGCGCCAGACTCCCAAGAATTTATGACCCTCTATCTAATGCCCAATCCGCCTCCAACCACAATAGGCACCCCATACGTACCACCAACACTCCTTCACACATAGATAACATTGGCCAACACCGACTACAACTCAACAGCCAAATCTTTAGAGAATCCACCTCCCCCCCAAAATGCCAACACAAAGTCCAACCACTCTCTGCCCCAGCTAACATACCTGGAATAAAAGGTGCCTTAATAAACGCCCGTTCCATGGTAGCCCATGCCACCGAAATAGCGGACATTATCCAAAACGAGAACTTAGATCTCCTGGCCATCACGGAATCCTGGCTCCATCCTGCAGCAGGACCAGCCATCATGCTAGCCATCCCAGATAAGTACACTCTTATAAGCATGGATCGCATCACGTCTAGAGGCGGTGGCCTTGCTATAATTGTCAAAAATAATCTAGCCCTAAGACTCTCCTCACCCCATAATACCAACTCCTGTGAATCCCTCACAGCTAAACTTATCATTGCCAACAGTAAAACCTTCACCATCCATCTGATCTACCGACCGCCAGGCCCCCTAGGTTCCTTTGAGGAAGACTTCATGAACCTATTATCTGACAACTTAAAAAACTCTACTCAATGCCTCATCCTTGGCGACTTCAATCTCGGATTCAATGACCCACGTGACCCCAATGCCCTATAAAATTAACAGCACCCTTGAGGAACTAGGATTTAATCAAAAGATTACACATCCCACACATATCAAAGGAAGGACCCTCGATTGGATTGCTGAACATAATTGTCCAACTACTATCACTTCCATAATGCCTCAGTTATGGGCTGACCACCACATGGTATCCTTCACCCTAGAAGCCACCACACCCATGAACAACAGCATCCTAGCTCCCACCGCACCTAGCAGAAAAAAAAAAAAATATTACACCTGAAAATCTTATCCCCCTCATTCTCCACACCTTAAACTCCATCTCAGATCAGTCTGACCCTGCCTCCATGGTAGAATAATACAATGAAATGATGCTTGCCTCTCTGGACGCCATTGCACCACTGAAAATTAGGAAGAGCAAACCCCGCCAACACCTAAATACCTGGCTTACACCCCTACTGAAAGACATCTGACAAAGGAAACGCCTAAGTGAAAAAACTTGGAGATCGGACCCCTCAGACATCAATAAAAATAGCCTGAAGAAATTAGCTACTCTCTACAAAAAAGAAATCATCCTTGCGAAACAAACATCCTACAACACCCGGATCACTCAAGCCAAATCCAACACCAAAGAATTGTTTGCCATCCTAAAGGAAGTAGAATCCCCCATCCAAGCCCCCGATTTCTGCCTTAAGGACAAGAACTGGTGCACAGGTATACAAAATGCCCTTGCCAATAAGATTACAATGCTACAAACTAAGATTAATAACAAAAAAGCTTCCATAACTGTCCCAAATACTGTCAACATAGGCACCCTATCCACGGCGACTACTAACTCATTACCAACTCTAAAATCCACTCCTCCACCACCCACATTGGACATCCCTCCCTTCTACTTTCGCAAAGTCTCCACTAAAGAAGTCGAGAAAGTCATCCTCACTCTTAAACCCTCCAACTGCCAGGGTGACCCATGCCCTGCCCAAATCATAAAATATGCCGCCCGTGAACTCTCACCCTTCATTACTAAACTCATAAACGCCTCTTTCACATCAGGTACCATACCTAGTAACCTAAAACAATCCTGGGTCCTCCCTCTCCTCAAAAAACAAACTCTGGACCCCTCCATCCAAACCAACTACTGCCCCATAACCACTGTGCCGTTCCTACTGAACATCTTAGATAAAGTAGCCTACCTACAAATTCAGCACCACCTGGAACTAAACCACCTCCTAGGAGTTCGACAGTCTGGCTTCAGACTACAGCATGGTACGGAGACTGCACTCCTAGACCTTAAAGCACAAATAGACACACTAAGAGATAAAGGCATGACTTCACTCCTACTACTCCTTGACCTCTCTGCCACATTCGATCTGGTTGACCATGGAATACTCTGCAAACACCTGGTCACGGCAGCCTGCTTTTCCCATGAAGCAGTCGCATGGATCCAGTCCTTCCTAAATAACAGGACAATGCGAGTTTTCTCTCCCCTAGCAGCTGCAGACCCTGCACCCATTTAATGCGGCGTACTCCAAGGATCATGTGTACCTCCTACCCTTTCCAATATTTTCACAAAGCCCCTTTTCGATGATCTTGACGGTCTAGGTATCACCTACACTAACTATGCAGATGATACACAGATCCTCATCCCGTCGACGGGAGATTATGAAAAGGATTTGGCCTTTGTGAATAGAATCTATCTCATCATCCACGAATGGATGCCATCTCACGGACTATTCCTGAATGATGACAAAAATGAACTCCTCATTCTAGGCACCCCCTCCAACATCAAAAAAACTAGCCCCCAATTATGACTCCTTCATAATTGACAACAATGTCATTACTGTGGCCAAAGTAGTCAAAACACTTGGCTTCTACATAGACTCCACGCTTACCTTTGGTAAACAAGTGAGTGCCATGGCCTCAGCCACTTGCGACACCTGCAAGTTAATTAGAGCAGCTACGCCTTTTCTCTCACCTAATAACTGCGTCACCCTAGAAAGGGCACTAATCCTGTCGAAGCTAGATTACTGCAACACCCTCTACATAGGTAGCAACAAATACATCACAGCCAAAATACAGACACTTCAAAACAATGCCCTGAGAGCTGCCCTAAACTTCCCTAAAAACGCTCATATATCAGACCTTAGGAGATCCACTAACTGGCTCTCCACAAAAGACAAAATCCTCCTTAAAACAGCATCTCTTACACACAAATGTCTTAACCACGCAGCCCCGCAATACCTTATAGCCAGATTCACCAGTCAAACAGCCTCTCACCCCCTAAGAAAAGCTAACTCCAACCCCTTGTTAGTACCCAGATTTAAACTCACCAGATCTGGTGGGAGCAGTTTCGCTGTTAAAGCAGCACAGTATTGGAACTCTCTTCCCCCTGCTCTAAGGGAAGATCTCCCCTACCGGCAATTCCGATCCAATCTGACTCAATGGCTAAAAGAACATGATGCCTAACCTTCCCCCGCTGACACCTAGGATCTTATGTATATTTTGTATATCTGTTTTGCTTTATTTATATGTCACACGTGCATTCTTGTAAATTTACTGTATATACATCTGCGATTCTTTGACTAAACATGTCTAAAGCCTTGTAACTGTAGCTGTACCTCCATGTTTAATATGTAACCTGTAACCTAAGTTGAACAACCCTCTTTTTGGCTTCGTGCCCGAATACCCTTGGGTCTGGTGCGCAATACAAATAATAAAACAAACAAACAAACCCCAAGGGAGGTTGGCGGCTTCGGTGCACCCGATTTCCTCAAGTACTGGCTAGTAGCACAACTCCAAAACACATCATACTGGTTCAACGCATCAGATCTCCCACCCCATGTCAGACTCGAGAGGCTACCGGTCAGTGACCGTGATGACCGTTCCCGGATTGTCACACCCACACTGATGGTATCGGAGTCACTCGACCCAGTGGCCTGTACGTCTTTGGCCATCTCAAAAACTTGGAAGCTACTAGAATCTCCCACCCATTTCATGGCAACCTACCACTCTGGAACTTCCTCCCGGGGGTCCCACACGTACCTCTCCTTATTGTTCGCTGATGGGCAGAGGCTGGCTTTGAGCTACTCTGCGATGTCTTTGCACAAGGCAATTTCGTGGACTGTCCTCCCATTGTCCCTTAGGCGGAGACCATCCGTCTGGCTCCAGTACTCATCCCTCCGGAGAACCTTTAAACACAAATACCCTAGCTTCCCAGCAATACCACCAGACAAGCTCATAGTCACGGAGTTAACTTCCCCCATTCCCATGAGGGGCAAAGTTTCCAGACTCTATACTCTATTGCAGTCCAGAGCTGTCCCGCCACTCACTAAATTGAGACAAGCTTGGGAGAACGACCTTGGGCTGGAGATGACGGACGAGCTATGGGCCCAAATGTGTGCTCGCATTCATGGGGTATCCTACAATTCCTGATTCAAGTTGATCCAATTCAAGGTTCTTCATAGATACCACTACACCCCGAATAGACTGCACCATATTTCGAACGACCTGTTCCCTGGCTGCCCTAGGCGTGGCTCCGAAAATGCTGGCTATATCCACATGATCTGGTCCTGCTCGCGCCTCGCCCAATTCTGGAGCGCAGTATGCTTAACCATGTCGGATATGCTCGAAGTCCCTATCACTCCATCCCCTATGAGATGTCCCTTCCATGAACTCCCTGAACTCCACCGAGACTCCAAAAAAGTAGCTGGTCTTTGCATGCTACTCGCAGTACGCTCCATATTACTCTGCTGGCTTTGGCCTACCACACCTACCCACGCACAATGGCTCAGGGCGGTTACATGGGCCTCAGATACTGAAGAATCCTGGGCCGTACAACAGCCAACCCACTCAAGGCCCAGAGACGTTTGGTCAAAGTTTTGGTCATATATGTCTCCCACCGACACTGTTTCAGACACTTCATCTCCAGCCCTCTCCCCCTACCATTCCCCTTCCGCCTCCTGAACAGCTCCCCCTCTGCCCCATGCCCACCCTTGCACACCTCTGATGTTGTTTATACTGGTTTTGATTCTGCATTATATGTCTGTATTATTTGCACTGCTCTGATTGTATTTGCCTTGTATACTACTCACCACCTGTTCTTGTGTTGCCAAGCCAAATAAATAAAAGTTTTAAAAAAAAAAGAAACAAGGGTAAGCATGCTAGAACTAACAGGCTCTGCACTCTGCATTCAAAGCAAGTGATAGCCCAGCTTCCACTGCTGTGCTCTAGTCATAAACAAATGATTATGCAGTCCTTAGCAAGAGATGAAAGATCCGTGATGAACCGTTTAAAATCTGTTTTAACATGCACAAGGAATACATAGTGCCAAGACAGCTACATTATTCATCCAGCAGATATGGCTGCTGGTAGGACACCCCCATTTTTTAAAAAGTGATGGGATACAACACATTTCTAAAATTTAAATGCAATCCTAGTCCTCACTACTGTGATATATTTTTTGAAAATGCATGCTGCTTTACATGCATTATTCATTAAGGATGACTTGCTTTATGTGGATTTTCTCTTGTAAATGACTTAGATTTGAGACAGAACCAACCTGAACCCAACTTTGCGGGAATAATGTAGGCAATTCTCTTTCACATGGGTTTGGAAATATGCAGAACGACATAAAGCTCCACACTCTGGGCAGCAATATGGAGATTTATGGGCATGTATCCTCTGGTGAGCTGCATAACTGCACTTGTTGGGAAGCATCATTTGACAAACTTGGCAAGTCTGCAGAGGAAAAAAGAATAAAGTAAACATCCTTTGTTGAGAATTATAATACAAACTCCTAGGTCCAACTGAAGTAGTCAATTGCAATTAGACCCTAAAATCGACACACGTGTTCATATACACCCTCCTTCCTACATCATCATTTTCACTATGGGACTCAGCTTCAATCAAAGACGCAGCAATATCTGTTACAGAAATAGATAAGATAATAATGTATTTCTTGAACGTGGATTAGTGATCTGAGGGTGTGGACCGAACAACCTCTGATAAAGGCTAAAATTCAAAGATGGCTTCCACATGCACAGACCTCCCAATGATTACAAAATTATGGAATTCCCTGTTTGCAGGAAAACAATTAACAGGCACAGTTGACAAACCAGGTGTGGGGAAAGTATTCACTATTGCACTGACATGGTGTAATAATCTGTGACATTGGATCTACAATATATCTGTAATGATAAATTCATACATGTACTCAAGTTTGAAAACATTTCTCCACGTACTGCCAGAACTGAGCTAAGATCATATTGTGGTTAGAATCATAGGACCCTGCGACAGTCAGATAGTGTTTGCAAAATTCCATCTATAATCACTTGCTGCCAGGCAAATACAAAGAAAAGAAACATCCACTGTATATGTGAAGGTGTTGATTTGTCATCTAATATCTAGTCTAAACATCTGTTTTATGTGCTGCATAGCATGTGTCAAAGACTCATCTTAGACTTGAGGAATGGATTGGAGAGCCCACTGAGGTGGGTCAGGGACCACCACACACTATGTGAAGTGGTCCTGAAAGATGTATTTGAAGACTCCACCCGTCCATCCCTAGCTTTATCAGACGACTTTAGCAGCTCAGAGGAAATCAAGTGTGTTAGCATGACACCCCCCCTACGAATTCCCCAAGGGTTTTCTGTTGGCCTTAAATGAGAAGTGCCCAGCTTTCCTCAAGATTATTTGCTGAAGCAATGACCCTGAAATAATATAGGAGGCATTTGGGATTAGTGGTTCAGAAAACAACATTCGTAACAAACACCAAAAATGTGGCATGTTTTGCCCAGTGGCCTACAAACCCGCACCAGAGTGTGTCTGTGGAGCATCAGCAAGTAGCAACGGTTTGCACAGAGACATTCTGCGGCAGTTATGGAGAGCACTTGCCTGCACAAACCCAGACCGCACCTGTGTGAAGAAAGAGATTCCTGGCACACCTGTTGCAAAAAGCAAGGAACTTCAGGAGCTGCACCGCATTCAAAACCCTGGCCAAAACATACGTAAATCTGAATAGTTACAGCTGGTGGGTAGCCCGGTGAGCTCATTTAAACAGTTGGTAGCTCAGCGAGTATAAGGAGGTGAGAGAAGTAGAGAGAGGCATGGGAGTAAGGAGTTGGAAGCACGGGGTCGAGGATACTGTGTTGTGAGTGCTAAGAAGAAGAGGAAGGAGGAAGAGACGGTGCAGAGGAGCAGAATGGAGGATGAGGAAGGGATCTGTGAAGAAGAGAGAGAAGTTGAAGGTTTAGAGGAGGAGAAAGGAACAAAGAGAAATAATATTAAAGAAGGGGATAGAGGAGGACGTGTAGAGAAGCTGAAAGGAGGAGGCGTTCTAGAGACGCAGGAAGGGCGAGGGGGAGCATCAAGGAACAAAGGAGGAGCCAAGGGAAATTAGTTAAGGAGGAGGAGAAGGCAGAAAAGATAAATCAGGAAAAGGAAAGGAGAAGGTGATGGACAAACTGGACGAACAGCAACGTGTCAAGAGAAGAGGAGCAGTGAAACACAAAACACAAGCAGGAGGGGACAAGTGAAGGAAAGAGATGGAGGATGAACAGGTCAGTGTGTGGCAGAAAGTTGAAGTGGGATGGAGACTTGCAGGAGATCTATAAGGCAGTTAATCCCACAGGGACGGAGAAGTGATAAAATGGAGGTAGCCAAAGAGAGAGGACTAGTCGTGACCCAAGCTCCCGGAAGGAGTCCTTGCTTGGTGGAGGAGTACCCCAAGGGTTCTGCAACAGCCTACTAAAGGGGTAACTCCAGGAGCCAACCTGATTGTTCAAAGAACCATAAAGTGTGCGACACCTGGCCCATGTGAAGACAATACAGGGCACTAGGAGTTCTAGTGACGGCTTTGCTTGTGAAGAACTGTGACATACTGACAAAATCTACTAAGCCATGCACAAAACTTCAACAGACAAGAAAGAAGTGTAGGGCACTTGAAACCCCAACGGATAAGTGATGTGATGTTTTGGGTTTTCCACAAGATTTGTGGAGCCTAAGGGAGATGGAGAAGGACTGAGGACTACTTTCAAGCAGAAAAGCTTGATTTGTTAATGTTTGAATGATCTCGCACCAAGTGACCTCAGTTAAACTTAATCATCACAGTCTTCTGTTGTCATAATCAAAACACCTTTCAATGATAGATCTTTGCTTTGAGATGACTGTTGCCACCTTAGCCTCTGCCAGGCCGAATCATTCTTCCTGGCAGCCAAAATCACCTCACTGGTTATTCTGCAGGTGTTCATCTGACAGACCAATAAGCAAAACGCCCTTTTTTCCCTGGAACCTCATAGTGGCTAGACATGGAGCACTCTACAAACGCCTTCTTGGTGCTGTACCTGTCACAGGGGCAAGATAGCTTTGATATCAGTAGCACTGGACTAGTGGTCCAGAGGTCTTGTTATAAGTTAGACGTAGTGGTACTTCATTTTTTTGTGGTCAAGACAATAGTGGTCACAGACAAAATAGGTAATTGTATTTTTAACATAGTCAGTCATGGAAGGGCCAGGGCTTGTTAATGATATGTACAATAGTGTCCTTAGTTAACAATCATACAGATTAAACACACCGTGAATGTGACTTCACTAGCAAACCTGCAGGACCAGTGTATAGTGTGTGATACCTACATCTAGTGGTTTAGTTACAAGGGTAAACGCAGTTCCCAGAACATTTCAATGTTGACACCACGTACTTGAATTTTCCTATTTTGCTTAAAATCCATGCACAGCATATTTACTATTGAATAATATCATGTTTTAACTAAACTGTGGCATCATTGTATTACTCATGCTTCCAAGTGTAGGGCTAGGCATTTCTGGGAACTAGGAATTATTTTGCTCCTGCTTACAGTCTAGGAGAGCCTGGTTGGCTTGTCATCGACAGCTGCTAGAAGCTTCATTTAGCTTCCCAGGATAAATGATGGCAAATATAAAACATAACTGACATTAACTATTTATGCTTGGGAATATCTATAAAGGACCATTGGGATGCATTTCGAAGACATTAATCGCACCAGCTTTACAATTTTACTCACCTGGTCTCAGCTTGATAGTTGATTTTACTGCATGGTGAGTGAGAAATTTGAGATATCAATCAGGTTATTGAGATAATGGTCAGTGTTCAGCCTCCCAATATTAGATTGTGGTTGGTTGGTTCCCTCCCCACTCCCCTTTACTGACCGCTACCGCTCAGAGTGTATGTGAGTAGAAAGGTATCAATCAAGACATGTTATTAAGTAAAGGACGTTGTCTCTTCCATTTAGGCAGCACTGGAAATGCTGCTCTTGTATGCGAAAAAAGTGGCACGACAGGAGACATGGACTATGAACTCGGCAGCAATGTATGCGCTCTTGAGGTCAAAGCATAAGAAATTGATGCATCTCCTTTAAAGTTGCATCTATGAACATCTGTTGTAAATGTACAATTATTTTGTACATGCTTCAGTCAACTGAACGTACACCTCGAAAAGATGTTTTACGCATGTTGAGTTTAAAAATTCCCTGCCATTATTATTTTTTTTTTAAACTGGGATACATTCAGTATCAAAAGGATATTGATAATTTGCACAATATCAACGTGCTATTATTTAAATGTAAATGCCATTCCATTAAGCAAAAGCATGTTTCAGTTGCTTTTAATTTCAACTGGAAATACAAAATGTGAATCTGTGCATCACGTTATTGTCTTCATATGTTGTATGTTGCTTGGCTTGAAGGAAACGCTGGGAATCATGATTGAACTGACCAAATCGTAAAGGTAGACTGATACTACGTGCTATTTCAAAAATGTTTAATCACTCACAAAGATGATACACCTGGGTATTAAGCGCATTATAAAAAAAAACAATTACAATTACAATGTCTGATGTTGTAGGTTGGGTGATAGGAATGAGGTGGTCACTTACGGAGGATTCCACAAGGCTACTAGTCCATCATTCGCCTTAGGTCTATAGCCTCCTTTGAAAGCTTGTTAACCCCTGGCTGTCCAAGTCTAGTCGGCATGAGAAGTTAGTGAAACAGAAAGAGGATTCCCCAAATGTTAACACACCTCAAGAAGAATAGATATGTTCTAAAGGGGTCAGACTACATAGGTGGAGGAAGTCACAAGTATGTGCTGTCAGTGGACCACCAGAACCTGTGTTGATCCCAAACGGTATCCCGGGGGGCAGGAGGGCTGACTGTAATTTACAGATCCCTATGCAGCAGGGAAGAACTCTGGCTCAAGCAACTTCCTCAGTATTCCAGAGAAGCCCCTTGTTACTAGCATGGAGACTCCTTGTTTATGACATGAGGAGCCTAAGGCCACATGTAATCTGGGAGTTCCCAACAACGACTGGGGAGTGCTTGCTGGAGAAAATGCTACAGCTTCACTGAGCAGGAATTGGTTGATAATAATGCAGACAATCAAACAAGCGAGACAACAACAATGTGGTGCAAAAGGCCTGGCAGGTCCGAGACCCACTCCCATATTTGTCCACAAACCTCTGAATGTTTGTGCCAAGGACTGGTATCAAATGAGGCGTAGCACCACAAATAGGGCTTCCACACGGCCTTCGGCCACCAGGGTTCACAAACCTCACTACGAGGAAGGAGAACCCTTGCGCATAAACTATAGACCAGGAAGAGCTTCAGTACCTGATGAATGTCCATGAAATCAACTGAAGGAATGCATAGCTGAGTACAGTGATCGCTTCATGGCAATACACAGGTAAAATCACTCAGAAAATTGGGAGAACCACAGGCCAGACTGCGAGCATATACAATGGAGGGTAAAGTTGTGTACAATGTGTCAAGAGTTTGAGGTGCATGCTGGAGGATAGTGTGTGACAAAGAGTAAAGGAGAGAGGTGGAGTAGGATAGAGGAGCAGAATAGATGAGGAGAGCAAACCAGATGGAGAGCTAGGAGGCAGTGGAAGAGGTACAGGGAGAGGTGGGGGAAGGGAACATTAGCAAAGGAAGGAGTACTGGAGATCATGGAGTCAAGCAGAAGTATTAAGGGGTTGGTGGAGAGAACACCAGTTAAAGGGGAGGAGCGTAGGAGAAAAGAGGCAAAAAGAAACCGTATGGAGAAGGAGCTGAGAACTCTAGAGAGAGGAGGAATGCAGGTGACAGAAGTGAACAGGAGCTTTAAGGAGAGAAGACTATCAGAGGGAAAATGAGGATTGGATGTGAAAGCAGTATAAATGGGTACTGAGGAAGAGGCAAAACAAGAAAAGAGAAGCAGAGGAGGAGGTGGAAAAGATTTATAAAGAGGAGGTGGAAGAAAAAGTGGAGTACAGGTCAGCAGGGGAGAGGATGGAACAGCTTACATCCGAAAGGAGATGGGAAAGCCAATAGAAGTAGAGAGAGAGGGGTGGGGAGAACAGAGTAGAGTGTGGCACGGAAGGATGCGAAAAACACATGAAGAAAAAAGTTGGTGGTGCGAGAGGATGAAAGCAGTAGTGATAAAGAAGAGTGCAATAAGAAGGGCAGCTGGATATGGGGCTGATCGGACATAAATTGATGATACTCTGAGGTTGGTGAAGGAGTAGTACCCGGGGGGATCTCTGAGAACCTATCAAGAGGTTAACCTCAAGGCCAACTGCGACCCTTGAAACTATCTTGAAGTGTCTGAGTGAGTGCACATAACCCTTGAAACAGCCTAACATCCTCACACAGTGTAGGAAAGCTAGGAAATTTAATTCAATTGCTAAGAAAGAAGCAGGGGGCCTTAAAAACAAAATGACTGCATGTTTTTTGTTTCCTGCCAGGAACGTGGGGGAGAGTGAAGGACTGAGGTCCGAATACCCGTGAAAATGTGTTGAAGACCAAGTTTGGTTTGTTTCCTACAAGTGACCCCAGTTAAACCTAATCCTTCCATTTTCCGTTTGTAAAATAACCCTTCAAATTTAGACGTTGTATTATAATCTGTTCACCACTCTGCCAGTGGCAAAAGGTATAATGTAGTTGTTTGCATGATAGTGATTCTTTGGTTTATTGAACAGCCTTCATTCGCAAATGGAGGCAAATGACACTGGTACCTCAGAGTAAAACTAGAAATGTGCACCATGCTTTAATATGATTTTTGATTAATACTCAAATTGATCAGATCATAGGGATTACAGCCCCCATGATCTCCAGTGCAAACAATTTAACTTTGCAACAAATCCTCACTTAGCAAAGCAGGGAATGATAACATGTCCATACACCATATCACAGTGTTCCAACAATAACATGTCATAATCACTAGAGGGAACCACCCAGTTAAGATGAGATTTCAGGTTGTACAGGTAGCATAGCCGACCCAGACTCTGTCCTCCTCCACCTCTCCCCCAGATTTTAAGAGTTAGTTTTCAAGCAACCTTAAAACTCCAAAATACAATACACAAGCACACACAGACACACACAGTCTTCCTCTTACATACCAAGAGTGAGATCCAAACAAAACACTCAAAATACTCACACAACAGCGAGAGAATCACACAATATCCATAGCACCATTACAGTCCCTCTACCATGCAGAACGGATGAAATATTAAACTTTATCTTCCAACCACATAGCTCAAAACTAGTGCTTTAATCAGGGCAGGGAAGAGATGCAAGATTACACCCCCTCCATCCAACCTCAGTTACTGAGTGATTACACCCCTAGTTCCTCTGGCAAATTCCATGGTGTAACTAGTGCATATCCTTTCAATTTTGGGAAAACAACATCACTACATGATAGCATTCACAGCCCTCCAGGGTACCCTCCCAGTGGAACCGTGAAATAGGATTCATATCCAATGCCTCTAGTGGGTCCTCCACCATGGCCATGGTTCAGACAATGTGCCCTGCTCAAACCACTGTGCCCATCTTTTGGCATCTTACATCTTCACTAGACACTCTGTAGCAGGAATCTTATTACGAAGCGGTGACTCACCGAGAAGCTAATTCAACTGGCATCCAGCTCATGGGTCCTTACAGAGAAGGCTATGCTCTCTCCCCTGCCCATTTATCAAAAGCTTTTCTTCACAACGGTCAGTGACTGAATGACCCGAAGCTTTGAAATGATTCATTTTTATTACGCATGTTCACACAAGCAGACTAATTATTAGGATGTTAAATCACCACAGAGCCTCATTCCTAGACCACAACATACAATTTCACTGTGCAGCAGACCAATTACACACTCTGTGGAAACATATTCTGGCATGTAGGCACATCCATAGTCGTTTCCGCTTGCTGTTCATAGGCACAGGACTAAGGGCGATTATTGTTCTACCCTGGCCAGCTTTTCGAATGAAGACATTATTCAAGTGCTCACTAAAGCCAAAACAGGTCATACACCACAACAGCACTTGCTTACAAGCCTGAACCAAAATCTGCATGACATGCACTGCAGCCCTTTACAGCACACCCCTTTCTGCTGGCATTTTCACACCATTTTACACAGTGTAATTGTACTTTTAACAAACTGCTGACAAATGTGATTAATCCTACAGAGTCCTCAAAAAGACCATACCGAAAGTCTCCTGCCAGGTGGCCAGGGGAAGGCAGCCGCTACCTGATGCCGACCCTAGGGGTGGTATTAGCCAGCAGGATCACCTGGGAGGAGAAGGTCCCCACAGCAACGGGAGGACTAGGTTGGGTCAGACGCTGCATTTGTCTACCTCAGAGGGGGAAGAGTCAGTGATGCCGGAATATGTCATGGCTTCCTGTCGGAGGGAGATGTTCTTTCCCAAACCTCATTATCCAGATGGTGGTAAAAACTGTTCTAACCAATTCGGTATTGGGAGTAAGAATCTTCACCCCAAGGTTAAGCACAGTTGTAGAGGTGAGAGCTCCCATGTTCAACAGGGGAATGTTAAAGATTAATCTTTGAATATTCCACACATAACTTATTTTGGCTGAGAGCCACAAAAGTTTACAAAGTACAAAAAAACAATCAAAGATAGACACAAACAAGAAACCATCTGTTAGTTTAGGGAAGTACAGGAATGACTCTTGGGGTTCATAATCAGTTCCATACAGCTTAAAGTGATATGGTAAAGGAGTTCAAGAAACGAATGGGTTGGAAAGCTTGCAATTTTAGGCCTAGGTATTTCCCTTATACGCCTGTTCCCCAAGGGGACAGCATTTGCTCCCAAAAGCATGGGTCCTATTGGCATGGTGTCACTAGCCAGTAGGCTTGGGACTATTGGGAAGTTTGATGGGATCCAACATCTCCTAAGGAAGTTAATTACACCCTTAGCCAAACCAATATCTCTAAGGTCCATGCGAATAGTGTCATATCCACATGTTCTCTGCCCATGGATCCTTGTGCACTGTATTATTTGTTCCGTTTTGATGAATTGACAACCCCTCACCTCCCGAATCCAGTGGATAGTTTTATTCAGGAGGGCATCATGATGCTCATGGCGGTTCGTTGCCAACATTAGGACCCTGTGAAGATAGAGTGGCACACCAGCTCGGGCAATCGTAGGCCTTATATAGTTTAAATTTGACACAGTGAGAACAGGGTCCAAGCCTGTGGCAGCCCCTCTACTGGCAACAACAGCCTTTGCTTCACTAAGGCCCAAGGCATGTTGTGGCTGTTGGTGGGTGGATGGGCAATGGGTACTGTTGTCAGCAAAGTAGATTTTGGTGCTTGATTTAATCGATCCTTTCTTGAGAGCTTGGATGTCTGTAGGGGGTATGCAGGGGTCTCAGCGCATCCCAGAGCCAGTGCCACTCCGGTTGGTGGCCATACTGACTGGGGGTACATTATCCGGATGATTAGGAAAGACTGGAATGGAATTTACTTTAGGCACCAATAGGCCGACATCCTCCATTCTGTCTTAATCCCCTCCCATCTGGCCCTTGCCTGGCACATGCCCATGTACACACAAACCGCTGCCCACCATTTCCATGAAGTGGGTAATTAATTTTCTGAGGGACAGGAGCTCATCCAGCACCCCGCTGCAATGACAGGCACAGGGTGGTTCTCCCCCCTCACTTTGGGGAATCGGTGAGATTTTAGCTGCCCACTCAGAGAGATAAGTAAGGCCCTGTGGGTTTTTGTCGGGCTAATGGTCGCTGGATGCCCCCACTAATGGGGCGTTTAGCCCCACTGCTGCCACTCCTATGACTGCAGTTGTTACAAGGACTCCACGTGCAGAGACTTGGGGGCACAGTCAGGGTAATGTTTATCTGGGGTTAGCCTGTGGGACATAGTTGCTCCTTAGGCCAGACAGAGTTGGGTGCAAAGTTGATGGAAGGCTGAGGGCAACTAAGTCAGACTTTTGCTCTGGGCCATTAAGAGTTGATGGATTTGCAAGGGTCAGCGGGTCCCTGGACGAAGGCGGAGTGCGGCTACTACTGCTGGTTGAGATTGTAGGGTCCGTTTCTGCGGGGCCTCCTGGGAGAGCAGCCATTGGTTTAAATAGCGACACAATGCCTCCTAATCCCATGTACTCTACAATGGCGCACGGATACACACGGTTCTCAACATTGATGAGGTCAATAGGGTTATGAACAGCAGCGCCCCCGAAACTGAGAGGTGGACCAGATGATCCCAGGAAGGTGTTAATTTCACTTATGTGGAAGTGGATGCTCTCTGAGGATGTTGTGGATGTTGTCAATTTGGCAAAGTTAGGGGTAGAAAATTCAGGCAGGCAGTTGGTAGTAATGGTTTCCTAGGGATTTTTCTTTTAACCACCCAAATCCTCCTTTTTGCAACAGAGACCAGGGCTGGTGTTAGGTCCGTCATTTCTTCAGGCATGTCAGCCGAGTCATGCGCCTCAGGGGTGACATGTTGGATACAACCGCTGGGTTGTGCTGGCAGATTTAAAATAAGAAATGGGGCCCACTCCCAGACTCGATTCAACCAAAGCAACTTGGGGTCAGATTTTAGATCAACGTACAACAGTTAGAGATGGCCAGCACTCGCTCTCACCTGGCTCCAGCTGTCGGACTTCCTCGTGCACTTCTCCAAGGCCTACACAGCAGATACCATTCCATTAGATGTAGCATGACACATTGAGAAGGGACTGCTCACGACACACGCGTACAGAGTGGCACGGGGCTCCAACAGGACACCAATACCCCAGCAGGCGCGAACACCCATCAACCATACCCCCGCAGGCTTTACCCTGTGGGGTTTCGCAGCAAGTCTTATCCGGAGGGGGTGGGGTCACAGCAGCAGCCAGGGAAGACAGACTGGCGTTCCAACACCCCAGCAGGCATGAACACACCTTGCCCTCACCCCTGCAGGCGTCATCCTGCAGGTTTTTGCAGCAAGTCTTATATGGAGGGATGGGGCCATAGCAGCAGACAAGGAAGACAGACTGGCGTTCTAACACCCCAGCAGGTGCAAACACCCCTCGCTATTAACATATTAGAGTCTGAAAGTGCTAATTTCCCTACAGAGTAAAACCTTATAATACTCCTTTTAAAAGGCGATTAAGGATAGAAACACATTTGGTAACAATGATCCCCTTAAAAGGAGCGGATTTAACAATGGGGACTTCAAGTACCACTATGCCAAAAGTACTGGGACAAAGAAGAGGAATGCAGAGGCTGTGAACTGCAAGTTGCAGACTATTAAGGTTACTTACCCACACCTGAGGTAGACTGAGAGGCATAAAAACCAATAAAAACAACTATTGCCAAAGCCAAAATAGTGCAATAACGAATCCAATGAAATAGAAGCAACATTGCCAAAGCCAAGAGGAGGGAATTAAGCAGCACGTTGTTTATAAAACCTATTGTCAGAGGGAGAAAGAAGCCATATGGAGCCAATGAAATGTAGGAGTGAGAAAACCATTATCAGCACTTGGTTAAAACAAGAGTGGGAGAACAAGAGTGGCAGGAAGGCTGCCCTTATGAGCATAACTGCATTGCATGTGGCAATCAAATGTGTGGAACAAACAGCACCAATGTGTCATGTTTTTCCAAGAAGTAGTCAAAACCGATGTTGTGGAAAGTCGAAAGATTATGGAGGGCAAAAGCAGACAGTGTTTTTACAAGAAACACATTTGATGGATGAGGATAGGCGATTTTTGCTTAATTCTAGATATCGTAAGGAACTTTCAAATTGTTATTTATGTAAGTCAAGGGGACTCAGCATACCTTTTAGGAAGGGTTTAAGATTTAGCATTGATAAGGTGATAATGGACGGGGAGGGTCGAATGATTTTTATGGCCGTCCAGTACAGTGGAAAGAAAATCACACTGGTTTGGGTTTATGGTTCGTGTTCGCCGGGAAAGATGTTCTTTGATGAAATATCACGATTACTCTGTGAAATTCATGGAGAGACGGTTAGGTACACAAATTTTGTATGTAGGGAGTTTGAGTTTTTCTTGCAGAAGTTAAATTTGTTGGCTGCATGGAGGGAGTTTCTTCCGTCTTCAAGGGAGTACATGTTTTATTCACCTTTACATGATACGTTGTACATGATACGTTTTCAAGAATTGATATTGTAATAGTCACAGATAAATTGATAGATAAAACGGTTAGTGTGAATATTAGAGAGAGAGAGGGAGATCTCAGACCATGCTCCCGTGGATTTACGCATGAACATAGATAGGTAGGTGCCTTCTTTTGTGAGGTGGCGCCTAAAGGTGGGGGTTTTGGATGAAGAGGGGTTCGAGGAGAGCATCCAAGCATCAATGGAGAGGTAGTTCAAGGAGAATGAAGGGTCTGCAGAGTTTAGGGTGGTATGGGATTGTTTTAAGGCTGTGATGAGGGAGAATTCATAAGTAAAACTGCATATCTCAGAAATAAACGTTTGGGTGAATTGAGATCAATGGAGCATAGGCTGTTGTGCTTGCAACAGAAATATGCGCAGTCAGATAGAGTAAAAGACAGGTTGGAGATGTTGCAAGTCCAAAAAATGTTGGCGAGTAAGACAGACTTGTTGGCAGAGAAAGGCCTTTTTTACGAAACACACATTTTGGGACTGTGGGGACAAGAGTGGGAAGCTGCTTGCTAATAGACTAAACAGAATGGCAGAGAAATCGTTTATTCAGAGCATTATGAATGAACAAGGGGATATGGTAATAAAACATGTTGATATATGTAAATGTTTTAGGAGATTGTATGAGTGAGAAGTTGTATACAGAAGAAGTGATTCCCTCCCAGGCAGAATTAGAGGATGTCTTTGCAGCTATAGACATTCCTAAACTGACATTGGAGGAAAAAGAAAGTTTGGAAATGGAAGTTGAGACGAATGAGGTTCTGTTGGTGATTGAACAACTTAGGATAGGTAAATCTCCAGGAATGGATGGTATACCTGTGGAGTTTTATAGGAAATGTAAGACTTATCTGGCGCCTGTTCTGTCATGAACTTCAGATCACGCCCCTTTTGGACCTCCTGGTCCTTGTCTCAACGGGGCTTACATTCGGTACTACTTCCAACATGGCCGTCCAGAGCTGAAACCCTTGCTCGCTCTATGGGCTGAACGCGGCGTGATCTATTTATAGACCACGCCTTCCGCGGCTCCACGCGTCTCAATGCTATTGCAGAGTAGCCCAGACGTGTGATCGTAGCTCGCGGTATTGTTTCCTTTGTCCCAGTGCTATTTCCCGCTCCTGTCCCTTTCCCCCTTCCTGGCTCCGAGCATTTGTAGCCTTTCCCAGACTCCCAGATTCCTGAACTACGCACTCCCGGAACTAAACGCAACCTGGAACCAGACGAGACTCGAGCAGCGCTGTTCAAGACCAGGAGCGTTCGCAAGAAGGCTGCGATCGAAGACACCGGCAAACTCCGGACCCAGGTGAGAAGGGGGGAACTCCTTGACAGTTTGAGACGCCACCCGATCGAACCTAAAAACGAGATGGAAGCCGCCGTGCAGGACTTAATGCGACGCATGCAAGAATTATCAACAAGGTTCCAAACCTTAAGGCGTAAAACGCCGTGCTCAAACAATTGTTCTTATCCCGGGATTCTGCTACAAAGGAGGGCGTCCTGTTGGGCGGTATTGTTGACAAGTATGATGGTTTGGCAAAAACACTTGGCGGATTCCTGGATTCATGCCTGGTCCACTTTACCTTTAAGCCCTATTATTTCTCGACTCCTAGGGCTAAAGTGGGTTTCATTATATCCCACCTTTCCGGCAACGCCTTAACTTGGGCAACACCCCTTGTTAACTCCGGGAATCCTCTCCTAGATGACTATGATGGGTTCATACAGGCCCTTAAAGGCATGTTTGACCATCCAGAGCAGGTCTATACTGCCCAAGAACGCTTGCTGGACTTTCAACAGGGCTCCCAAGATATGCTCACTTATGTGACCAGATTTAAACAATTGGCTAAGGAAGCAGACTTGTCCTCTGAGGCTAGTTTTACCCTGTTCAGGAGAGGCCTAAACGATGAGATCAAGGATGAACTGGCCAGGGTGGCCAGACCAAATTAATTCCAGGCACTAATGGACCTGGCCTTGCAAATAGACTTCCGCATACAGGAAAGGAAGGCTGAAAGGAAGAAATCCAAGGGAAACCCACCCAATACCTCCTTTGAGAGTACAGCCAGAACGGACGCAAACCCAAGTCCAGCCCCAGAACCTGAACCCATGCAAATTGGAGCCTTTCGTGGACCCATATCACCTCAAGAAAGATTGAGAAGGATCCATACGGGTTTGTGTATGTATTGTGCTTCAGACAAACATTTGGTCAGGGAATGTCCTCTGGCACCTCCTCGGCGTTCGGGAAACGCCAGCTCCCGATCTTAAATGGAGCAGAGATTCGGGAGAGAGATGTTTGCTCCACATCAATTCCATCCTTGAACTCTCCTGGACAAAACAGTTTGGTGATACTACAGGCCTTCCTGTCGCCCTCCAAAGACAAGACTTATCCCATTCTGGCCTTGGTGGACTGCGGAGCTATGGGAATTTTCATTGATCAAGACTGGGTGGTTAGTCATCATATTCCGTACGAGACACGAAACACCATGCAGCCGGTGGAAGCAATTGACGGAAGACCCCCTCTCTTCAGGGCCCATAGGCCTGCAGACTAAAGAGATCCAACTTTCCATAAACCATCATCAAGAGCGGATTACATTCGACATCATTAAGTCAGCCCATTACCCCATGGTTTTGGGAATGCCCTGGTTACAAAAGCACAATCCGTATATCAATTGGACAGCGGGATCATTATTCCTGGGATCAGAGTTCTGTATGTCCCACCGCCTAACCCTGGACCCCTCCTCGGTAACTTGTAAAGAACCACCAAGAGACCAAGAAACATCACTCATGGTTTCCAATATTATACAAGTTCTGGAGGCCTATCAGGGATATGCTGATGTATTTTCTACTGCCATAGTCCAAGCCTTACTCCCTCACAGGCCCGAAGACTGTGCCATAGATACAGATCCCTCAGCTGTAATTCCCTTCGGCAGAATGTTCATTCTTTCCGAACCCGAGAAAAAAGCCCTTCGGGAATACCTAGATACTAATCTTGAAAACAGCACCATAAGACCCTCGAAATCTCCAGCGGGTGCTTCGTTGTTCTTCGTTCCCAAGAAGGATACCAAGGAACTCAGACCTTGCCTCGACTATAGAGGCTTAAATCAATGCACCCTCAAGGATCGGTACCCACTGCCCCTGATCTCGGATATCCTGGAAGCTGTTAGAGGAGCCGTAATATTCACTAAATTGGATCTCAGGGGTGCCTACCATTTGGTCCGTATCCGGGAAGGAGACGAGTGGAAGACTGCCTTTAGAACACTCTTTGGCCACTACGAGTACCTGGTCATGCCCTTTGGACTAGCCAATGCCCCAGCAGTGTTCCAACGTTTTATGGATAGGGTGTTCTCTGATATGTTGTTTCTCTTCGTCATTGTCTATCTAGACGACATATTGATTTTTTCCAAAGACCCTCTGAAGCATGAAGGACATGTTAAGGCAGTTCTACAAAGACTCCGGGAACATCACCTCTTAGCCAAACCTGAGAAATGTTTGTTTCACGTTACCTCAGTGCATTATCTGGGATTTATCCTTAGTCCAGAGGGGATTGGCATGGACCCTTCAAAAGTAAAGGCCATTCTCGCCTGGCCTACTCCCTCATCCGTGAAACAAATCCAATCCTTCCTAGGACTAGCCAATTTCTACCGAAAGTTCATAGCCACCTTTTCCGAGATTGTACAACCCACAGTGTCTCTGCTAAAGAAGGACACCCCATTTGTCTGGTCAACATTACAAGAAACTGCATTTCAGCGTTTAAAGACCGAGTTCACACAAGCTCCCATTTTGGCTCGACCCGATACAAGTCGGCCCTTTTTGGTGGAAACGGATGCCTCTAATTACGCTATAGGAGCAGTTTTGAAGCAGTAGATGGAGGACGATTTGGAACACCCCGTTGCTTATCTTTCAAGAACCTTAACTCCTAGTGAAGCACACTACTCCGTCCTGGAAAAGGAACTCTTAGCCATTCGCCAAGCCTTCACTGAATGGCGACACCTACTTCTGGGAGCCAGACATCCTGTCCAAGTCCGTACTGATCATCGAAACCTTCAGATTCTACAGTCTTTGGAGTGCATGAACAGTCGTCAGGCATGTTGGGCCTACTTTTTTGCCCATTATCAGTTCCACATTACCCATGTCCCTGGATCACAGAACCTGATCGCTGATGCCTTGTCTCGTCGTCCTGACTACCTGACCACTGAAGATAAGGCATTTCCTAAAATGTTCTCTCCCACGATTTTCGTAGCCCAAGCAGTTGATCTCCTGGAAGTCCGATCGCAAACTCAATCCTCGGAAATATGGAAGGACATCTCAACACAAAATCACTGGAAATTAAGAGCCAAGGAAGGCTACTTATTCAAGGACAATGCACTACTCATTCCTACACGGAAGTTGCAGCAAAAAATAATAAACCTTTGTCATGACACACTCCATTCCGGGCACCGAGGTATCACCAACACCCTCCGTCTTATACAGAGACAGTTCTGGTGGCCTAAGATGAAGTCCGATGTACAGCAATACATCCAGGCTTGTATAACCTGTGCCCAAAATAAACATGATAACAAAAGACCGGCGGGTCTTCTTCTTCAGCCCACTCTACCCTCTAAACCATGGGAAATCATCGCTACAGACTTCATAGTGGAGTTACCACCTTCCCGAGGATATACTACCATCATGGTCACCATAGATTTGTTTACCCATATGGCCCATTTTACGCCACTGATGAAACTACCCTCCCCTTCAGAGCTAGCTGGAATATTTCTGGAACACATATTCCGACTACATGGGCTTCCTTCCAAGATCATATCTGACCGGGGTCCCCAATACATTTCACAATTCTGGAAACACCTCTGTCGGGTACTAGGAATCCAACGTGCCCTCTCTTCAGGATCACCCCCAAACCAACGGAGCCACAGAACGTGCAAATCAGACCCTGGAACAATACCTCTGATGTTTCGCCACCAAGGTCCAGGATGACTGGTCTCTCCTGATACCCGTTGCGGAATTCGCTTACAACAACTCCGAACACTCAGCGCTACAGACCAGCCCCTTTTATTGTAGCCAGGGGTTTCATCCATCGGTCTTACCCTCGGTTCTTCCTTACCCTACACCAGTTCCTACTGTTGACTCCTGGATCGAAACTCTTATCAACATTCACCAGGAGGCTAAAGAACACTTAGAGAAAGCCATATTACAGACCAAAAGGTATGCGGATTCCAAGAGAAGACCAGGTCCTTCCTATACGGTCGGTGACCGAGTTTGGTTGTCATCAAAACTACTCCCCCAACACTTCGAACCAAACAAGCTGGCTCCCTGCTACTATGGTTCTTTTGCCATCAAGGATATTATCAATCCTGTCTAATATCGAATCAAGCTACCTGACTCCTGGAAAATAATTCATCCAGTTTTTCACACATCCCTATTGAAGCCCTACATCCAATCCTCTCGAAAATCCAGTAGACCTCCTCCTCTACTGGTTGACCACCAACTGGAATATGAGGTGTCCCGTATTTGTGACTCCAGCTATAAACGGGGCCATCTTCAATACCTAGTGGAGTGGAGTGGAAAGGATATCCTCCTAGCGAAAGGACCTGGCAACCTGTTTCAAATATCAAGGCTCCTTGGTTGCTCAGAAGATTTCACCTAATACACCCGGGCAAACCTGGAGGAAAAGGCCTTCGGAGGAGGCATGCTGTCATGAACTTCAGATCATGCCCCTTTTGGACCTCCTGGTCCTTGTTTCAACGGGGATTACATTCCGTACTACTTCTGACATGGCCGTCCAGAGCTGAAGCCCTTGCTCGCTCCATGCGCTGAACGCGGTGTGATCTATTTATAGACCACGCCTGCCGCGGCTCCGCGCGTCTCAATGCTATTGCAGAGTAGCCCAGACCTGTGATCGTAGCTCGCGGTATTGTTTCCATTGTCCCAGTGCTATTTCCCGCTCCTGTCCCTTTCCCCCTTCCTGGCTCTGAGCATTTCTAGCCTTTCCCAGACTCCCGGATTCCTGGACTACGCGCTCCCGGAACTAAACGCAACCTGGAACCAGACGAGACTCGAGCAGCACTGTTCAAGACCAGGAGCGTTCGCAAGAAGGCAGCGATCGAAGACACCGGCAAACTCCGGACCCAGGTGAGAAGGGGGAACTCCTTGACATATTCTATGTAAATTGTTCAATCTGTTTGTGCGAGAAGGAGATTTATGCCAGTCAATGAGTGAGGCGATGATTACTTTAATTCCAAAGGAGGGAAGGGATCGTAAAAATTATAGCAATTATAGACCAATTTCATTGCTGAATGTGGGTGGGAAAATATTTGCAAAGATTATGTCGAGTAGACTGGAAACATTTATGGGGAAATTGGTTCATGAGTCGCAGGTAGGATTTAAGAAAAGCAGATTTGGGTATGACAATATAAGAACTATAGTTGACATACTGAGTTTGCAAAAAAGTGAGCTATCGAATGCGGCATTGGTCTTTATGGATGCTGAAAAGGCATTTGATAGGGTAAGTTGGATGGAAAAGATGGGATTTGGCAATAGGTTTCTAGGGGTAATCAGCTGTTTCAGGGTGGTGCAAAAGCAAGGATTTGGGTGAATGAGGCCTTTGAACTAATTCGGGGAACAAGGCAGGGTTGTCCCCCATCGCCTTTTTTTTGTTCAATATCGCTTTGTAGCCATTGTTGTCTTGCATACGCGGAGAACAGAGTATCAGGGGTTTGAAGTTCGGACATAAAAAAATTCAAGTTCTTTCGTATGCGGACGATATGGTGGTTGTTCTTGCAAATCCAGAGGGGGGAGTGTAGCTCTGAAGAATATCTTTCACAATGTGAGTAATCTCTCAGGGGATAAGATTAATTGGGATAAAACGGAAGTATTCCCACTTGCTAGCACTTGTATAAGGGATGATTTTTCGGATTGGAATTGTAGATGGACTGAGTCCCATGTGAAGTATTTGGGAGTTTATCTGACATAGGGATGTTAAAAAGATGGTGGAATTCAACGTGGGGAAAATAGTGGATACTTTAGAAAAAGATATTAGGAAGTGGCAGCATTTACCCATGGGAACTTGGGTGAAAATCAATGCTATCAAGATGGCTCTATTACCGAAGGTGCTTTATGTCATGCAGTCCTTGACTTTGAAGCTTAAAAAAAAAAAAATTATAGCTACTATTGACCGAGTTTTTCAAAAAATGTTGTGGGTAGAGAAGAGGAGACCAAAGATTCCAAAATTCATTTTGATACGTAATACTAAACGCTAGGGTTTTGGGTACCCGGATTTGGAGAAATATTATAAAGGGTTTATCTTGAAGAAAGCAGCATACTATTTGACAATAGGGAGTAAATCGGGGCCCTTTTGGACGTTGATTGTAAGGAATAAAACGACTGGATTCAAGTTGAGTGCTGTTGCTTCAATGGGGAGGCTACATGGGAGGGGTAATAAGTTGCCAACTATTGTTGCGACTAAAGATGTGCTTGTTTGGTGGTTGAATATTTTTAATGGGAATTTGTATCTTAATTATGGGGCCTAAATTTGGCTTAATCCCGTTTTTCAGACTTCCAATAAGCTCATCTATTGGTGAGTTGGGTCTCAAGAGGGGTTTTGTGCATTGGGGATGTTTATACGGGATGGTTGTATGTTAACATTTGAGGAGTAGCAGGAGACTTTTCATCTAACTAAGAGGGAAAGGAGTAGGTTTACAGCATTAAAAACACTGTTGTGTGAGAGGCTAACAATGTTAATGAGACCATTAGAGGAGGAACCGTTGGGTTGCAAGATTCTCAGGTCATCGCCACGAATGGTAAGCACATACACTAATTTAATGCCAGCAAATTGTGCAGTTATTGATTCTGGGAAGAGAGTATTGGAGAGGTGGGAGGAGGAGGAATTGGGATGTGAGATCACAGAGAAGGAGTGTGAATATGGAAGCAAGTTCGATCTTAAGTTAAGGCTTATTCACCAGAAAATATTAGGACGTTTGTATTGGACGCCGGTGCGTATGTGCAAACTGGGTCTAATTGACAATGATTTGTGTTGGGGATGTGAGAAGGAGATAGGGACACACGTTCCCACGTTGTGGTATTGCTCTCGTGTTGAACTTCTGGATGGGAATGTTAGACAGACTAGATACAATATTGTCCATAAATCTTCCTAGGATGCCTCTACAGGTGTTGCTGCCGTCGAGAAGGGGACGATGCGAAGTTGCTCGAAGATTTGTGCAGTGGATTGATAAGGTGCTTATGGTTACCGCAAAGCAGGTGTTGATGGTATGGAAAACAAGGAAGAAAAATTGAGTGATGAATTGGATAAATGATGTATTTGGTATTTGTTATCAGAGTTTGAGAGGGTGATGTTCCTAAAACAGGACAGAGGAGATGAGTATCTAGCTCTATGGGCGTCATTTAAAGAATAATATGGCGAGTGAGTATCTGAGGATTGTCTGAGTCCAGTAGGTTTTATTGAATTGATAGTGAGGATTGGGGTGTTGATCTGGCATCTTTCTGTTAGTTTGATTCTGTGTTGTGTTTTTTTTCTTTTTTGTTGTGTTTGTTTATTGTTTGTCTGATTGTTGTCAAGTCTGTGTGATTGTTTTCATATTTGTTTGGTGATGGTGTTTTGTGTACACAAGATTTTTGACTGGGAAAATATACTTAAGGAGGAGGAATTTATGTTAACTGAAAGTGATGTAGATGAACTTGGTGTACTGAATGTGTCTTGAAATGTTTAGCTGTGTGAAACTCTCTTCAACCAGTGGCAAGACAAACTACTTGTACAACTTTTTGTACTGTTGGTTAACCCCAAGTTAGAGACTTACTGGCAGAAGAGGAACTTTATTAGAACTTTGGTGCAAGACAGGATTTCCTTATTCTTTTGAACTGTTCATTAAAATCCTGCTTGAATCTGTGGCAGGGGGACTCATCCGGTTACAAGGAGGAACAGTTACCAGGCCTTGAAGAAAACTGTTAATTGCGTTACATCTGAATGGCTATGCATTACCTTGTTGGGTTTGATGTATGTACAAGTCTGAGGGACAGAATCCTTTTGTTGGAGTGTTTTCTTTAGCTTGTTTTATAGGTAGGGAAATCCTTGTTAGGGTGGGGAGAGTGAGGCATGTATCAAACCTTTTTGAGTTTAATAAAATGGCATCTTTTGAAAAACCTTCACAAAGTTGTCCGCCTCATGTTGCCAAACCCTCACACAGACAAAGAAGTGCTTAATACTTTTCATCAGTTGGATACACAGTTACAACATCATCAATTCCAAGGAAATCATTTCTCGGGTTTATCCGTAGGTGGAATACTGAGCACAAAAAAAACTGCACATAGAAACACTACTGACATCATGTGGCACTTTGCTTCCCCATCAGGGAAACCACCTGCTTGTCAAAAATGTACTCCATTGAATAAAGCGCAATCCAGCATCCATGCCGGAGGGTGCAACTTCTGCCAGTTTCTCACATGCAATACGGTCTCTCACTCTGTACAAACAAACAACAGTGGAACTACAGTGGTAAATGCATCAAGGTATTTTTCATCTACAAAAGTACCTTCAGGGTGGTTATTACCATTAAGCGGCTCAAATAATATATTTCTACAGGTTAGTAGTATAGGGTGAACCAAATATAGTGTCCACTGTGGGCACAGCACACTTTAACCTATATGCCTATATTTAACCTTTATGCCATACAAAGGATAGAATGAATCTAAACCTATATCTAACCAATTAAATATATATAACAAATGATGTAATGTGTTGCTCCAAAATCCATCCTCAACACATGAAATGGTACCAATTAAAAAATATAAACACTTACACAGTACAAGTCAAACTGACCAAAAAACGTGTATATATTATTTCATTGTTATAACAAAAGGATGGGTATCCCCTTCATCGTGGATGTGGGGAAAGTGAGAAATCAAAGAACCAAGGGAAGTAGCCACACGGAAAAACCAACACATTTAATGTATATACGACAGACTAGTAGGTGAAGGAGAAAGAACGCTTGATCAGTGATAATCGTTATATATTCATATTTTTATATAATACACACAATTGCATAAAAATAGACAGAATATTAATCATAAAATGTATACAGACATCTGGTAGTTCTAAAATCATTCCAATTTATACATTGCTTATCTATTTATTTATCTATCTATCTATTTAGTTATTTATTTATTTATTTATTTATTTATTTATGTATTTATTTGGATTTGTTAAGCGCCCAACTGCCCGGGGGCATCGTGGCGCTGTTACAGAATATTTGACTTGGTAACAAGCTAACAACAGGGGTGACGGGCATAGATCATGTCTATTTGTAATAAGTGTATGGAGTTCCATGGTTACAGTGGACCAATGTGAGAACAATTCCGCGCCCGTTGCTTCAGTTCTGTTTTTTTGATGAACATATAGGAGGAACAGCCAGGCGTGCCCCATGACTGATAGATACTTCGTGAGAGGAAAGTGTAAGAAAACGTAAACTGTACTGCGGGGTAGGATGGGAGGGTCGATGAGGAATACGTGGGAGGAACATCCCGTCAAAAGATCGTTACAGTTGGTAAGTAACTTGTTCTTCGAATGGATTGTGTCCTCCCACGTATTCCTCATCTTATGATAGACTCCCATAGCAGTGGCAATTTTGGAGGTGGGAGTACCAATTACAGTTTTCATGGACAGAATGTAGAACTGCCACGGCAAATAACCCCTCATTGGAGGAGGCAGTATCCAAGCAGTAATGCTTGATGAAAGTATGCATTGTTTTCCAAGTTGCAGCTGAAGAAATATCTGCTGCTGGGACTCCCCTCTTTAGAGCCACAGAAGTAGCCATTCCCCTTGTAGAATGGGCTCGAAGCCCATCTGGTGGGTCTTTTCCCGCCAATCTGTAGCATTCAATTATGGCCAAAATGATCCAGCGGGATATGGTCTGTTTTGTTACTGATAAGCCCACTTTATGACCAGTATAACCTACAAACAGTTGGTCATCTTGTCGTAATTTAGACATCCTTGAGATGTAAAAACTATGAGCCCTCTTGGGATCTAGTCTATGCAGTCTCTCCTCTTCCTTCCCCAAATGAGGAGGAGGCTAAAATGTTGGTTATATTATTTTTTGTGACAAATGGAAGTCCGAAACTACCTTTGGTAAAAAGGAAGGTTTAACTTTAAGGCTTATCCTTATAAAAAACAGTATATGGTGGTTTGCATGAGAGAGCCTGAAGTTCACTACCCCTGCGGGCTGATGATAGGGCCACAAGAAGGACAGTTTTTAATGTTAGAAGCCTCAATGGACAGGAGTGCAGAGGCTCAAAAGGTATGCAAGTCAAACATTTTAGTACTAAATTTAAATCCCAAGTTGGGACATGAAAAGGTACTGGAGGGTATACGTTAGTAAGCCCTTTTTAAGAATTGAATGATTAATGGTAGTTTGAAATATGAAACTTCTTCCGAGGTGCGCTTGAAAATGGACAGCGCAGCAAGGTATCCTTTGATTGTTCTTATCTGGAGCCCCATATTGGCTAGATGTAATAGAAAAGAGAGCACTACTGGAGTGCCACATTGCAAAGGGTCCACATCCTTATCTTTGCACCAGTTACTAAACCTGTTCCAGCGACATCGGTACAAAGATTTTGTTGCTGGCCTTCTGGCCGAAAGCAAGACTTCAATTACGTCATCCGGAAGATCCCAATCCTTGTATCTCAACCTCTCAGAAACCATGCGTGAAGGTTGAGTGTCTTGACCTCTGGATGGAGAACCCGACCTTCCTCTTGCGCGAGAAGATCCTCTCTTTGTGGAAGACGTATTGGAGGGCAGATGGACATGTCTAGAAAGTCCGGGTACCACGTCCTCCTGGCCCAATCCGGGGCAATTAGAATCATGGTTTTCCTGAACTTTCTCAACCTCCTGATTACTTGAGGAATCACAGGGACTGCGGGAAACGCGTACAGTAGTGGAAAATTCCACTCCACTACGAATGCATCTCCCAGAGCTCCTCTTTGAGGAAATTCCCTTGAGCAGTACTGCTCGCACTTCCGATTGATTACGGTGGCAAACCGATCCACTTGCGGGGTTCCCCAAAGGGCGAAGATCTCTTGAAGGACTTCCTGAGCTAGCTCCCACTCGTGAGAGACTGCCTCTCGTATTGCCCAGAACCAGAGCTGCATTGCCTCTCTGCACAGTGGTAGTGACCCTACACCTCCTCTCTTGTTGAGGTAGTACATGGCCACTGTGTTGTCCGTTATTATCAGGACATTCTTTCCCTGTACAGAGGACAGAAAGGCCTTCAGCGCTAGTCTGATTGCCTTCAGCTCCAAAAGGTTGATGTGTAGTTTGGACTCCGATGGAGACCAACGACGCTGATTGTCAGATCGTTGGTGTGTGCTCCCCACCCCGTGAGTGAGGCCTCCGTCACTACTGTTATCTCCGGCCATGGTTGCCAAAAAGATTCTCCCTTGAGAATGTTGTCTTTGCAAGCCCACCATAGAGGATCCTGAGCAAATGCACTTGGGACTTGCAGAAGATCCGACATATTCCCTGAGAACTGGGACCACTGAGTTCTGAGTGCCCACTGAAGGGATCTCATTCTCAACCTGGCCTCTGGTACTAGGAAAATGCAGGATGCCATGAGGCCGAGCAACCTGAGAAAATCGAAGGCCAGTAGATGTTGGGCATTCTGGAACTTTGTTACCATCTGCAGAATGTGGAGAGCCCTCACCTCGGGGGGCGAGGCTTTTCCCAAGGAAGTATCCAAGACTCCTCCGATAAACTGGAGCTTTTGGGATGGTATCATATGGGACTTCTTGAAATTGAGGGAGAAGCCCAATTTGTGGAGGAAGTGGCAGGTGATTGAAAGATGTTCCTAAGCTTGTTTCAGAGAACTTGCTCTGATCAACCAATCGTCCAGGTAGGGGTAGATGTGAATACCCCCTCTCCTGAGACTCGCTGCCACTACCGCCAACAGTTTGGTGAAAACCCTCAGGGCGGAGGTCAACCCAAATGGCAGAACTCGAAACTGATAATGAGAGTTGCCAATCACGAACCTCAGGTACTTTCTGTGCTTTGGATGGATTGGCACATGAAAGTAAGCATCCTGAAGGTCTAATGATACCAACCAGTCTTGGAGTTGGAGAGCCTGAAGGATCTGAGAAAGGGTCACCATCTTGAACTTGTCCTTCCTGAGGAACTTGTTCAAGTTTCTTAAATCCAAGATGGGTCTCAATCCTCCGTCCTTTTTTGAGATGAGAAAGTATGGGAAGTACCAACCCCTGTTCCTCTCTGCTACAGGTACCCATTCTATGGCACCTTTCTCTAGCAGGGTTAAAATTTCCTGCAACAGGAGTGGGTCTGGAATTTTTATGGAGTTGGCTCCCGGTGGAAGATTCTGAGGCCTTTTTTGGAAAGGGAGACAGTAACCTTGAGCTACTGTTTCCAGTGCCCAAGCATCTGAGGTAATGCCCCGCCATTCCTTCAGATGTTGAGAGATCCTGCCTCCCACTGATGTTTTGTGCAACAAGGTCTCAGAGGGATTTGGAGGCGGCTGCAGGAGTGGCTGAGGGTAAAGATGCCGCTCCTGAGGCTGATTTTGCACCTCTTCCTCGTGTACCACGAGGGAAATTTCCTTTGCCTCTTTGAGAAGCCTGTCCTCTTCCTCTACCAAATGAGGAGTAGTAACGAAAAGAACGACCACTCCAGGAAGATTAGCCTGAATAGGGTTTTTGAGGCTGGCGCATGGAGGCACTAAGCGATTTAGCTGCCGCTTTCGAGGTCTGAAGTTTTTCTAGGCTTTCATTAGCCTTACTGCCAAACAGCCTCGAGCCATCAAAGGGCATGTTGAGGAGTCTGGCTTGCACGTCTGGTGCAAACCCCGACTTCCTCAACCACGCAAATCTGCGTAGCACAATGCTTGCAGCCATGGATCTGCTGATACTATCAGCAGTATGCAGTCCAGACTGGAGACATTCCCCCATTGCCTCCTTCCCGTCTTTGACTATATTCAGGAAGCCTTCCCTTTCCTCGCCTTCCGGAATATGATCAGCCGCCGCCGAAATACAGTCCCACAGGGTATAGGTAAACCTGGCCAGGGTACAGGTGACATTTGTCGATTTAAGGGCCATGCTGCCTGAAGTGAAAACTTTACGGGCCCAAGCATCAACTTTTTTATCCTATCCGGAGGGATAGTGGGATATGCAGTTTGTTTTGATGTGGATGCTGCCTGAATAACTAGACTCTCTGGAGTCAGATGCCTGTTTAAATATTCAGGATCTGTACCAGCTGGTCTATATTTCTTAGGGAAATTACTATTTGCAGCAGCAATGCTTTGAGGATTTTCCCAGTTTTTCTCCACCGTCCTTTGAAGAGCCCTGTGGAAAGGAAGAACTGGATCTTTTTGAGGAGCTCTCACAATTATATCTGTCATGTCGTCCTGGGTGAAGTGTTACCCCAACCCATATACTCAATCACTCTGGTCATAAGACTCCTATACCCTGAGTCTGCATGTTCTGCAGGATCAGGTCTGGTAAACTCTAATTCTGGGGAGGTGTCAATTCCACTAGCAGAATGTAGAGTGTCACTCAGGTCTCTCATTTTAGACTCTTGATCAATGAGTTCCACAGGAACTTGTTTTGTGCCATATGAAACTCCGAAAGGAGTGACTTCATCTTCCTCCGAGCCAGATTCCTCCTAAATTGAGGACATGGACTTAAAAAAGTCAGACCTGGGCAATGGAGTAAGAGGACTTTGATACAGGCGTCGAAGCCTTCGGCGACTTATGTTTTTTATGTGGCACCGGAGAGGTGCTCGACTCTCGAAGAGTCCTCGACGACTTGGCGTTGACTCAAGTTTTTTGAGGATCCTCGACACTACTGGCTTTTACCATATGGATTTAGACTTCCCTTTGTCGTCCAATGGAGCGACTTTAGGGGTATGGCTCTTCCGAGGTTCATTCGAGGGGGTCGGGCCGCATTCTCGAATACCTCCATCATCTTTTTACGAAATTCCTCCCATTTTCAGGGGGAATCCGATTTTGTTGGAATTTATTCGGTCGACTCAGAAGATGATGAGGGAGATCTATGTCTCCTCTTCATTTTTTTGGACGAGGAAGAAGAGTGTCTCGATCTACTCCTAGATCGAGATCTCTTGGAATGCCTATGCGATCCGATTCCTTCGAATCGGTCGCTTTTTTATGTTTTTTGGACATAGCCTTCTTAGAGGCTTCCCTCCCCACCGACAGTTTACCTCTCCTCTCACGAAGGGCCTTCTCGGTCATGGACTGGCAGGAACCACAGTTGTCGGTTCGGTGACTTGAACCGAGACACCAGAGACAAACTCACCGGGGATCCGTGATCGACATATTCGATCCCCAATCTACGCACTTCTTGAACCCAGTCTTGGGTGTCAAGGAGTCGAAGAAGACGACATTTTCTTCACAGAAAATCTCAAGCGCGCAGTTCTCGATAGCGAAGCGATCGGAAAAACGGAACTGAAGCAACAGGCGCGGCTCGAACTATTTATACCATCGGTGACGTCGACAGCGTACGGAGTCCCTCGAGGGACAATCGACGCCACGACCTCGAGCACAGCGCCCTCTGCCGAGAAAACTTTTTTCGAAGCAGAGAAGCTGGAGATAACGACTTATCATAAGATGAGGAATATGTGGGAGGACACAATCCATTCGAAAGGCTGGTGATGTCTCGGCAAGGCATCTATGTGTGATCGTGAGGGCTTTGAACGTTATGCGATCTTTGATCGGGAGCCAGTGTGCCTCTTTTCTAGCCTGGGAGATACGTTCTCTCTTGGGTATGTTGAGGGCTGCTCTGAGGGCATTGTTTTGTGCGATTTGCAGTCTGTATATGTTGTTTGTGGAGGTGCCAAGGAGTAGGATATTGAAATAGTCCAGTTTTGCTCCAATTGTGGCTCAAGCGATGTTTAGACCGTTCTTTGGCGATAGATGAGGTCTTACTGCATTTATAATTTTTGATGTAAGGGCTGCTGAGGAGGAAATGGCACTGATCTGCCTATCCATGGACAGTGTGGAGGCCAGGTAGACACCTAAGGTTTTTACCGCAGAAGAGGTGGTGATGACTGAGTCTACGATGATGGAGTTGTAAGGGTCATCTAGTTTTTTAGGGCTTCTTTGGGACCTACCAACAGTATTTCGTTTTTTTCCCTATTTAGGCTTAAGCCATTGGCTGCCATCCAGGCCTGGATGGGGGCATATATGATTTGTAGGGTGTTGAGGTCTTGCTCATAGTTGCCTGTTATTGGGACTAGGATTTGTGTGTCATTGGAAAGGTTTGTAAAGGATATGCCGAATACTAGAGATTGTAGAGTAAAGAGATTGTAGAGAGTCAGGGAGGTGTATGAACCTTGTGGGAATCCACAGTCAATTGGTGAAGGGATGGCGGATGCTTGGTCTGAGTAAACCCTCATGGCTCTACCGTTCAGGAAGGAGGTTATCCAGGTGGTGGCTTCTTATTTTATTTTATTGGTTTATTTGTATTGCGCCGAACTGCTCGCAAGCATCTGGGCGCACACGTGATGATAGAAAACAAAAACAGTAGACGGGACGATTCAGTGCAAAGAGGAATTAAGGCAGCAGTAGACGGAGAATCTGATCTAGGATTACTTAAAGAGCATGGTTTTAAGTTTTTTTCGGAATGAGAATAGATTAGTTTCCAGTCTGAGACATGTTGGTAGTTTGTTCCAGAAAGCTGCCGCATGGGTGGGGAAGGCTCTTCCTAGACCTAGTTCTTTTTTTTTTTAAATTTAGGAGTTGTTATCAAACCCTTGGCTTCAGATCTTAATGTTCTGGTTGCGTTGTAGGTTGTAAGTTTGGTCTTAAGGTAGGCAGGTGCTTTTCCATAAAGGCATTTATGGGTTAGACACAAGGACTTGACTTGTACACGGTCTTCCATTTTCAACCAATGTAGGTCGCGTCTAGCTTCGCTAATATGATCTCTCCTTGATTTTTGTTTGATACCTCTTATCGCCTGATTTTGAATCAGTTGGTATTTGTGTAAGCTTTGCTTGCTGGCACCAGCAAGGAGTGCGTTACCATAGTCCAAACCCGATAAAATGGTGGCTCTGGCAATAGTGGCGCAATTCTTTTCATTGAGAAGGGGTCTGATTGCTTTGAGGAGTCTAATGTAGTAGTTGCAGTTTTTGCTGACATACATAGCTTGAGCATCTGCGTTAAGTGTAGCTTCCAGCGTCATGCCAAGTGTTTTAACCTTACCAACTACTTCAATGCAAGATTCCTTGATTTGAAATGCCTTGTAGTCAGATGTCAGTTTAGCGCGCGCCTGGGTGGATCCAAATACCATTAACTCAGTCTTGTTGCTGATAAGGCACATCCAATTATTGTTCATCCACTCTTCGATATTCTTGTAGAGGTTGTTCAATGTAATACTGTCCTTAATATAATCACCGCTCAATTCCATAACTAGCTGGGTGTCGTCAGCGTAGTTAGTAAAAAACACTTGAAGTTGTTCTAGTAATTCACAAAGGAGGCGTATGTAGATATTAAAGAGCAGAGGTGACAGACTAGCTCCTTGAGGAACTCTGCACGATATGTTATGTTCGGTTGAGAATGTCTACCCAGTGGACACGTGAAATTCTATTCTCAAGGAAGGAGGTGAGCCAGCTTATTGCTTCATTGGAGCAATTTTCAGTTTTGGCTAGCGCTTGCTGTAGTAGCTGGTGGTCTAACAGGTCAAACGCGGCACTAAGGTCTAAAAGCACTAGTAAGCCGGTTTTGCCCTTGTCCATGATTTCCAGCATTTTCGTTTGTAAATCTAGCATTTCTGTCTCTGTGCTATGTACGGCTCTAAAGGCGGATTGTTGTGGATGTAGTAACTCGTTTTTTATCTACATATTCCTGTAGTTGAGCTGTAGCGATTTTATCCATGACCTTAAGCAGACCTTCCAGGATGTTGCGGCATGAAATGGCAAATTTTGCGGCATGAAATGGCAAATATTGCGGCACAAACCTTTATTTATTGCAGCATTTTTGCAGGACATTTTGTATTAACTGGAGGGTGTAAGATTGCCACATTGTAGGAAAGAGGCAGAGTGCAAGGCTACAAGAGAGCCAGGGTGTCATTATTATGTATCTTTTGTATTAATTTAATAGGAAGAGTCCATGACGTCTCTGGCTTGGCAGAACAGTTTTTGTTTTGGCGAAATTTTTGGTTTAATGTGCATGCCTATTTAATAGTATTAACTAAATTGATCATCATCAATTGTAATGCTGAAACTATTCCCCTCCAAGCCCCCAAACACCCACACATCTCACCAACTCCCCATTACAATTTGCGTTCCTGAACCTCTCACTCTGTCATACAACTACTTACGTACTATGGGCCTCATTATGACCCAGGTGTAAAACCATGGTGCTATTAGCACCATGGTCGATGCCGGATTTCGGAATGGTGAATGGCGGAATTACCGCCCCTTTCCGAGGTTGGCAGGGCGGTAATTACGCCAGAGTAATTACACTTGTGTATAGGCGCGTTACAAATGCCTTATCATATCATATCATTCACCATTGCCCCTTCACCATTGCCATTTCGCCCCATAGGGCTCAATGTTACTGTTGAAGGCGCTAATTAGGGTACCGCAAATTGCGGTACCGTAATTAGCACCAAGGTCCCTTTACGGGTACCAGCCGTTAAGGTGGGAACCCGCAAAGGGACCTCGCAATCGGGCGCTAAGGGATTACCGGTACCGGTAATCCCTTAGCGCCAGGGTCGTAATAAGGCCCTATGTCACACTGTCAAGTCACAATTTGCCCTCCCCTGCCCCTACCAAACTCCAAATCATACTCCCAACTCACACCTTACACTCTACAATTCCTCCCGCAATATACAGTCCTTCGTTCTTTTGTGCTGCTTCTGCATCTTGCATCCTTTCTCTCATTCTATCGCACTCTTCACTCATCCTTTTTCCCAGTCTGCAGCTCACTGCCTCTTTCCAGCCAACGGCTTCCTCTTTGCTTTCTGGCTCACTGCTCCCCCTGACCACACGCTCCCTCTACTTTCTGTACCTATGCTTGCTCTCAGATTTCTGGCCCACTGCATCACTGCTCTTTTGTGCACCACTTCCTCCTCTGACCCACTTCTCTGCCTCTGCTTTCTTGCCTATCACATCACATCTCTCCCTCTCTCACCTTTCCCTCTCATAGTGTGACCACTTTTTAAAAATGTAGTTTTTGACCATGATCCTCAAAAAATCGGGCATTTAAAAATAGAGCCAAGGATATGCTATTTTTAGATAACCCATTTTTGGAAATGAGCAGGTCACCTTATTCTCAAATGTGACCTCTGCATTTCCACGGGGCTGTGCTGCAGTGCAAATTGTGTGCTGGCCAGATGCCTTGAATAGTGTTCTGGGTTGTTTGACCGAAGTGCAATTATTTGTGGCGGAATTGACCGTAGTCAATTTTGCCGCAAATAGATTTGCACTTCAGCCAAACAACCCAAAATGTACCTTTCACCACCATCCCACTCCCTTCCCTACTTAACTGCTTGGTTGCTGCCGCTTCCCCTGCAACCCTGCAGTATCAGATCCATCCCTCTAACGCAGGTCGGAACCGACGCTGCAGGGTCCCTTTTTATTTTTTTTTTGCTGTTTTTGTTTTCGGACCCCCACCTCCAATGTTGAGGAAGCGGGGGATACCCCTGCAACTCCAAAAATACTGAACCTGGGGAGCAGGTGACAACCCCGCAACCCCCGCTCCACATGTTCAGTATTTATAAAAATCGATGGAATGGTACTGGTGAAATAGGTCAAATTGTACCATTCGATCGATTTTTGGCGGTCAAAATGTTCTGCAAGCTCCCAGCGCTGTTTACAGTGACAGGCCCTTCAGGAGCCTGCCACTGTAAAATGTGACCCAAAAAATGCATTTCTATCCTGTTTGAGGAACAGAAATGCAAGCGACATAGCAGCAGTTCATAACTTTAAAAAAATGCATGACAGGGTCAAGAAAGACCCTGTCATGCAGTGGCACCCCCACCTCCTGTGCGCGTATGGTTGCCTACAATTTCTGCACATTTAAAAGTGCATCTTGCTTGGAAATTCAGGATGCGCTTTTAAATTGGCAGAAATGCCCCCTAAGGAGGTGAAAAAGGCCACCTGAATGGGCGCGCATATAAAATCCACAAGGGACACCTGAATGGGCCCATTTTAATAAAATGTGCCCATTCAGGTGTCCCTTGTGAATTGGGCTGCTCTTTTGTTGGGCGCAAGTGGTGAGATCTGTTGACGCATTTCATTTCTTAGATTAAAACGTTTTGAGAATCTGGCACCCTGAGTTTTATTTTTTTTAGAATTTTTTTTTTAAATGGAAGTTTTTGCAGTTTTTTTTGCAAAAACAGCTGTTTTTGCACAAAACGGCCGTTTTTGCGGCATTTTGCACAAAACGGCCGTTTTCGCAGCATTTTGCGGGATCGCAAAATCGCTATAAACTGGAGGGTCTGCTTAAGGGTGAAGTTGCAATTCGTAATGGGCCTCAAGTTGTTAGGGTCACGTTGGTCTAAGTTGTTTTTTTTTTACAAGTGGGTTAATGGTGACTTTTTTTTTATATTAACTGGCACTATTTTGTCTCGGAAAGATGAATTTACAATTTTGTAAATAAAGGAGCGAAAATGTCAGGGTGTTCAAGTATAATTTTAGGTGGAAGCTTGTTTTCCGCACAGGACGATGGTTTCATAGAAGCAAGTGTTTTTTTTTCATGGTATCGATAGAAATTTGTTGAAATTGGAATTTCTCTTTCTCCTTGTCAGTCGTCAAATCGACTGAGGGGTTAGGTTGGGGCTTGGTCTCAAGGGCAGATGCAATTTGTTCTCTCGCTTTGGTGATTTTATTAGCAAAAGCTATCTTAGTGCTATCACATTCTAGTTGGGAAGGATTGAAATTGGGACCAGGGCCTGAGGTTTGTCAATGGATTTCAGTATGTCAAAGAGTTTACTTGCTGAACTTGGGGATGCTTCAATTTGACTATTGAAGTAGTTCCTTTTTGCTTCATTAATGCTGTTCTTATATGATTTTTCTAGTGACTTCCAACTGATCTTATTGTCGTCAGTTGGGTGTTTTTGCCATTGTATTTCTCTAAGGTTTTTTTCCTTTTTTAGGTCAGTTAGTTCTGATGTGTACCATTTTTGAAAAATTTTGGTTGGAAATGGGCCTGACTGTTTTTTCGCGATTGGGTGCTTTTTGGTTTATCAAACTTAGCATCTGATGGTCATATTTGCTTATGATGGTGTCACAGGAGCCAGTTTCCTTAATGTCGGCCAGAATACTATTAACGCAGGATTGTTGATCAGTGCTTTTGATATTTTTAAAGTTTCTTGAGTGAACTTTCTTGGCGTCGTTAGCAGGTTTTTTTGCTAACTGAGGGATCAGTAGATTAAAAACTACTTTGTAATGGTCAGACCATATACAAGGAGTAGTAGTAAAATCGTTTGTTTCGATGTTATTAGAAATAACCCAGTCCAAATGGTGACCATTGGTCATGGTAGGATCATGGTTTAATACATTAAACTGTATTTTATGAAGATTTTTTTCAAGATGGATTGCTTCTTTGTCTTTGGATCACCACGCCATCAATTCAAATCTCCAAGGAGATAATTGTAGATTTGTTTTGTCCTATTAGAGAGTTGGCATGGTGTATGAGTTCATCATTGAACTCAGAATCGAGTGAGGGTGGTCTGTAGACAAGTAGGAAATTGATACAGTTGTTTTTTGTAGGACAATATTTAAGGTGTAAGGTTTCACAACCTGAACATATTGTAGTTGTGGGGAACACAGGTATGGAGTCTCGTGATATTATGGCTACCCCACCCCCTTTCCCCCTGTCTCTGTTGGTGAAATGGATTTTGTAGCCTGTGGGGTCTGCTATAGAGCATCTAGGACCTATTGGGAGAAGTGGGCTGTTTCAGTCAGATGTCTGCAGAGTATCTTGTGGTCAACCAGATTGAAAGCTGCAGACAGGTCTAGGAGAAGGAGGAGGGAGGTTTTGCTGTTGTCCATAGCCTCAAGAAGTTGGTTCTTGAGGTCAAGTAGCGCCGACTCTGTACCATGGCTGGGGCAGAACCCTGATTGCCTTTTTCCAAGGATGTTGTGACTTTCTAGGAAAACCTGGATCTGTAAGTATGCGGCTTTGTCTAGAATTTTCAATAGGAAAGGCACGGTGGTAATCGGACGGTAATCGTTTGGGGAGTCAGTGTCAAGTTTAGGTTTTTTTAGTAGGGGTCGGACCCAGGCTTCCTTAAGGGTGGGCGGGACAGTACTGTTGGCAAAAGAGGCATTGATGAAGGTAGTGACAAAGGGGGCAACTGCTGTCGCGCAGTCTTTGATTAGGTTGGCAGGGCAGATGTCTCCTTTACATAATGAAGGCTTAGTGTGATATGCAGGACTTCGGGGATAGTTACTTCCCTAAAGCTAAAGGGTTTGGGTGGGTTTTTGCTGTGGGACGCATTTCCCTCTGGTGTGTTGGTGGAGGATCTAAATATAAGGAAGGTTTTCCTATGTGAGTGACCCTTAAAGTGGGTGCTAGATTGCCATCATCATAGCTAGCCGACTGCCCATATTATACCTATTTTTCATATGGGTTGTGGCTATATATCTCTGATTGTTGATTCAGTGCTACCTCGATGCATAGACGCTGATAAAAAAAAAGTGCTGAGTATCATAAAGTGCTGAATCAGTGCATAAATGCTGGCAAAAAAGTGCTGAGTGTTGAATACAAGTATTTGCATGAATAGATATATTGCATGTCCCAAAATATCTTTTCTATCATAGTTTCGACAAGTGCTTATATCTAGTTCAATCAAATACTGATATTCGTCTTCCTCAGGACCCAAACACAAGTGTTTAACAATCTATATAGAGACACATGTATAACGTTGGAATCATAACCAGGCTTGCTCTTGTTTGAATATTCAAGTGACTTCCATCTTAAATCAATTTTGAACCACATATTACTGTTTCATCCAATATGGGTGTGGAGCTCAATCACTTCATTCGGCCACCCCAACAACAAAGAACAGATAATGGGCAATTTATCTCCTTTTGTGTGTCATAGAAGCATCAAAGTTTTTATCTGGTGGCGCCATATGTTGTAGTTGCCAATAGGGCTCAATTGGAGACCATTTGTTTCCTATTTTGCTATATTGCAATAGCAAAAGCGCAGTCCAACCCTTCAAATGTTGGAGGGCACTGAAAAGTTGCAGGAAGGTCTCTGGCTTTCCAACTCATTCGGACAATATTATTTCATTGACTAATCTCACTCAAAAACATTCTCCCAGCTGCCGGGTTATATGGGGACTTGTCATGCCCCAGGGGACTATCCAACCATTCGTGCCTAATCGGACCCAGGTATGGGTCACAATTATATCGGAACGCTAATGGATTGCCTCTGTTTTATGAGCTCTCTGCCACATCCTTGGCCCTTTCCTATGATTAATGGATACACAGCCTAGCCTTTATTAAGAACGGCCACCATCTTTAATCACCAGTCGGGAGCAGGACCAATTTTTTGAAGTGCTGTGGTTCGGGTATGCGTACGGCAGTGTTTGATGGCGAAATTAAATGGAAGTCTCCTGATGTACGGACACCTGCGTTTTCTGCACCATTGTGGGCAACATGCAGTCTCGCGTCCCTTCAGGTGGTTCTTCAGTTCTAGCATTCTTGTGGCAGTATTTATTCCATTATTTGAAAACACTAAACCCTCCACTGTCGGACATGATAAAGTACCATCTGTGTTATGCATTATCATACCATCAAGTCTTTGAAGGTAATGGGGCCATATGTATGCAAGTGGATGGGTGAGTCTACTTATGTTCAGGGCATGTGGTATACCAATGTGTCATGCCCCTGCCAAATGACCAGGGCAAGGTGCGTGGGTCACAGCATCAACCCCACACCACTACTGGGCCCAGCATTGGAGAATTTGTTTATTTATTAAAAAATCTTATATCATCGCGCCACATGCCCATAGGCCTCAGGGCGCGCACATAGAAACCCACAAAACAAACAACCAGGATGAATAGCATTAAAACAATGAGAAGGGATACCAGGGGCGAAACTCTGAGTCAAAAATCACTAGCTCCAAAAAGAATCAGGCCAATGGTGCCTAATCAGGCGGAAGGTTGAACAGGAGCATTTTTAACTCCTTTTTAAATTTAAGGGTAGTATCCAGGGCTCTGAGATCTGACGGCAACAGGTTCCATAGGTCAGGACCTTGCACACTGAAGCTACACCCTCCCGATTTTACCAGTTTAAATTTAAATCTGGATTTAACCAGTCTCATGCGATATTGGGTCCTCACTAAGCGAGATGATGCCTGAAGTTGTAGGCACGCTGTGAGGTACTGAGATGCCATGTTCATCAGGCATTTATGTGTAAGGGTCAGGACTTTGCGCCTGATTCTAAATTTTACTGGCAACCAATGTAGGCTCCACCTTGCCACGGTAACATGGGCCCACCTAGCAAGACCTGAAACTATCCTTACTGCCCCATTCTGTGAGACCTGAAATGCCGCTATAGAGGAGTGTGGACAACCACTAAGCAGACTATTGCAGTCGTCCAAACGTGTGTTGATAAGGAGAGAAGCCAAAGTGGCTAAGTTCTCATGGGAGAGAAAAGGGCGAATGTTTTGTGATTAAACCGCAGGAAGATCGGATCAGCGCCACGTGGTGTGCCATGGACAATTCGGCAACCAGGATCACACCCAGGATTTTTACCCTTTCTGCCACAGAGATCAATGTACCCAGGAGTAAGAAGTGTTTGTACTCAGCTGGCAAAGATCTCAGTCTCATTGTGGTAGCTAAAATTAAAAGCTTGGTTTTGCTAGCGTTCAAAGCCAGGGAATTAGCGGCCATCCAAAGATGTATGGCTTTATAGATGGTGGTCAGCTTAGCCACATCCTCGGAATACGAGCCAGATAATTCTAGAGTCACCTGGGTGTCGTTGGCATAATTGGCCATATAGACGCCCAGGCTAATCAATAAGAGCAGGAGCGGGATTAAAAAAACATTAAACAATGTAGGCGAGATGCAGGATCCCTGCTGGACCCCACAGGTGACGGGTGAGAAGTCCGAACAGATTACACCTATGTTTACCCTGGAATTCCTGGGCCCCAGAAAGGATGAGATCCAGCCGGCCGCTTTGGAGGAACACCCAACCAAGGACTGTAATCTACCCTTGAGTAGATCATGATCCACGAGATTGAATGCTGACGAAAGATCTACCAGCATGAGTATCAACAGTTGTCCTTGGTCCATGTTCAACAATAAATTGGTCTGTAGGTCCAGCATTGTAGTTTCAGTACCATGGCCCTTCCGGAAGCCAGATTGGCAAGACAGTAAAATATCACTGTCCTCCAGAAAATTCTGAAATTGTATATGTGCCACCTTGTCCAAAGTTTTCAGCAACAATGGCACATTCGTAATTGGGTGATAATTATCCAAGACAAACGGATCCAGTGACTCCTTTTTCAAAAGGGGGGTCACACATGCTTCCTTCAGAAAGAGGGAAACACTACCCTCTGCAATGGAACAGTTGGCAAACCTGGTTACCCAAGAACCAAGCATGTTCTTGCACTCTATAAACAAGCTGGATGGACAGACCTTTGGCATGAGGTGGGTTTCATTTCTGTGATTGTCTGTACAATAAATGTTTCGGATCTCAGGGTAAAGTCGAAGGCATGGGGACTTGTCTTGGAAGGCATCTCCTCTTTAAAATCCACTGCTAATACCGCCACAGTATCCTTTATCTGTTGGAAATTGGACTGATGTGCAACGACCTTATTCAGAAGAAATTGTGAATGGACTGACACCATTCCTTATGCTTGACAGGCCCTGGTGAAGAAGGGAATAGTTTCATACCTGTAACTCCATTTCTCCAGCATTGGTATCTTTCATGGATTCACATGCTTAGAATATTCCCCGTCGTCAGACTGGGACCCCTCGGTACACATATATAGCCTTTTCCAAAGGAAAACTTTCGACACTTTTGTGTCCTATCTACGTTCTTCTAGGACCCGCCTACGCATGCTCCGCCGGCCGTGCCAGTATAAGAGGCCCGCCCCCTCGGCTCCCCTTCAGATTTCGGCCCCTCCAAAGTAGGAAGGGTTAAATTTATCACATACATTACATATGGGGAGGTTGGCGGGCGCATGTGAATCCATGAAATATACCAATGCTGGAGAAATGGAGTTACAGGTAAGAAACTATTCCCTTCAGCAGCATTAGATCTTTCATGGATTCACATGCTTAGAATAGATTGTATAGCAGTAACGCTTGAGACGGCGGTGAGAATGTAATGTAACAATATATATCCTCAACCTACTACACAATGCATATCTACCGTAGGGATAAGTTAAGTCATATAACGTTGCCCACATAAAGTATATCGCCCTTAAGAGGGTAGACAACAGAATCTCCACCGGGAGGAGCTTACCTTACTGAAACAGATGGCGCAGGACAGCTCTTCCCATCTGCACCTCGTCTGCATGCTGCCTGGCAAGGCAGTAGTGGCGGGTAAACGTGTGGGGCACTGACCATGCCGCAGCTTGGCATATGTCCGTCAGCGGAATACCAGCCCATAACGCTGTTGAGGAGGACATCGACCTTGTAGAATGAGCTCTAGGATGTCCTTGCAGTGGCCTTCCGGCCTTAGAGTGACAAAAAGCAATCGTCGACGAGACCCATCTAGCCAATCCCTGTTTAGAAATTGCTTTTCCTCTCGTCGACGGACCATATGCGACGAACAGTTGCCGAGTAGCCCTGATGTCTTGTGCACGATGTAGGTAGAATTTCAGAGCCCTCTTAACGTCCCGGGTATGAAGAGTTTTTTCTGCTGCCGATGATGGAGTGGCGAAGAAAGTAGGCAGAACCACGGATGAGTGCTTGTGATATACCGTCGGAACCTTCGGGACGAACATAGGGTTAGTTGCCAGGACTACCTTGTCCTTAAAGAATCTTAGGTAGGGCGGGTCCACGACCAGCGCTTGTAGTTCCGAGATACGTCTGGCTGATGTGATAGCTATCAAGAATGCCAACTTCCACAAAATGAATTTTATGTCGGACGTGGCCATAGGCTTGAAAGGCGGTTTCATCAAGCCTGCCAACACTGTGTTGAGGCTCCACGTCGGGGGAAAACGTTTCACCGGGGGAAAAGCTCGAAATAAACCCCGCATGAAGTGTTTTACCAGTCTGTCACTGAATAGAGGAGACGACTGCCTCTTCCTTGTGAACCTCGAGATGGCTGCCAGGTGTACCTTTATCGATGAGGGGGACAATCCCTTTTCTGCCAAGAGGAGCAGGTAAGGTGTAACTTGTTCCGGCGTCACCAACAATGGTTGTAGGCCCCGTTGTCCTCTACACCATTCACAGAATCTCCACCACTTATAGGAGTAAGATTTGTTAGTAGAAGGGGCTCTAGACGCCTGTAGAATTTTTTGGCAATCCTCTGAAATGTCTAAAGCGCCGAACTCCGAGAAGTCAGGAGCCAGGACGTAAGGTTGAGACTGTCCGGGTCGTGATGCCACACCGTGCCTCTGTCCCGGGATAGAAGGTACGGGACTTTCGGAAACGCTATGGGATGTTCCAGCGATAGATGGAGGAGGTCTGAGAACCACGGTTGCCTTGGCCAGTATGGTGTCACTAGAATCACCCGGCAATTGTATCTGCGTATCCACTGTATTGTTTTCCGTATGAGGGGAAACGGGGGGAAAGCATAGAGGAACATGTCCGTCCATGGGAAGGAGAACGCCTCCCCCACCGAACCCTCTTGGGGCCATCTGCTTGTAAATTGCTCGCATTTCTTGTGGTCTTTGGTCGCGAAGGTGTCCAGAGGGGGGTGACCCCATTTCTCGAACACTTTCCTCAAGTGACCCGTGTCCACTTCCCACTCGTGTATCTGGGCCATGCTTCTGCTGAGGGAGTCGGCTTGGCCGTTCCTCACTCCTGGAAGGTGATGAGCCACGAGGGAAATTTCGTGCTTCGATGCCCAATGCCATGTTTTCTGGGCTTCTATGGAAAGAGTCCTTGATCGTGTCCCTCCTTGTTTCCTCAGATAAAACATGGCTGTTGTATTGTCGGTCAGTATTCGCACTCGCGAACTCTTGATGTGTGGTAGGAACGCCTTCAAAGCCCATCGTACCGCTCTGAGTTCCAGTACGTTTATGTGTAGGAGTGACTCCGTTGGAGACCAGCGACCTTGCGTTTGGAGAGCACCCATGTGCGCTCCCCATCCAGTTAGGGACGCATCCGTAACTATGGTGCACTGAAACTCCGGCTCCTGTAGGGGCACACCGTTGTTCAGATTGTGGGAACTCTGCCATCACTGAAGGGTCCGACGTAGCTTGTCGTCGTCGATGGTTATCCTGTCCGACCACGATCCCTGAGCCTGTGTCCATCGGTCCGCGAGGAATTCTTGGACTGGCCTCATGAATAGTCGACAGTTTCTCACCAGATGGATGCAGGATGCCATGGCCCCTAGGACCGAAACATACTTTCTCACTGAGATCCTGGTGTTTCGCCGTAGCCGGGCCGCTTGTTGAATGAGTCTTGAGGTCCTATCGAGAGAAGGTTTCACCAGCCCTAACTGAGTCTCGAACTGTGCCCCCAAGAATACCAGCGTTCTCGATGGCCGCAGAGAGGATTTCTCGAAGTTTATGGCGAATCCTAGCCATTGTAGAAGCTGCATGGTGGCTTGCAGACTTGTGTTGGTCGGCCCTGGGGAGGATCCCCTTACCAGCCAGTCGTCGAGTTATGGGTATACATGGTGGCTTTGCTTCCTTAGCCAGGCAGCCACTGGAGCCAGGCATTTTGTGAACGTTCTGGGGGAGGTCTTGAGCCCGAACGGAAGAACCGTGAATTGGTAGTGAGTTCGCCCTATTACAAAACGTAGGAATTTCCTGTGTTTCCGACACATTGGAATATGGAAATACGCGTCCTGTAAATCCAGGGACGCCAGGAAATCTCCCTTTTGAACTGCGCGGATCACTTCCTGCAGAGTGAGCATCTTGAATTTCAGGCTCTTTAAGGACTTGTTGAGATCGCGTAAGTCTAGAATGGGACGCCATTTGCCTTTCGGCTTTTTTACGACGAAGTATCTTGAGTAGACTCCTTGACCTCTCTGTGATGTTGGAACTAATTCTATCACGCCCTTCGCTGAGTGTAACCTCTTGTTGCAGTACCTTCATATGGGACTGAGCGGTGAACGCAGGTGGAATTTGCGGAGGGTTGTGTTTGAATTGCAGAGAGTGTCAGTTTCTTATAGTGTCTAACACCCAATGGTCCGTCGTTATCCTTTCCCATTCGTCGACATATGCTGAAACTCTTCCCCCCAGAACGGTTTGTGGTATGACACTGCTGATCTTTATTTTGCTTGTCTCTCGACGACGATGGGTATGATGGTCGTTTTCTGGAAGACTGGAAGTTTCGTCGACGGTTAGCCGATTGTGAGGCACGTCGGTATCCCTGGGAGGGGTAAGCCGATCTGGCAAAGGATCTGTCTCCAGAAGAGAATCTTGAATTACCTAAAGCCCCTCTAAAGGGACGAAAAGACTTGTAACTTCTGCCACTCTGGAGGGCACCCAATGAACGTGCCGTGTCCGAATCTTCTTTCATTCCTTTTAGGGCCTCGTCCACCTTCTCACCGAAAAGAAGATCTCCCTCAAAGGGCATATCTAAGACCTTGTATTGCACTTCAGGCCTGAAGTAGGTACACTTAAGCCATGACTGTCGACGCAATACCACCCCATTGTTGACTTGCTTGAAGCCTGACTCAGCGAGATCCACCGCGATGTTTATTGCGTGATTTGAGGCTTCCTCACCCTCTCGGACCAGTAGCATCGCCGCCTTTCTCTGTTCTTCTCGAAGATGATCAAGCAGCGGAGCTAGTCTGTGCCACATCTCCCTATCGTATCTGGCCACAATTGCCAGAGAGTTTGCAGCCTTTACTGTGGTCGCTCCCACGGAGAGCACTTTCTTGCCAAAGGCATCTTGGCGTCTCGCTTCGTTCTCAGGAGGAGTCGTGCACTTGCTGTGCCTTTGCCTTCCTCGCTGCTGCCGCCGACACCACCGAGTCCGGTGTTGGTTGGGAGGATAAACACTTGGGGGTAGACTCTGGAGCCTTAAACTTTTTTTCTAGGCGTCCTTTCACTGCTGGTTCTGAGAATGGGTGTCTCATTGTCTGCAACCCCTCTTTCCATACATGGTCTAGTATTGGTATCGAGAACACCGACCTCCTTCTCTTGCCCATGTGGTCGAACAAAAAACAGTCCTTTTTCTGTTCTTCCTGGGACAGACCAAATTCTTTGCATGCCTTCTCCATCATAGAATGGAATGACGCAATGTCGTCCGGAGGGGACGGGTGAGCTGGGCTTCTGGGGTTTTCCAACTCCGCCTCTGACTCCCAGGTAGGATCCCTGGAGGGGGATAATGAGATATCCGACATGGCTCCCCTCTCAGACTCCGAATCTGGCAGCTCACCTTCCTCCTGTGCCAGTGTTGAGATTGGCGTGCGTGGGTGTGTCCGTTGACGGGACGGGCCCGGCTCGTTGACGGGTGACTGTGGCAGGCTTGCCTGGGGTAGTCGCTGGTCCAACGACCGCAAAAAGGACTGAAGCGTGGACAGAATATCCAACGACAAAACCGATTGAGGAGAGGGGCAGATACCGGTGTAACGGATGCCCTCGTCGACGACTTGTCAGCCGCTCGTAGCCCTAGGTCTGTTGGGCCAGCAACTCTCTCGTTCTCGTCCTCCGAGGACAGCAACATAGCTTGTTCTTGTAGCAAAGGCTCCGGGGGGGTCGGGTCAAAGACTTCAGGCCTCCTGTAGGACCCCCGTCGACGAGGCCCTCGTCAACGCCATTGTCGACGGGACGGTAGATGCCCCCTGTGCAAGTGGCAGGGAGGCGGCCGATGACTGGACCGCCGTCGACGACGAAGACTTCGCAGGTGGTTTTGGCGGTCCCGCCTTCTCCACACTGTGCCCGCTTTTACTTGACTCTCGACTCGTGGTCGATCTGTGATGATCACCAGAGGAGGATTTCCTTTCCTTCTCATGCTTTTTTGATGAGGATGATTTCTTTGCCGAGGAGTCTCTAGTGGAATGACTTCCAGACGACTCTTTTTCCGACGGTCTAGATTTCTTCGCCGGTGGTTCCGACGAGGCCGCGCGGCGTGATGTTTTCGCCGACTGTGTGGAGCCCACCTCTGAGGGGGGGTATGCCCCCGCTCCATCATTCAGCCATGCCACCAGGCGTCGGTTCCGGTCTTTGAGGGTTTTTTGAGAAAAACCCTTGCATATGTCGCAGGTATCCGCCGAATGGTGAGGGTGGAGGCAATATATGCAGTCCATATGTCCGTCCCCCTCGTAAACCTTTTTTAAGCCGCATGTCGCGCATGGACGGAACAGCGCTTTTCCTGACACAGAGGACATTATTACTCGAAATCCAATAACGCAACCTAGTACAAAACAGTAGGACAACACGAGGAGATCCCACTACTTTGGAGACGGTTGAAATCTGAAGGGGAGCCGCGGGGGCGGGCCTCTTATACTAGCACGGCATGCGGAGCATGCGTAGGCGGGTCCTAGAAGGACGTAGATAGGACACAAAAGTGTCGAAAGTTTTCCTTTGGAAAAGGCTATATATGTGTACCGAGGGGTCCCAGTCTGACGACGGGGAATATTCTAAGCATGTGAATCCATGAAAGATCCAATGCTGGAGAAGGTTTTTTTTCTTAAACTCCTGAAGAATAGAGAACAATTTCTTAGAACTGGACTTTGCATTCTGAATCCAGTGGTTATAAACCTCCGACTTGGCTTTCACCATCGCCTCCTTATACTCTTTAAACAAAGATTTATAATTGGCTAGAGAGGCACTGGAGGAGTATTTGCGCCAATGACGTTCTGCTGCACACTTTTCTCTCCTAATTACTAGAATGTCTTCATTAAACCAAGATTTTTGTGTGGTTTCAGTTTTTAAGAGACCGATCTTAAGGGGTGCTAATTGGTTGGTTGCATCTGTCAAGGATTTAGTAATATGTAGTGCAAGATCGTTGGCACAGTCTAAGCCCTCTAAAGCACCCAATTTTGAAGTAGTATGGGGGGAGAGGTTTTCAGGCGTCAAAGTTTTCGTATTGTGCATAAGAACCTCCAGTCTGGGTTCAGATATAATCTAGCAGGAGGGGCCGGGAGGGTAACACCAAATGTAAGCAGCGAGTGGTCTGACCAAATACAGGGCGTAATTGATATATTGGACAGGGAGAGATGACGGACTAATAGCCAGTCCAAGGCGTGACCCGCTCTCTGGGTAGGAGAATCAACCAATTGAGAATAGCCAATGGAACTGATGGCATTTATAAGGGACTTAGTGGTAGCGTCCGGTGGAGCATCGAAACAGTAATTAAAATCCTCCATAAGGAGTACAGGCGCGTGCAACTTGGTGATCTTATTTAGTAGATTAATAAACTGCTCTTCAAATGAGGGCAAGATCTTAGGTGGTCTATAGAGAACAACTATGATGAGGGAGGAGTTTTCAGTTAGTTTTAATTTCACCACTAAACTTTCACACTCTGCAGGGGACTCGCGAGTCAGGATGCGAAACTGCAAGGATGTTTTCAAAAACAGAGCAATACCCCCCCCATCCCTCTCCCATCGACTCGATCCGCTCTAAGCAAGGTAAAACACAGTGGAACAGCAGTGAGAGCTTCTAAAAGAATAGCAGGGTCTAGCCAGGATTCAGTAATAGCCAAAATACCTAAACTGGCTACTTCCAGCAGGTCCATGACCTCGGAGTCATACTGGCGTAAGGAGCTTGTGTTTAATAATCCAGTACGCAATGCCAAAGGGGAGATGCATGTGTCCCCCAGTTTTGATTGAATACTGGTAGATACTGAGGGGGGGACAGCAATAACTGGTGAGGTGCAATCCTGCATACACGTAGTCACACAGTTTAATTGTGTAGATAGTGTGGGTGCCGCACCGATGGGCAGAGACGGGGCTGATGACCGATATGCATCCAAACCCCCCACGAAAACTTCATTCTCCGTACAGGGAGCAGAGATTTCCCTAGATCCTAAAGGGAAAGTGTTGTCTTCCAGTGTCTCACTGATCCAAGCCGCCAGCCTTCTCTGTCTATTCAAGAATGGTTTAACGCTAACACTGGTCATCCCTTAGAGCTGATTAGCCGCATATGCAGCAGGTCCTCCTGCCGGCATACTCGGCGATGGCGTCCCAGTAGCATTAGACCCGAGGTGGGCTTTCTCGTTGCTTTTCTGAACATGTGTGTGAAACCATCTTGGAACTTTAAATCTCTTATGTACAAGATGCCATTGTCCAAACCTTAGTCTACATATGGTAGTACCAGCATGTAATCTCTTCTGATTCTTATCGTACCAGATGAAAGCAAAAAGGGAGTACATTTGCCCACAGTTAAGATGACCTGCACCTAGTGTCTATTGTTAGATATTGCCAACAACAAAGAGGACCAGTATGGTATGGCCAGCTAGGTTTTGATCAATTGTAGTGAAACGAGGAAAAAGAACATTAATATCTGAACTCCATCACTAATGGACACAAACATTTAAATGCCACTGAATATGAACGTCTCGTACCTCTAAAGCATTCACAACATATGGATTAGAAGAAATTATAGCCTCATGACCTCGCAAATGAATAAGTCAAAAGACAGATTTGATGACTACGTTTCCATAAAGGGGTGAAACAGAGAAAAGAAAATGTTGGGATTTCAGCCTCTAGAAGATTTCTGCATTATGTGACTCAACCTAGGATAAATATTCATATGTTTCAATGCAAGCTGTCAAGATAACGGGAAGAAGCCCTTTATGAATGTGTCATCTATATAATAGAGTTCCCCTGTCTCCAGCTCGAGGAAAGAGCAGCAGCTATCCACCCTACCATGAGGTCCCATGAGGTACCAGGAGGTTACAGGAGCAGCGCCTCCATCCTCCTGCAAGGTGAGCCTCGCTGGGCACTGTGAGTTCTTGGAACCTCTACTTTACACCCGGCACGGCAAGTGGTTGCTTCCGACCCCAGATGAAGATGAAAAAAAAGGATCCTCCTCTGCCATATTTGCTCGAGGCAGCACTCATTGCGGGCCTTTTAACACACTTACATCATGGCCGCTGTCTAATCGCTTGCACCTGAGTGCCTGCCCTGCCTGACTGGCTCTTCCCTGTGATTGGCCTTGCTGCCCTACTTCTCCACCAGTAAACAGCAGCCGGCAGGCGAACGCCGGTTCCCTCCCAAGGCACACAATATGCCCCGAGACCGCCTATCCATCCCCATTCATCCTGCCTCCAGCTCGAGGAAAGAGCAACAGCCATCCATCCTACCACATGGTGCCAGGAGCAGCGCCTCTATTGTCTCGCCAGGTGAGCCTGGGCATTGCGAGTGCTTGAAACCTCGACTTTACACCCTGCAAGGCAAGTGAAAAAAAATCGAACGTCCTCTGCCATGTTCACTTGTGGCAGCACCTCAGATGCTTATTCGGAAGATTTCCAGTGTTGCACAGGCAAAGGCCAGCTGGGACACTCATTGCGGGCCTTTTTACAAACTTACATCATGGCCGTCGTTTAATCGCTTGCCCCGGAGTGGCTTGAGTGCCTGCCCTGCCCGACTGGCTCTCCCTGTGATTGGCCTTGCTTACCTACTTCTCCAGGGCTGCTCTAAGGGTGTTATTCTGGATGACTTGAAGTTTGAGGATGTTTCTGGATGAGGAGTCATTGAATAGGACGCTGCTATAATCGATCCAACATATTTACTTGTGATAGTAAGCATGTCATCTATGTGTTACGTTGCCATGCGGCAAATACTATGTAGGGAATACAATCCGTAAAGCAAAAGAGAGATGGATTGAACTTAAGTCCAACTTGAGAACCGCAAATGTCAAATCTCCAGTGTACAGACACTTTAGAGATTAACCAGGTTACTCACCGAAGTGACTACCTTACTCCTAGTCCATAGTCTCCTTTCCTCCATACTTATGGGACATTCCTCCGTCCTGTGGGACGCGACCAGAGCACTTTGAAAAAGCATCAAAAATTTTGCAAAATGTTTAGTCCTTCCTCTCTTTCTGCTCGGGGTACAGCACGCGGCCGTAACCCCGCCCATCTCGGCTCCGCCCCGCGCATCGGCCATCAGTCCTTTTCTATCGCCAGGTCAGACCTTTAAGCAATAACAGAGGAACCTTATTAGCGGGGACAGCGGGCAGGCGTATGGAGGAAAGGGGACTAAGGAGTAAGGTGGTCACTACACTGAGTAACCTGGTTATACTCCTATGTTCTGTCCCCTTTCCTCCATACTTATGGGAGATTGCCTAGCACTCCTCACAGGAACTACGGGTGGATAGAAAAAACCCCTACTGAAAAAGGTTCTTGAGCACAGCCTGGCCAAACTGAGCATCAGATCTGGAGCTTAGGTCTAGACAATGTTTACAAAAAGCCGATGGGGAGGCCCAAGTAGCCGCCTTTGCGATGGTCTCCCAGGGAACATATTTCTGAAAGGCAACTGTGGCTGCCTTGCCCCACACCAGGTGTGCCTGAATACCTTTAGGAGGCTGCAGTCCTTGGAAAGGGTAAGACTCCAATACAGGCAGCGATCCATCTGGAGATAGTCGCCTTAGAGGCCTGCTTACCTTGTAGATTACCAAAGGTCATCAACAGTTGAGAAGAGCTCCTAAATTCGGATGTTCTGTCCAGATAGAACATAAGAGCCGTTCTAACATCCAAGCAATGCAGAACCCTTTCCGCTTCTGAAGCAGGGTTCAGAAAAAAGACCGGCAGGGAGATTGACTGGTTCAGATGGAAATCAGAGACCACCTTTGGCAGGAAAGAAGGGTTTGTCCGTAGGACCACCTTATCCTTGTGAAAAACCAAGAAGGGATGCTCCACCGACAAAGCCTTGAGCTCACTCACACGCCTTGCTGAATTAACGGCAAAAAGGGCACCTTCCACGACAGGTGCTTGAGGTCCACCGTGGCCATTGGTTCGAAGGGTTTATGGCACAGCGCCATAAGGACCACGTTCAGATCCCACGCCGTGTGCGGTTTACGAACTGGGGGATAAAGGCACGTTAAATCTGCGAAATGTCTCTTAACCACTGGATTAGACAGAGTGTAAGAGAATTGGTCCGTAGATAGGTAGGCAGATACCACCGAAAGATAAGTTCTGCATGAAAGAACGTGAAGTCCCGACTCTGCTAGGTGGGATACAAAGGACAGTACAGTGTCAATCGTAGCCGCCCTTGGGTCCAGTTGTTTGTCTAAGCACCAGTGACAGAACCAAAGTCATTTGCTTCTATACTGAGACCTAGTCAAGGGTTTCCTGGCTGCTTCGATAATGCGCATGTTATCCGCAGACAGGTTGAGATGTTCTAAAGACCTGAACTCAGGCACCATGCTGAACGATTGTGGGGAGGGGTGTCACAGCTGTTGATCCCCCTGGTGAAGAAGATCGGGAGTCACCAGCAGCCTGATCGGTGCACACACCGACAGGTGTTGAAGTTCTGAGAACAAGCGCCTGGCCGGCCACCACCAGACTATGAGCAGAAGAGAACAATTCACTGTGTTATTCAGCTTTCAAATCGGCCGATGAATCAGAGGCAGAGGCGGGAAAGCATAGGCCCTCATGTTGTGCCAAGGAATCTCGAGCGCATCCCCCAGCGAGGAAGCTCCCAGACCATTTCTGGAGGCATACAGAGGAAGTTTCTTGTTTGCCGCTGTTGCGAAGCGGTCCACCTCCGGAGTGCCCCAACATAGGAAAATCCATGAGAGGATCTCTGCCTTCAGTTCCTACTTGTGGCTGACCATCGTCCGCCGACTGAGGGCATCTGCTGTGACATTCAGCTGGCCCGGAATGTGTACTGCTACTAGCCAGACACCATGACGAACCGCCCACTCCCAAATCTGGATGGACAGGTCCACGAGAGGGGGAGAGACTTGGTGCCCCCTTGCCTGTTGATGTAATACATTGACACCACATTGTCCGTGCGGATATGGACCACTTTTTTGGAAATGATCGGTCTGAACGCCTTGAGCGCTAGGAAGATCGCCAGAAGCTCCAGATGATTTATGTGGAGGAACTTGTCCTTAGGCGACCAAATATCACAGACCTCAAGAAGATCAAACGTCGCACCCCACCCCAGAAGGGCGTAGTCCGTTGTGACCGTTACCATCGGGGCTGGGTCCTGAAAACCCGCACCCACTGACAGGTTGCTCAGAGACGACCATCACTCCAGGTCTGCTCTCATGGAAGCCGGAATCAATATCAACTTGGAGTCCGGATCCAAAGCCTGACGCCAAGAACTCCAAAGAGCCATCTGAGTCCACCTCATCTTGCAACAAGCGAGAGGTAGAGCCAAAACACACGAGGCCATGAGGCCCAGAAGCCTCTGAAACCACAAGGCTGACATGCTCTCCGACTGCGCAAACATCTGACACGTGGCCAACAGATCCGCCATTCTGTCCCCAGACTGGTACACTCTGCAGTCGATTGTGTTCCAGCAAAAACGCAGAAAAATCAAGTCCTGAGAGACAGTCATGGAAGATTTCCGCCAGTTCACCGACAGCCCAAGATGGAACAGGAGGTGGAGGAGAGACTGAAGATTGCACGCGGCTTTCAACGGGCAAGGGCTGCGTAAGATACCCTGCAGACGAAGATAGGCCACAATCACCGACATCATCTTCGTGAAGGTGCCGAGCTGAGGCCAAAAGGAAGCACTCGAAACTGGAAGTGCTCCTCTCCCACAGAGAAACAGAGATATCTCCTCTGTGGATTCTAGAAGAGGGCCGTATCTGGCCGGGCGTGATTACCTTGAATTTCTCTTGGGGTAGGAAAAGATTGAACTGGGAAAGGTCTAGGATGGTGCGCAGGCCAGCCTGGTTGGGTTTGGGCACTGTAATCAGCCGGGAGTAGAAGCCCTCCCCTCGCTCCCCAAGGGGAACGGTTCCACAGCTCTGAGGTCCAGCAGTTTCTGAACCTTGGCTTTTAGGGAGGACAACCCCGACTGCTGGAAAGGAGGGTTGAAGGGTGGGTTGGGGGGTAAGGGTAAGCAGAAGCCCACCCGAGCGACTGACAAGACCCACCGGTCCTCGGTGGTCTGCCACGTCTACCAATGAGACGCAATGCGTCCTCCCACCGGGGTCTCGTGCGAGCACGGAGAACCCTCATTTGGTGGGTTTTTCGGTGGTGTTACCACCTGAACCTGAGGAGGAGGCTAAGGAGGCTGAGGAGTGGGAGAAAAACCAAGTCTGTTGCTGCCTCCGTGGGAATTACCCGAAGGGGTATCCACTCTGCGGGATTTAGAATCTAGAAACCCTCTGAAACCAGAGGAGGGCCGGCTTTGCGACAACGGTCTCTGGGTTCTAAAGGGAGTTTTAACCAGGACAGACAAGGACTTAGCTGTCTGGGTGCTGTCCTTCATTTGGTCAGCTCCACATCTGTTGAGGAATGGAAAAGCTCCTTACCGTCAAACGGCAGGTCCAACACCTTGTCCTGCACCTCCTTTGAGAACTTGGTGGTATGCAACCAAGCCTTTCGAGAGGTATCAACTCCCAGCATAAGGCCCTGAGCCGAAGTGTCGACGTGATTAGCCGCGGCCTCCAGCAGATCCTGGGCCAAGACCCTGGCATCAGACAATCCCGCCTTAAAGACCTCCAGCTTTTCGACCGGAATGAATTCCTCGAACTCCGACAGACCCTTCCACATTTTCATATTCGCCCCCGCTAACACCAATTCTGCATTGGCCTGCCGGACCTGCAGGGCCGAGTTAGCAAAAATCTTCCTCCCAAGGGAGTCGAGGAGCTTGTCCTCTTTCCCCAGGACCTGAGTAGCCGTCGTAGAAGAGGATGCGGCAGGCCTGGACTGTAAAGTGGCCGCAATCACCACTGTGGAGGAGGGGGGGAGGACAAGATGCTAGGGCCACCTCTTCTGAAGAATGCAGCCTGTAGCGCGCATCAATTTTCTTATTATCATATTAGCATATCTCCCTAAAAAGACCCTTGAAATACTCCCTCATGTGGTCGGTATGCATGAGCGTCTGAAACTTGCCGAAAAAGGCATCCTCTGGAGAAGGCTTTGGAGCTGCCGGAGGAGGCCTCTCTTGAGGAGGATAATTCCAGGGACGCAGAGGGGAGGGTTGCCAAACAGGCCCATCCCCAGAGGTGTCCACATAAATCAAGGGTGCCGAACACACAGGCAGCAAGATGTTGTGCGGAAGGGGCATCCGAGCGTTCCAGTTGTAAACTGGACAAAACGGATGCGCACAAGGAACCTTATGTTCACCCACAGAACCAATCCCTACACCTGAGGCCGATGGCGTAGTTGTAGGGGAAGCACCCAAAATGGCCACCGTGGTCGTGGCGGGAACGGCCGCCATTTTGCCGTCACCTGAGGGGAACTGCAGCACGTGTGGAAGTGAGGTGGGGTCCCCACCGGTGGATCAGGGGTCTTCATTTTAGCCTTTACCCAAGGAACCTCGGCCGAGCCGGTACTATGTGGCCTGGAATGTTTCTGCGATATACCAATAGCCAAACTAGCCTTCACAGGAAGGACCTCGCCACTGCCGGTAAAGGAGGAACTTCAGTTCGAACTCTCACTCCTTGCCCCCTCAACAGTTCTGGCATCACCACAAGAACGGGAACTGTGAGAAACACTTCTCACCGATAAGGTCTTCTAAGGCCTCTCAGAACTGTTGGTTTCCTTAGCCTCTGTACGAGGGACCTCAGACCCAAGTCCGGTAGCAGCCTTTCCACCGCGGGCCTTGAACATACGTTCGGTATCACCAAGCCCAGGGAGCTCCGGTACCCCACGACTCAGTAGAACTAGGTCTAGAAGCAGCCCCCACAGGAGGGGTTTTGAAGCCTACTTCGGTATGCACAGGCCCCTTACGGAGACCCTCAGAGAAAACTCTGGTACACTTTTTAGGCCCCAAAGGCACCTTGGGGCAAGCCCCGGTGACAGACCGGTCGAGGCTCCTCCCGGACCGGGAAGACCCGGGAACGAGTCTCCCGGCCGGGGTGCTCTGAAAAGTAAATTATTTACTGGGCGTTTCTTCTTTTCGTCGATGAAGGATTGAAAATGCGTAGGAGGAGTACGCTGGAACACCTCCTCCCACTGCTATAACCGACGTTGAAGAGCCCGGACCGAAAGGGAATCACAAAAGAAACAGGAGTCCTAACGGTAATCAGGAGCCAAACACTCTAAACAAAGAGGATGGGGATCCGCCCTCGCGAAGCGTCGCTGACACGAGGAACAATTTGGAAAGTCTAGTTTAAACGACATAGACAGACTAGTACGCGATCGCTAGCGAGAGCCAGAGAGGAGGAAAAGAATAAATTATTCTGCAGATGCAAGTGCGTCCAGTCCCGAACGAGCAGAGAAAAGGACTGATGGGCGATGCGCGGAGCGGAGCCGAGATGGGTGGGGTTACAGCCGCGTGCTGTACCTCGCGCACAAAGAGAGGAAGGACTAAAAAATGTGCAACATTTTTGATGCTTTTTCAAAGTGCTCCGGTCCCGTCCCACAGGACAGAGGAATGTCCCATAAGTATGGGGGAAAGGGGACGGGACGTAGGAGTAAATAGACGCACTAGTGCACAACTGAGGTGCATCATCCTGGAAGTGGTACATCCTTTACCGAGAGGCGGGGACCTAGCCAGACGACTTTCACAGAGAGAACTCTTCTGGATCCATCCCTAGACTCGATGGCCCCACTAGTGATGAACAAGGAATTTTGCCTTGGACCATTCCTCTAAAGAGACAGACATGGAAACAAATATATATAGCAAGATAAATATCTTCAATAAGTGCCTTGTAATTCTCAATAACCAGACTGAACTCGTATGAGGCAGATGGATGTTCTTAAACCATCCCCCAACACAGTAACCTCTCTTTCATCGATAACAGGCACCATGGACAAATCTTAACTGGTCCCTCACTAAACTTTCCCATGGCTAATGTGTACCCTGGGTTAATCTAGATTGCCCAAAAAGGGTTATCTCACAGCTATCATTTACATCTGTACTAATTGAGTAACAACAGAATGTGAACTCCTAGGAGGCAGTTGGAATGGTTGTAAAAAGAGAATTTGAGCAATATCAAGCAGAATGGGAACTCTCTGGAGACAGGCATCTAATAATAACTCAACTAAGATTTGAACAATGTCTAGCATTTATAGAATGGGAACCTTCTAGAGGCAGTTTTTTTGTCATAACATCTTCATTATAATTATGTTTTAAATAGAGAATATCACACATGTTTAGACACGAATATTGTTGTTTTGAGATTAATAGAATTTCTGGTACCCGCAGCAATTATTGAGCATAATTGATTACTTAGGGAGGACATGAACACATTCCGTAACACTTACACTCATTGCATATTGAAACTCTTTTTCAACATGGAGAATTCAGAGGGACCCCAGATTCCTCTGAAATCAATTGACTTACATGAGAACTTTGGAGAACATTATCAATATGGCACGTTAGCTGAAAAATGCCTTTATCTTAATATCAGCCCGGACCGAAAGGGAATCACAAAAGAAACAGGAGTCCTAACGGTAATCAGGAGCCAAACACTCTAAACAAAGAGGATGGGGATCCGCCCTCGCGAAGCGTCGCTGACACGAGGAACAATTTGGAAAGTCTAGTTTAAACGACATAGACAGACTAGTACGCGATCGCTAGCGAGAGCCAGAGAGGAGGAAAAGAATAAATTATTCCGCAGATGCAAGTGCGTCCAGTCCCGAACGAGCAGAGAAAAGGACTGATGGGCGATGCGCGGAGCGGAGCCGAGATGGGTGGGGTTACGGCCGCGTGCTGTACCTCGCGCACATATCTTAATATCATTGTGTTCTGACTACCGCGCTTATTACTGTGCGGTTTGTTTACAAATATGATGCCATGAACGTCAAGACTTCATGACGTCATTACGTCGTAACCACTTTGTTATTTAAAGCGCCCATCTTTGCATCATATTGCAAGCCGCGTACAAGGACCGAGGACAACAATAACAAACTGATACAATACCTCTGGGTAAGTGGATTCATCCACATTAGGTAATCTATGTAGCTGTAGTCAAACATTTTATGTTATAGCCTGAAATTCTTACTTTACTTATAGATCCATTGAAGATGTGGAATACCTATTGACGTCAAGAAACAGTGCATGTTTGCGCGACCCACCCTTAGGTGAGCCAAATTCTTAATGCAATTCACATTTACCATCGTAACAGTTAAAAACGAATATCCTTATCCTTTCACTAGAGAAAGGGCGAATAAGATTCTTATGGTGTTAAAGATGAAACTTAGCACAATAATCAACTACGTTGGTGTTTGGTCTAGTCAACTAAAGGTTAGTTCTACATTACTCCTATGTTGGTTTAATTCAATACAATCTAGAGATTGATTAATGCTTCAATTGCCATTAATTGCTATACAGTGGTATAGTTACCATTCAGTTACTAATGGATTCCTGGTACTAATACATCTGTTCAGATTGAGATATTCTAAGGAATTGTATAGCAGCAGGAGGGAATTATGAACTCCAATGAATAACAGGAATTTGAAATCTTTGGTAGAATAATATTAACTTGAACTTTTTGTAGTCTTGTCAAATTTGGATTTATTGTTTAATAGTGTTCAATAATGGTACTTATATGATGTTATGTTCTGATCGACTAAAACAACATTATCAGAATAATTTTGTAGAATTGATCAGAAATATGCCCCTGATGAACAAAAACAATATCTCGAAACGCGTTGGGCCTAAAGAATTAATATAAACTGTATTTATAAGAAAAAAGGTGTTGCGAGGCGGCTCAAGACTGCGTTCCTGTGCAAAAAAGGGCAAAAGACTACATTTCCCCATGAGCCTTTGGGAGGCAGTTGGGCCAGCGGTCCCGCGCAGGCTCCCGAGCGCTATTTAAGTCACTCCCCGGCCCGTGCTGCCTGTTGGCGATTGTTGGCATGGCAGGCACGGGCCGGAGGAGAGCAGGTGTGCAGGCGCTCTTGGAGGTCGCTGGACAGGACTCGGGCCATGCGGTGAGGTGGCATGCTTCTAAAGGGCTCCATTCCTCATTGGGGCACGGAGCAGATTACGGCGGTGTGTTCCGTCCAACACAGGATTTAGCATCGCCTGGGGTGGAGCCGGCGCGCCCTCCCCAGACCTAAGTTAAGTGCCCTGGGGAGTGTGAGGGTGATTGGTGTGAACTTTCATTCAGGACTATGAAACACTCGCACAGGATGTTGTTCACTGGGGAGTTCATATCCGCACGCTGTAAAGACTTCTAACACGTGTACGGATACCGCACGTGTGTTTCCCTGCAGAAAGGAGTCTCATGAACTCACACTGGGCAAACCGCAGAAAGAGGACCCCTAGCGCTCCCAATATTAGAACGTCTGGGGCATTTTTCATATTAGGAGCGTGAGATACTTATGTTTGTTTGTGGCTGCTTGCTCTTGTCCATTTTTATGTTTCTGGCAAGCCGCTTATGTGCAATGTATTTCAATGAGTAACCCTTCGCCTGATGACATGGCAGGAGGGGTTGGAGTTCTCCCAAATGGGAATACCACACTATTGCAAGATATATGTTTTTCGCCTTGTGCTTTTGTCCATTTCATGTTGTACGCTGCTGCAGTTATCTATGGCCATCAATAACTCATTATGTGCTTGTGTTTGTTGTTGGCAGGGAATGAACAAGTGAGGAATACAACAGTTGGAAGCTATATCCTAATCAAGAAGGGTGTTAGCTAGTGTCAGGATATAATAGGAGGTGCTACTCAGGTCTAAGCAAGTGTGTGCTTAACAGGTTGTTCCTTTCCCTATGTTCCCTATACCTATCCATTTCAAGAACCCTAAACCTCTTTCCAGGGACCTATATGCACCTCTCCCTAACCCTCTCCCCCCATTGGCTGCCTTGTGGTACCTGTATATGCTAAAATCAGGAGCCTGTGCGAACCAAGGTGGGAGGGGTCAACTGCATTTGGCTTCCGTGGCTAGGAAGGAGTTGTGTGATACTCCAGGGGTGTGACAATTTAATGAAAAAACGTCTTCAAGATAAATTTGTGACATAAGGAACATTTGCTCTTTATAAAATGATTGATGGGAAAACATCATTATTTACATATATATATATATAAGACTGTATGATTCATTGTTCCTTAAGGACTAGTTTCCTAGAAAGTTTGGCTTCTGTATTGAGCCCAAGACAGTGTGAGGAGGAAGGGAGCTCCCCAACAGGGAACTTTTTTCTTGTTCTGTAGCAGTTTTTCAACCTATATGCCAGGGTTGAAGTTTTCCCCTCTGCACCTCAAATTAGATTACCATATCTTTAACACTAAAATTAATTAATATTGGAAACCCTTTTAAGTTGTCGTACTACACAGGAGTGCTGGGTATAACATGTTGGATAGTCTCACTGTTCTGTCTCAGCCGGCACCTCTCCCCTTGTAATTCATGGTCAAAGTTCTTATGTTTCCTTCACTACTTCTGCTTCCACTTCTGTACTGTAGTGCTGCAATACTTGTGTCTTTAAAAAAAAAAGAAAAATCCCATTTAGGTGTGCTCACATCCTGCATTGCTTTGTGACTGTTACGCTTAACATCCACCTCGCCGCTTGTGAGTTAAGGTCAGAACTGCGTATCTTTCCTCTTGCTCTGAGATGGCACTCTCAATCCCTCCAATCGACTCCAACTGCTACACTATCACTGATCCACCCTGTCTCAACATCTGGATGGAAAAAGCATACAAAAAAGACATCCTTGCTGCAAACCCTGGCCTCCCAATTGCAGACACCTATATCAGTGCATCCGCCAGAGAAATCTTCACTGACATCCTTTTCTCTGTCCAATCTCCAGACCTGTGGACTTCTCACCTCATCTCTACTCTCTCCTCTTACTCTTCCTCTCCCATTAATGGCGATACCAAGTGGGAAGTCCTCTTAGTGGGCTTCTTCTCATCCTGTTCAAGGCCCTCAGGCCACCCTCCTTCTCTTCGACCGGATTCTGCCCTCTCTCATCAACTTCCTTCCTTCTCCTGCCTCTCCGCCTCACTAAAGTCCCACACCCCTGTACTCCACCTCAAAAAACTTTCAAAGGAAGTGATCGTCTCCACCTAGCGACCCTAAATGCACGCTCAGCAAACAAACACTCTGCTGACATCTGACTTCTCCTTGAAGACACTGACCTTGACATACTCGCACTCACTGAGACTTGGTTCAATGCCAGTTTAGTCACTTCCTTTGACTCTCCCTTATCCAACAGCTTTAAGATCACTTCAAGCCTCTGGGACAGATTACTTGCCCCCCTTGAAAAGGACCAATGGACTGGGCCAGACTTTCCCTATCAAAGCAGCCCAGAAGTAGAACTGCCTTCTGAAAAGCCTCAGACAAGAGAAGAACTATCAAAAGTTCAGAAAGGCGTTGAAAACACATCTGTTCAAATGATAGGACCTGACCAGAGGGTGGAACCTCACTCTAGATAGGAACTGGTGTCTTGTCTTATATGTTAGTCCACGTCCACATGTATGCGCCCTGATGCCCGGCGCAATATAAACACACAAATAAATAAAGCCTCATCCTCACCAGGCTGGCGGTGGGGGTTGCCTTCCCCGAGTGGATTCCTTCTTCCATTTTACCCACTCAGCTCTATTTGGCCTTTGAGAGCCAGGTATGCCAATTGGTCATCTCTCCCTCCTCCACCCCGACCACTACCATTTACCGGACTCCAGGCGCTTCCTCTCTGTTTCTCTCTGAGTGGGCCGATTTCTGTTCCTCCTTACTCTCAACCACCTGCAAACAGCTACTCCTGGGTGACTTTAACATCCAATTAGACTCCCTGTGCACAACATCCACCCTCTTCATTGACCTCTGCACCTCGATATCCCTCTCCATTCTTCCTTCTGGTCCAACCCACTCTGCCGGACACAAGCTGGATGCCATCATCCATTCCGACATCCCTCTCTCATCTCCTCTGGTCACCACTTTCTTCTCTCCTCCCACCTGGGACCATATGGCCTTGTGACAACTCCTCCGAAAGCCCTTCCAACCTCATTGATGAACATCCGTCTGATGAAACGTGTGTCAGCTGGTGCTTTCACTTCCACCTTCATCCTCGCTTGCCCTCCCAACTCAGAATCTACCTCTGACTCTGCTCTAAGCAAACTTAATCTTGCCATTGCCAACAACCTTGACATCCTTGCCCCAGTCATGAGGATCTGCCTGAAACCTGCCTCCAAGCGTAACACCTGGTACGACTCCAAACTTGAAGACCTGAAACATAAGTGCAGGGCTGCAGAACGGAAGTGGCAAACCTCAGGTTCACCCTCTGACAAACTGGCCTACCGCCTGTTCCAAAGGCATTACAGACTGTGCCAAGAAAAAGGCCCACATTTAGGCACGGGTATCTGGCGCGTCCAACAACACGGCTGAACTCTTCACAATCTGCAGGGAACTTGCCAACCCATCTGCAGTATCCTCTGCCCTATTCCTTCCCAGGCCCTCTGCAATGCACTCACCACTCACTTCACCACCAAAACCAAGGACATAATGAACAGCCCTGTCACGCACTCTTCCAAACCCCCCATCCTCCTTGCCTCCCCTAACCTTTCACCCTCCTCCTTCGCCTCTGTCTCTACGGAAGAAGTCACCAGAATTGTCAACTCCACGAAGGTCTCTGCCCAACAGGCTGCACCTTGCTCATCCAGAACCATCAAGGACAACATTTCCTCTCTCGCACCTGCTCTTGCTGATCTTTGTAATCACTCCTTTGCTACTGGTTGTTTTCCATCCTCCCTGCAGCACTCCCTTGTGCTCCCCTCCTTAAGAAACCATCATCACACCCTTCCTGTCCAGGCAACTATCGCCCCATCTCCATCACCCCATTTCTTGGGAAACTGCTTGAGAAGCTGGCCCTGCCCCAATTTAACTCCCACACTGAACTTGTTGGCGGTCTCCACGACCATCAATCCAGATTTTGAGCATCCAGAGGCACGGAAACTGCTCTTCTGAACACCCGTGAAGAACTGCTTGCATCCCTTGATTCGGACTCCCCTGCTGTCCTCATCCTCCTTGATCTCTCTTCTGCATTTGACACAGTAAACCACTCCATCCTCATAAAAAGGCTCCACGACACCCTTGGTATCTCGGAGCGGGCACGGATTAGCCAACCTTCTTCATAACTGACTGCTCTTCCAAAGTCATATTTGGCACCTTCTCCTACACTACTTCCTTTCTCCACCTGTGGCGTCTGTTAGGGCTCCATTCCTTCGCCTTGGCTCTTTAACATCTACCTTACTCTGCTGGCACGCCTCATTTCATCCTTCTCCCCAAACATCTAGTGGTATGTTGACGACACACAACACTTCTTCAAACTTCACGGAGACGCCCTTGCACCCTCCATCATCCCGACTGCCTCTCAGCCATCCAGGCATGGTGTAATTCGAATGTTCTTTGCCTGAATACCAGCAAAACAGAGATCCTCCTCCCTAATGGGACCAAGGCACTCGACTTCTTCCCTTCACTCTGGCCTTCTTCCATGAGCTCTCCCCCTGCTCCCTCCTCAGAAGCCAGAAACATTGGAGTCATCCTCGACTCCTCTCTCTCCTTCCTCCCTCAGACTCAGGACATTGCCAAGAAGTCCCACTTTCAGCTTTTCCTTCTTTAAGGAATTCTGCCTTTCCTCACCTTCCCCCAGAGACTCAATGTTGCCCGGGCTCTGGTTCTCTCTAAGGTTGACTATTGCAATAGCCTTATCCTTAATCTACCTTTGCTCTCTCTGCGACCCCTCCAGATAATCCAAAATAGGGCAGCAAGACTTAGCCTTGTCCTCAAGCCCAAGGACCGTATCTCTCCTGCCCTACAAAGTCTTCACTGGCTCCCGATTGCTGCACGGGTTAAATTCAAATCCCTCTGTGTCATCCATAAGGCTGTCTGGGGCCAGGGACCACTCTATCTGCAACTCTTTCTGACTAAATATTCCCCCTCTTGACACCTACATTCCTCTATTTAACATTGTTGTAATTTCATTGTCTACCGTCGTCTGTCCCCTCCCTGTTGCCCTGTGGGAACTTTGAAACAGTATTTGCTTCCTGTATAAGTGCCTAACAAGTGAACAATAAATACATAAATAGCTGGCAGTGGCACCCAGCCCCATGACCAAACCACCCTCTGCCACAAAAGTCAGGCAGGGGACATTTTCACATAGATTAACGACTTTAAAGGTCATGAGAGGAAAGAAGAAAAACAATGTAGCCGAGTCCCAAGTCTGGAATGGTCAAATGTTTAATGTACTGTAAGCTTAAGGGGGAAGTGACATGTCTGTATCGCTTTATCAGTCTCACCGTTTGGTGTCCTGAGCTCTTTCTGAGTTTTTTTATTTACTAATTGGGCTTTTATAGAATACAAACCACAGGCACAGTTGTTTGTAGTGCTACCAAAGCAAAGGATAGGGGGCAAGTGTTCTGATCTTCACAGGCTTTGGAAGCATTCAGAGTGGTTAGGTGGGATTGGTAGAAGAGAACCTTAGGGTGTAAAAGTGCATCACCAGCACATCTTGAACATGAGTTCCATGGTTAAGATCAGGAGAATTACAGAAAGGTCTGTGGAGTCTTTAGCCAAGGAGAATTCAGAGAGGAAAAAAAGGTTCATGGTTCCATGCCAAAGACTTTCGTGAAGAGGAAGGTACTTCAATCTTTTCTGGAAGCGGTGGCGATTCTTCATAGATGTGATAGCAAGAGTAAGACCACTCCAGAGGGTCGGTCCGGTGCACCCAAGACTCTGCCTCACAGTTTTTATTTTTAAATAAAAGGTAGAAACAACCAAGATTTAGAATCAGATAATACCTCCTGCCAGAGATAAAGTGGACTAGTGTTCCTGTAGGCTTTGTGGTTCCGGCAAAGCGCTTTGAGGGAAATTCATGCTCTGATAGGTAGTCAGTGCAAAGAGTACAGCTGTTGTAATGTGGTCCCTGGCTTAAGGCCTAGCAAGAGTCTGCAGCGTTGCTCTGGATTGCTCATAGTTGTGTGAGATTTCAGGGTAGGGCTGACAGGAAACTATAACAATAGTCAAGAAATGAGCAAACCTTTACTGAGACCACATGTTTTCTTTTGGACGATTCACCTGAGGACATGATGCTGTAAGTGAGACTTCTGTATGAGTGCCTGTTTCTGAGACGCAAATGACAAGCAGTTGGTGAAGAGGACACACAGGTTTCTAGCAGAGGAGACAAGAGTAGATAGTGCTCCCAAGAATTAGACAACAGTAAAGTAAGAGCTGAGAGAATGCAGTTGCCAAATAGATCAGCTTCATGGCCTTTTAGCAAATGGAGTAGTCAATCATCTAGTCCTGAATCTGGAGTAGGAATTCTGGAACATGATGCAAGAGATGATGCAGGTGTCTGAAGATGGAGGGTGATCTGTGTATCATAGATATATGTTTAGAAGATGGTTGTGAGATTTTCCTATTTTTTTTATTAGTGCATTTGGAAGAACATTGTCAACCTTTCACACTAAATATGGTTAATAACACAATAAAACAGAGAAGCAATACAATAATTTGCTTGTCATAACACTAAAATTATTTGATCATTCAACTACTTCCTAGGCTCAGTGATCTCATAACATAAAACATGAACATTGTCTATCGTCACACTACATATTGTTCATAATACAATAAAACAGAAAAACAATAAAATTATTCAGAATAGTGTCAGCCAAAGGTTTCACTTAGGCATTGAAGAGCCACAGGGGATGGAGCCTTGTAGAAATCATGAGGTTTAAGTAGTGGGCCTAAAGAGGAACAGGCCAATCCAGCTCAGAATGTACCAGTTTATGAGGAAAGATGAGATCAAATTGAGGGCAGAACCATAGATGCCAAGGGATGTCCCAAAGATTATAAGGAATGTCACATGATTAACCGTGTCAGTGCCGCAGCAAGGTCTAGAAGTACGAAGACGGAAAGGGAATTAGCATAAAGTGACATCAATGTTTCGTCTCTCATATAGATCATTGCTGTTTCAGTATCGCTGGTAGGTCTACCGTCTGGCTGGTGATCGCTGAGTAGACGATGGGTTTCAGTAAAATGCAGCAGTTGGCTAATGGCCACCTTTTCTAAGATTTTACAAATATAACGTTTTTGTGAGTGGACGGTAAGTAGCAGGGATATTGCGGTCAGATTGGGCTTTCTTGAGGATAAGTGATGCGCAGGTTTGTTTTCAGAGCCTGAGGAAAGATGCCAGTTTTGAGGGAGCAATTCACCAGGGTTAAGGCTACTGCAACAGTAAGAATATGGTCCTTAATAGTAGACAGGACAGGGTTCAACCTGCTCAGAAAATTCATGTTCTAAACCAACAACACAAGTTCAGATTGGCTAATAGGGGTGAAGGTTGATTGATTGAAGATTAAATGATTGAATTAATATCATACACCTATCCAAATCCAAAAAGACTAAACTGTATCTGCATGCAGAGTGCAAGAATCAATATATGCTGTGGACAGAATCAGTAGAACAGGAGCATCTGCAAGACTTTTACGAAAGTCCAGTAAGTAAGGAGATGCCCGCATACAATCAGATACTGTTAAGCTCACCTGAACTCTGCGGAGGTGTTGGGGCACGGTTGCAGCCCACCCTGAACTTGAACCACCCCTTCAGGCCTCTCCCTCGGTAGAAAAGCTGTGAGCAGTGGTACGTGGGGATACTGCTCCTGTGTGGAGATAAGAGTGTGTGAGTTGACCAATCTGTGATTGTTGTACCTCTCAAACCCTTCTCCCCAAAGTACGGTTTCTGTGAACATACGCCGGCCCATAAAGCTCACCTGTGAATTATGGAAGGTAAGCTCTCCGTCCTGTTACTTCTGGCAGGGGCGCGTTGAATGGGATCTAATTCCTTCACTGATCCCTGATAAGGATTAGTCCAGTCCAGCTGCGACTATCCTTCTCCTTATGATTGGTAAGTGTCTCTTGAGCTCTTGTGATTCTGTTAGTTCTGTTTAATATCTTTATATGTTGCTCCTTATGCCCGCAATAATGTCTCTCTTCTGTTTTCTTCCCTTAGATGGAAATGCGGCCTCAATGCAGCTGTGAGACTCGAGACGCGGCCGGATGGGAGATTGATGATACCGCAATATTCGACAGCAGGTAAGTGATGGTTTAAGGAAAAGCGTGAAGTATGGCGAAGCACGACCTTAGACTGACCGTTTTTTCGATGCCTAACCTTGTCTTCTGTTTTTCCTTGCGGGCGCTGCTGTCGACGATGGAGCGTGTCGTGCTGCGGTGCCAAGATGAAGATTTCGGCGTTCTGGAAAGTGTAAAGATGAATGCTTGGTTCGCCAAAAGAGATGTACAGGTAAGAACAGCTTACCCCAGTTAGTAAGTATGCTGGCAGAATGTCCAGGAAGCAGGGTCTTCAAAAGGTAAGTAGGTCTGACCTGAGGCGACGGTGAACGTTACGCTGCTGGTAAATGCAGAATAACGCAAAGCGTCTGTCTTGAGGATCAGGGCAGCTTATATAGCTTTGACTCCATTAGCAGCCAAACCCATGAATACACTTGGGGCTGCTTAATGGATGGAATGTTCCAGGACAGTGTCCACCCAGGTCTCCTGTGCAAGCGACCCCTGCATGCCTGTGCCCCTGACTTCATGACCATGACAACACTCCCCCTCAAGGCCCTTCTCAAGGGTGGTTCTCCTCCCGGTCCTGGTTTGGTGGGATTATTGCGATTGAACTGTCTGATTAAATGTGGAGCATGGACATGTTCACTGGGTTCCCATGTTCAGTCTTGAGGTCCGTAACCGTTCCAGTCAATTAGGTAATACAATTTTGATCGAACCACCTTGGAGTCCAGGATGTATTTAACTTCATATTCTGGTTCTCCATCTATTACTTCGGGCTCTGGCGAAGAACTAAGCCGTGTATTGGATTTCATTGGTTTGTGGAGAGAGACATGAAATACGGGGTGAATTTTCATGTGAGATGGTAACTCCAATTTCATGGCGACAGGATTGATTATGGACTTTATAGTATAGGGGCCCAGGTATCTTGGGCGGAAAGCTCTTGGCCCCTTCAGGGGAATATATTTGGATGCTAACCACACCTTTTCTCCAATCTCGGTAGGCGGGAGCTTCCTTCCAATGCCGATCAGCAAACAGTTTTTGTCTTTCCTTGGCCTTAGTCAGATGCTCTGTCGCCTCCTTAAGAACCTGAGGGATGGTTTTATGCAAGTTTTTTATGGCTGGCATTTTCACGGTATCGGATGGATCAAATATTGATGTCCTCGGATGTCTTCCGTGCACAGTGTAGAATGGAGTTTGTCCTGTGCTTGTGTGAACTGAGTTGTTGTATGCATACTCAGCTATCTAGAGAATATTTTTCCAAGAATCCTCGGACTGTAGCAACATACACCTGAGATATTGCTCTAAAGTTTGGTTGGTTCGTTCAGTTTGCCCATCAGTTTGAGGGTGATGGCTTGTGGACAACCGGAGGTCGATTTTGGCAATCGTACAACACTTTCTCCAAAAGGCAGAAACAAATTGAGTTCCGCAATTGGATACTAATATTGATGGAAATCCATGCAATCGAACAATTTACTCTAGGAACACAGATGCGAGAGTTGACGCAGTTGTGAGTCCCTTCAGAGGGATGAAATGGGCCATTTTGGAGAATAAATCCACAACGACTAATATGGTGTTGTATCCATTGCAGGGTGGAAGATCTGTGATGAAGTCCATCGATAAGGTATGCCAAGGTGCTGGTAGTACTGTTAGGGGATGTAGTAAGCCAGCGGGATTCTGTTTCTGAGACTTGTGTTGTGCACAGACTCTGAAGGTTTCAATAAATTGGGCGATGACTTTTCACCAGGTTGTTTTACCTTAGCCTGAGTTTTGGCTATTCCTGGGTGTCCTTCCACTAATGAATCGTGGTCATTTGTGATTATTTGCTTTTGCAGTTCTTGGTCTTGGACATATAATCGTCCTTGGAAATACAGTAGATTGTCTTCGATGGTATACTGGTCACCATTTAACAGCCATTCCTGTTGTGTTGATTGATCCATCGGGGATTGCAAACTGGTTCTTTGGTCATCCACACACGTGGTGGCAGCTATTCTGGTTTGAATCCTTTCCTCAGGAATTATGGCCACAGGTTTGGATGCTTTAAAAGCCTCTTTCTTCACTCATGGGTGATAGAGCATCTGCCTTCCCATTGCATACTCCAGGTCTATAAGTGATAATGAAATCGTATTCTGCGAAAGAGGGCCCCCAACCGTGGATTATGCTTTGGCAGTTTTCAAGTATTGCAAGTTACAGTGGTCCGTGATGACAATGACCGTATGTCTCGCCCCAAGAAGGTAATGTCTCCAGGCCTTGAATGCTGCTTTAATCGCCAGTAATTCCTTATCTGTGATTGCATAGTTCAACTCAGGGGCTGAAAATGTGCGGGACCAGAATGTGACGGGGTGTAATTGTCCTGTTTCAGGGTCTCGTTGTGACTATACTGTGGCTATTTTTGAAGCATCTGTCTCCTAAGTAAGGTAGGTCTGGTCGTGGCTGTCGAAGGACTGGTGCTGTAGTGAATGCTAGTTTCAACTCCTGGAAGGCTTCTTCAGCTTCTGTCGACCAATGGAACTTTTGATTTTTCTTTAACAAGGAGGTAATTGGATGTACAATTTGTGAAAACCCAGGTATAATCAGACGGTAAACATTGGCGAATCCGAGTACGCTTTGAACTCCTTTCGTGGAAGTTGGTGAGGGCCATTGGAGGATTGCATCCACCTTTTGTGTGTCCATATGTACGCCTTGTGGTGTGAGCATGAAACCGAGAAACACGACCTCGGTTACATGGAAAAAACATTTTTCCAACTTGGAAAACAATTGGTGTTGCCGAAGCTTCTCTAAGACTGCCCGGACATGGTCTACATGTTCTTCCATGGAATTTGAGTAGATAAGAATGTCATCAATGTAAACAAGAGTGCAAACGTCCAATAGTTCACAGAGTACATCATTCATAAAGAATTGGAACGCCGCTGGGGCATTACATAGCCGAAGGGCATGAGCTGGTATTCAAAGAGGCTGTACTTTGAGCAGAAGGCTGTTTTCCACTCGTCTCCTCCTTTTACTCTTACAAGATGGTACGCTCCTCTTAAATCCAGTTTTGTGTAGATTTGAGTGTGTTTCACTTGATCCAGGAGCTCTGGTATAAGTGGTAAGGGATATTGATTTTCGACTGTGATCTGATTGATGGCTCTATAGTCGATGCAAGTTCTTAAATCCCCGTCCTTTTCAGGCACGAAGAATAAGGGTGAGTAGGCAGGTGACTTGGACGGGCGAATGAAACCGTTCGCCAGGTACCGATCCAGATAAGTTCTAAAATGCTGGTTTTCCTGTTCTGTTAGAGCGTAAATTCGGCTGCAAGGGATCTGGCCCCCGTGTATAAGATCTATTTGACAATCGTAGGATCTGTGCAGGGGCAGAACGTTGGCTTGCTCCTTTTTAAGACATCCTGGTAATCTTGGTATTCAAGCGGTAAGGAGCTGATGATGCCAAACACGATTCCTTTCTTCGGTTTCAGATTGGTGTCATCTTTTTTGTAACATGTGTTGGCACAATCATGAGGAAATGTCAGAACTCGTTTCCACCAGTCGATCCTAGGATTGTGGGTCTCCAGCCAGGGCATTCCCAATTTCATCGGGAACTGAGGAGCACCGATGAGATCGAAATTAATGTCCTCTTGATGCCCGTCCTGACACAGAAGAACAAGTTACTCTCTTACCTGGTAACGTTCTTTCGATGGGATGGTCCGACGACGTATTCCATATCTATGACAGTAATCACCACAGCTGTGCTTCTTCGGAAAATCTTCGGCGTCTGCGTCCTGCGTCGATGACATCGATACGCCGCACTCGAGGACCTCCTCCGACGGCCGAGGTCACTGGATGTTATAAGTAGGACGCACAACGCCCATAGCCTCAGTTGTAGTTTTTTACCAGAACGTGAGCCACCAGTCTTCTGCCAGTCTGACACACAAAGCCTTGTGGAAACGTAAGCTGCAATCGCATAAGAAATTCAGTAGAGGGGAAGGTAAGGAGGGAGCGATATGGAATACGTCGTCGGACCATCCGATCGAAAGAACGTTACCAGGTAAGAGAGTAACTTGTTCTTCGAGGGTATTGGGTCCTCCGACGTGTTCCATATCTATGACAGACTCCCAAAGCAGTACTAATGCAAGGAGGTGGGAAAAGAATTTAGAAAACAGAAATTTAGCATGCCCAATCAAATTGCGGAATAAAGGACCGCCTTGCCAAAGGCCAGATCCTGCCCCCGGATGGAATCGAGGGAATAGTGACGTACAAAAGTATGTACCGAAGCCCAGGTGGCTGCATCACACAAGTTACGAACAGGAACACCCCCCTGCAGGGCAGTAGAGGCAGCCATACCCCTGGTAGAATGGGCCCGTAAACCGACCGGTTGGTCCTTACCCGCCAAGCGGTAACACTCAGAGATAGCCAAAATAATCCAGCGAGACAAAGTCTGTTTCGTCACAGCCTGTCCCAAACGCTTTTCCAGCGTAACCAATAAAGAGCTGATCGTCCACTCTGACCCGGGACATGCGTGAAATATAAAAGCTTAACGCTCTCTCCTAGGATCAAGCCTATGGAGCCTCTCCTCTTCCTTACCAGGATGTGGAGGATAAAATGCCGGAAGAACAACCTTCTGGCCTAAATGAAATTCCGACACCACCTTCGGAAGAAAAGAAGGACGAAATCTAAGGACAACCCTGTCCTTATGAAACACAGTGAAGGATGGCTTAACTGAAAGTGCCTGTAACTCACTCACTCTGCGAGCGGAAGTGACCGCAACTAAAAATACAGTTTTAAGAGTTAACAGTCTCAAGGGGCATGAATGCAAAGGCTCAATCGGATCACCCATCAGAAACTTGAGAACAAGGTTCAAATCCCAACCGGGCACCTGGAAAGGTGACGGAGGGAACACATTAGTGAGCCCTTTCAGAAACTGAGAAATTAAAGGAATTTTGAAATAGGAACACTCTTCAGACGAGCGCTTAAATATGGACAGCGTCGCCAGGTTACCTTTAATGGTACCCACTTGAAGGCCCCTGTGGGCCAAAGAAAGCAAAAAAGACAGAATCATGGGAATTTCACATGTAAAAGGATCTACATTCTTAACCCTGCACCAGTCGCAGAACTTTCTCCAACGGCAATGGTACAGGGACTTTGTTGCGGGCCTTCTGGCCAAAAGCAACACATCCATCACGTCGTCAGGGAGGACCTCAACCTTTCAGAAACCAAGCGTGAAGGTTGAGGGATCTGACCTCTGGATGGAGAACCTGACCCCCCTCCCATGAGAGCCGATCGTCTCGGTAGGGAAGACGACAAGTCGAGAAGGTCTGGGTACCACGTCCTCCGGGCCCACGCCGGAGCAATGAGGATGATCCAGGAACCGAACCTCTGTAACCTCTGCAGTACTTGCGGGATGACTGGGACTGGAGGAAACAGCAGTGGGAATGACCACTCCACCACGAACGCGTCTCCTAAAGCTACGTTTGGAGGAAATTCCTGCGAGCAGAACCTCTCGCACTTCCGGTTGACACTGGAGGCGAAAAAGATCCACTTGAGGGGTCCCCCAAAGGGCGAAGATCTCCAGGAGAATCTCCTGAGCCAACTCCCACTCGTGAGAGATCGCGCTCTGCCTGCTCAGAGCGTCCGACCGTCTCGTATTCGTCTCCTGCCAGATGAACTGCCGAGATCGAAACTTCCTGCTGGATTGCCCAGAACTGGAGCTGCATCGCCTCCCTGCACAGAGGAAGTGACCCTGCCCCCCCTTTTTGTTGAGGTAGTGCATGGCCACCGTGTTGTCCGTCAGGATCAGGATATTCTTTCCTCGCACAGTCGGCAGAAAAGCCTTCAGGGCTAGCCTGACGGCCCTCAGCTCCAACAGATTGATATGGAGTCTGGACTCTGACGGAGACCAACGACCGCTGACTGTCAACTCGTTGGTATGAGCTCCCCATCCCGTAAGTGATGCGTCCGTCACAATCGTCATCTACGGCCAGGGCAGCCGAAATGGAGCCCCCCTCATCAGATTGCCTTTGTTAGCCCACCACAGAAGGTCCTGGGCGACCGAAGACGGGACCTGAACAGGGTTCGACATCCTGCCGGAGGACTGAGACCACTGGAGCTTGAGTGCCCATTGCAAAGATCTCATCCGCAACCTGGCCTCTGGCACCAGAAGAATGCAGGATGCCATGAGGCCGAGCAGTCTCAAGAACTCGAACGCTGGGAGAGTCTGGGCAAGTTGAAACTTGTGCACCATCTGCTGAATGTGATGAGCCCTCACCTGGGGAGGAAAACACTGCCCCAGGGACATGTCGAGCACTGCTCCGATGTACTGGAGCCTCTGAGTTGGTGTCAAATGGGACTTCTTTAAGTTGAGGGAGAAGCCCAGCTTGTGGAGGGAGTGGCAGGTGAATGACAGATGATCCAGGACTTGCTCGGGTGAGCGTGCACTGATCAACCAATCTTCCAGGTAGGGGTAGACGTGAATCCCCCTTTCCTGAGGTGCGCTGCCACCACTACCATGAGCTTGGTGAAGACCTTCGGAGCGGAGGTCAATCTGAACGGCAGGACCCGAAACAAAGTGCGAGTCGCCAACCGCAAACCTCAGGTACTTCTTGTGCTTTGGATGGATCGGCACATGAAAATAAGCATCCTTGAGGTTGAGAGACACCAACCAGTCCTGAAGTTGAAGGGCCTGGAAGATTTGAGAGAGAGAAACCATCTTGAACTTGTCCTTCCTGAGGAGTTTGTTCAAACCGCGCAAGTCCATGATGGGTCTCAATCCCCCCAGTCTTTCTTGGAAATCAAAAAATAAGGGGAATACAATCCCTTGTTCCTCTCCGCTACAGGCACCAGTTCTATGGCGCCTTTCTCCAGCAGGGATTCAATTTCCTGCGCAAGGAGCGGATCCGGACTCTTCAAAGAGAGATTCCCCGGTGGATTGCCTTGAGGCCTCCGCTGGAAAGGAAGACAGTAGCCGTGGGTTATGATCTCCAGAACCCACACATCTGAAGTAATGGCGTGCCACTCTGCAAGATGCTGCGCCAGCCTTCCCCGAACCGGCGAACCATGGAACATGGCCTCATGACTGAGCTGAAGAAGCTGCAGCGTTGCCTGATGGCAAAGAGGCAACAGCCTGAGCGGCCTTGCACCTCGAGTACTTCGTTTTCCACCTCTGGCACTCCTACGGTGGCCCCTTTGACTGGCAGCTCCTCTCGCTTTACCAAAGGATGAGTAATAACGAAAGGAACCTCCCCTCCATTGCTGTCCCCTAGGACGAAAAGGCAGAGGTTGTCGAACTGCAGCGCCCAACGACTTCGCTGCAGCCTTTGAGGTCTGCAAGCTCTCAAGGCTCTTGTCTGCCTTGCTGCCAAAAAGATGTTCCTCGTCAAAGGGCATGTTGAGGAGCCGGGCCTGAACATCAGGAGCAAACCCCGACTTCCGCAACCACGCAAACCTACGTATCACGGTGCTTGCCGCCATGGACCGGCTGACGCAATCTGCCGTGTCCAAACCCGACTGAACACACTCACACATGGCATCCTTGCCATCCTGAACCATGGCAAGGAAACCATCCCGTTCGTCCCCTTCGGGAATATGTTCAGCCGCCAAGGAAACACAGTTCCACAGAGTGTGCGTGAAACATGACAAGGCACATATGGAGTTGGCTGCCTGAAGCGCCAATCCCCCCTGCAGAAAACACTTTCTTCGCCCAGCCGTCAAAACGCTTGTCGTCCCTATCAGGAGGGATGGTAGGGTACGACGCCTGCTTTGCCGGGGCCGTAGCCGCCTGCACCACCAAACTCTCCGGAGTAGGGTGCTTGGACAAGTAGCAGGGGTCACTACTGGCTGGGCGGTATTTTTGCAGCAAAGACTTGCCCACTGCCGGGAGACTCTCCGGAGCAGTCCAAGCTGCCGCCACCCTCCTCTGTAGAGCCATATGAAACGGCAGTACCGGGTCAGTAGGTGGACCAATGTTGAAGATATCCGTAAGGTCATCCTGAACAAACTCCCCCGGGGGAGCAGACCATCCTAAGTACTCGGTGACCCTTGACATAAGGCGCCGTTACGAAGAATTGGCATGAGTGCCAGGCTCAGGCCTACAAAACTCCACCTCCAGAGAGGTGTCCAGCCCACTATCATCATGCAGGGACTGCCTCAAGTCCTCAAACTGGCTATGGCCCGAGAGAATCACGTCTGGCACCGTGTCAGGCACCATGCCATCATCAGAGCCCTCATCCCCCTCTGAAATGAACTCCAGATGGCGGTAAGAAGGCACAGAACTGGAACCAAAGCCATGCTTGACCTTGGCCAGAGCCTTTCTAGGTGGTTCCTCCGAGCCACGGGGTACCCCCGTCGACACAGCCTCGAAAGTCGTCAAGGGTGTTGAGTGAATCGGCGTCGACGCTGAGCGCGTTGTCGACAGCATCGACGGCGCCGACAGTCCTCGAGGCCGGGGCCCCGAGCGTGTCCTTCGACAGCTGGTATGCCGATGGCGTCGACGACTTCTTCGAAGGCAAGCCCCCGAAAGAGTCCGTCGACGACCTCGGCGCCACCGGCGTCGACGTCTTCCGTGAAGACACCACAGGTTCACATGGTCTCGTGCGCATCGAGGACCGGGACCTGGACCGGGCATGCAGAGAACAATTCCCCTTGTCCGAGCGGGACCTTTCCCGCGAATCGTGACGACCACCAGAGCCCGAAGGCGTGTGAGTGGTGTCTCTCGGCTGATCACGACCGACCCCACTAGGAGTCGCGGACGGACCAGTGCCCTGCGATTCGAGAATCGCCAACATTTTCTTCCCAAAGGAAGCCCATTCCTCCGGTGTCGCATGCTTGGTGGGGTGAGCGACCCGGCGACGTCCCCGGATGAGGACGGGGCTAGCGACTGATGACTGCGCTTTCGGGAGTGCCTCGAAAGAGGCAGAGGAGTGGCGACACCGACTCCGGGACCAAGACCCACTGGAATTCCGACGATGACGGGGAGAGTCGCCCCTCGAGTCGTCCGTCAAAAGCTCCGCAGACCTCGACTTCCGGAGCTTGGACACCTTACCTACCGATAACTTCTTCTTGCGCTCCCGCAAGGCTTTCGACATGCGCGACTGGCAGACGACACAGTGATCCGTGTCATGGGCCTCCCCGAGGCAACAGAGGCAGGCGTTGTGCGAGTCCGTAACCAACATCTTGGACCCACAGTCCCCGCACTTCTTAAAGCCAAGACGCGGTGTGGAAGACGAGGTAGACATCTTTGTTAGGGAGAATTCTCTGTAAGGCTAATTTCCCAAACCTAGTGAGTCACCCAGCAGCTTTGCTGTAGCTGTATTTTTTTGGGGTTATTTTTTTCTCTCCTGCTAAGAGTGAGATTCTTTTGCTCCCACTCTTAGACATGATTTGAGGTGTTCCTTTAACTTTGCATGTGTTTTATGGGCTATGGGGTCTTTTACTCCATAGGGTCTCGTGTGTTTTTTTTATGTGGGTTACACGGCACGCTCCGTGCCGTAACCCAGGGGTGTCGTAGCGACCCCCCAACATAGACTCCATACCCTGGGACTGACTACTTTCTCCCAGGGCATGTAAAGTCACCATTGGCTTTGCTAGTCCCAAATTATGAACAGAAACCAGTACAAACCATCATATTGTGGACGTACTGGTCGGGGCAATTCGATTGCCCCAGGGTCTGTTGTTCGAGGGGGCACGTCTCCGTCCCCCCTGATCGAGTTTTGGCTGGTGGCAGTGGATACTACTTTTTATATTCGACCTCGAATATGTCTCTATGGGATTTTCCCATTGCTCGAGGCTACCAACTTTAATTATTTAATTCTTATAACCTCGACCATACCGCTGGTTTATTTATTTAATATTAATTCGCCGGTTGGTATTTTTTGCCAGAACTCGATTCTAAAATGGCGTTTGTGTTCTCTTCTGTGACACCAACCCAAGTCGAGCCCTTTGTTCCACGTTTTGGCGGGCTTCTCCACAGAAGCCTCCAAAAGTGGTGCCACTCTGTCTGGTTATCACAGGGGGTGTGGGAGGGGGTTTAGGCGCCCTGGACTGAGTTACCTTGGTAACTCAAGTCGCACTCTTGTGTGATTAGCCCAAGTGGTGAGCCGGCCGGCTCACCACTTAGCATGTTTGATTGACAGCTAGGCTGAGTGAATGGGGGTATGCTGCATAAAAGCAGGGCTTTGGGGACTGGAACTTCAGAAGTCGCCACAGGACCTAAGAATTTGAGGAGGGAGAAGCTGCAACGACGACACCACCGGTGGAGCCCTGCTGAACCGTCTCATCACTTTCCCCAACGACAGATGAGATCTCCAGCCCGGAGAGTCTTCTTACTTTGACTGGTGGGGATAACCAGTCTACCTTCTTTTCACCTTCCTGGAGCATCTCGTGGCCGCCTTGCCTGCGCCAAGCTCCCCGGCAACCGGGATACCACTTTTTCACCACTACCGCAAACCAAAAGGGTAGTACCTTTGTACCGGAGAACTCCGTGGCTCGTTTCTTCCCTGGCAGTGCAACGACCTTCATCCTTCCTCCACGACGAGATCTTCTCTTCCTCTGGACGACACTGCGACCTGCACCCGCTGCCAGGAACAACTGCCCCCGCTGGAGGATCCTCTCCATTTAAGGTACCGTGTTCCGCCTGGCCTCCCTTGCAACCGTTTGAACGGGGTGTATTAAATCCTCGTCTCTCGGACCTGGGTTAGCCTGGGACACCTTAGCTAACTTTCCTGCACTGAACTAAACCTTTTTCGTACTACCTCCACAAACTTTGAAGACTCTGTGTAACTGTCTGATCTTGGGCATCTTCCGCCTGGCTCCCTTGAAAGTGGGCCTGGCACCTAAACTTCCTTGCTCACCAGTAGACTGTGCCTTCCTAACTTGCTGTGGTTCTTTAAAAAGTGTTTAGTGTGTATGCTTCCATAATTCTGCTTTTCCCTCCCTTTTTATTTAACTTGTTGGAGTGCCATCGAACGTTAAGCGCTCACCTCTGTCTGGAAATAAGTGGTGTTAACTAAGACTTGTCCAACAAGTAATCAGGGATGTACATATGATAATAGTGATTGTGTTTTGAACTTATCTTACCAATTTAGTGCTAGTGTGCTTTATAAGTGTGTGTTAAATAAATAATTATATACGTTTACACCCAAGCTCTGGTCAGTGTTTGCTTGTGCTACTGTATTTCTGTACTGATTTTGTATGCTCTGTATACTGCCTAACTCTTCTTGAGGGAAGTCTGACTGCTCAGCCACAGCTACCAGTGAATCTGTGTGGTACAGACTGCTACCAAGTGGGATTACTGCCAAACACCTGTAGTCTTAAATCTTTTGCAGTGGTCCCTAAGGGAACTGCACAGGTTTCTGCCTAACAATCTTCATGACAAAATACTTCACAGACACCAAACAGGTTCTAAGAACCGAGAAACAACAGAAACTCCAAAGAGTCGAGGCGTGCCGAGATTCCCGAAGTGAACATGTTCGCAGAAAAAACAGAACTGAGGCTATGGGGGTCGTGCGTCCTGCTTATAACATCCCATGACGTCGGCCGTTGGAGGAGGTCCTCGAGAGCGGCGTATCAACGTCATCGACGCAGGAGCCGAAGATTTTCCGAAGCAGCACAGCTGTGGTGATTACTGTCATAGATATGGAATACGTTGGAGGACCCAATCCCCTCGAAGCTTGACTTTCTCGGTGTATTGTGTCACCGGGCCGGATGATAGCTGAGAACCATCCACAGCAGTGACATTTTCCGATTTCTGCTCTGTCAGAGAGGAAGGCCTATTTGGAGAGAAAAATCTTGGTCAATGTAGTTACCCACAGCTCCACAATCAATATATGCCTCCAAGGCATGCATTTTTGATGGTTGCTTGTGATTCACCAAAAGCACTGGAATGACTAGATGTGAGGTCCGCACGGATTCCTTTTTGATGCTTGACAAGCGGACCCCTACACTTGCCGGGCATTGGGGTTTCCCGAGTTCTGTTCTTCTTCATCAGTTTTGTCTATTGCTCCAACCATTTTCTTGGATGGTTTTACCGGGCAGTCACGGAGGAAGTGACCTGCTTGTCCACAATATAAGTAAAGCTGTTGCTGTCTTCTTTTTTTCCTTTCTGCTTTGGTAAGGGGACTTCGTAATCCACCAATATGCATTTGCTCAGACTGTTCACGTGGTTTAGTCTGATTCTCATGAGGTAGTACGTAAACTGACCGTCCCTCTGATCTAGCTCGATCCATTTTCCGATTCTGCAACCTATGATCGAGTTGCACCGTCATGTCTATGTAGTCCGCACACCTCTCAAGGGGATTCACCACTTGCGCCAGCACATCCTTAAGTTCTCCATGTAAACCTTGGCAAAAGAGTCTAGTCCTCTTCTCCTCTGGCCAGTTAGTCTGGGATACGAGACGAATGAAGGTTGCTATATATAGGTTAATAGATCTTGACTCCCTTGTCTGAGTGACAACAACTCGTTATCCAGAGCTTGTCCTTGAGTATGACGGGCAAACAATTTCTCCATCTCATGTTGGAAATTCCCAAAGTTCCGGAGTAAAGGGTCATCTTGGTTTACCAAAGGTATAGACCAGTCCGCTGCACTACCTCCTAAATACGAGAGTACAAACGCCACTTTGGCTTGGTCATTAGGGAAGGCTCCTGGTCTGCACAAGAAATTAAGGCGACATTGGTTCATAAATATAGCAAACTTGTTTAGGTCGCCGATGAAGCATTCGAGAGGGGCTAAAGGCACTGCTCCAGGAAGAACCACCTGGACCGGTGTTGATTGCTGTGGTGTGGAAGAATGAGAAGAATGGGTTACTCCAGGCAGTGGAACCTGTCCTGCTTGTGCTTGTAGTATTTGTCTTGCCAATTCGTCAGTTCTTTCTCGGGTTACAATAAGATCCCTCCATAATGCATTTGTTTCCTGTTTTGAAGCATGTACTTCAGCCCGTAATTGCCCTAGTAAGAGGGCTAACTGATCTGTTTCTGAAGTTTCCATAACGCCCAGGCAAAGAGTTTTTGAGTCTTTGCATTCTGTTACGCTCACCTGCTCTCTGCGGAGGCGTTGGGGCACGGTTGCAGCCCTCCGTGAACTTGAACCACCCCTTCAGGCCTGCCCATCGGTAGAAAAGCTGTGAACGGTGGTACGTGGTGATACTGCTCATGCTTGGAGAAAAGAGTGTGTGAGTGCGCCAATCTGTGATTGTTGTACCTCTCAAACCCTTCTCCCCAAAGTACGGTTTCTGTGAGCATACGCCAACCCATAAAGCTCACCTGTGAATTATGGAAAGTAAGCTCTCCATCCTGCTACTTCTGGCAGGGGCGCGTTGAATGGGATCTAGTTCATTCACTGATCCCTGATGAGGCTTAGTCCAGTCCAGCTGCGACTATGCTTCTCCTTATGATTGGTAAGTGTCTCTTGAGGTCTTGTGATTCTGTTCGTTCTGTTTAATGTCTTCATATGTTGCTCCTTATGCCCGCAATAATGTCTCTCTTCTGTTTTCTTCCCTTAGATGGAAATGCGGCCTCAATGCAGCTGTGAGACTCGAGACGCGGCCGGATGGAAGATTGATGCTACCACAACGTTCGACAGCAGGTAAGTGATGATTTAAGGAAAAGTGCGAAGTATGGCGAAGCGTGACCTTAAACTGACTGTTTCATGAACCGTCGTCTACGTCCCTTCTGGACCTCCTGCTGCCTGACTCGCAGAGGATTGAATGCAGTGATCCTTCCAACATGGCCGCCCGGAACAGAACGCTCCTGGCCAGTCTATACGTTCCACGCTGCTCATCGTAGAAGAGAGACACGCCCCCGCGGCTCAGCGCATCTCAACGCTACCGCTACCTGTAGTCGGACGTGTTTAGCCGGCGTTCGATCGGGGCTCTCACTTCTATCCCTATTCCCAGTTCCTTGAATCCCATCCTGTTCCTTTTCCCTCTCCAAACTCCTGGAAACCCTTCCGTGCTCGGGTCATGGACATCTGTGTCACCGAGCGTACTTATTTACATCCTGGTATTACCCTGGACTTATGAAGACTCCTGGAAGCTGAACCGATATCCTCACACGGGACGCCGAGGACCAGCGTTCGGGTCTATACAAATCCGGGGCCATGAAGAAGAAAACCCAGAAGGTCGCAAGTACACAACAAAAACAGATGAGAAGGGGAGAGACTTGTGACAGATTGAGACGCCTTAAAAACGAAGCAGACACAGAGATGGAAGCCGCAGTTCAAGACCTCATGCGAGATATGCAGGAATTAACTACAGAGATACAGAACCTCAAGGCAGAGAACGCTGCACTAAAACAGCTAGTTCTATCACGTGATTCCGCAACCAAAGAAAGTGTGACATTGGGAGGAATAGTGGACAAGTATGATGGTTCTTCCAAGACCCTCCGTGCCTTCCTTGATTCATGTTTAGTTCACTTCACCTTCAAGCCCTACTATTTCTCCACTCCTAGAGCAAATGTGGGCTTTATGATCTCCCACCTAACTGGAAATGCATTGACTTGGGCAACCCCCCTGGTCAATTCAAGCGATGCCCTCTTGGATGACTATGATGGCTTTGTGAGAGCCCTTAAAGAAATGTTTGATAGCCCAGAACAGGTGTACAGTGCTCAAGAGAGACTACTCAAGTTTCAACAAGGGTCCCAGGATATGCTCACCTATGTTACTCATTTCAAACAACTTGTGAAAGAAGTAGATTGGTCTCCAGAAGCCAGCTTTACTCTCTTCCGAAGGGGATTAAACGAACAAATAAAAGATGAGCTAGCAATGGTTGCCCGCCCAAGCTCCTTCCAGGCTCTTATGGACCTCTCCTTGCAAACAGATTTCCGAATCCAAGAAAGAAGAGCAGAGAAAAGGAAATCTAAGGCGACTTTTCAAAAGACCACTATGGAACCTGCTCCTAGAGCAGAGCCTACTGTTCCTCCTACCCCGGACCCAGAACCTATGCAACTAGGAGCCTTCCGTGGTCCCATTACCCCTCAAGAAAGGATGCGATGGATCCATACTGGTCTGTGCATGCATTGCGCCTCCGATAAACATCTAGTGAGAGAATGTCCTATTCCACAGCGTTCGGGAAACGCCAGCTCCCGATCCTAGATGGAGCACAGTGTCCGGAGAGAGATGTTTGCTCCACATCAATTCCATCCTTTAACTTTCCTGGACAAAATAATATTGTGGTCCTTCAGGCCCTTCTATCACCTTCCAAGACAGAATCCTACCCCATCCTGGCTTTATTTGTCTGCGCAGCTATGGGCGTTTTTCTAGATCAAGATTGGGCCACTGCCCACAACATTCCACACGAAAGCCGAGCAACAATGCAACCAGTGGAGGCAATTGATGGGAGACCTCTTTCTTCAGGACCCATTACCCTTCAGACTAAAGAGATTCTACTCTCTATTAATCACCATCAAGAAAGGATCTGATTTGACCTCATTAAATCAGCCCATTATCTGATGGTTCTTGGAATGCCCTGGCTACAAAGGCATAATCCTTACATCAACTGGGCAGCAGGTTCCCTGTTCCTGGGATCTGAATATTGTATGGCTCACTACTTATCCCAGAATACCTTACCAAAGCCCTCTGAAGACTTCCCAGAGAGTCAACAAGGTCCAGTTACCATTTCTAACATCATCCAGATTCCCAAGGTCTACCAAGCCTTTTCTGATGTCTTTTCGACCGCTATAGTTCAAGATCTCCCTCCTCACAGGCCAGAGGATTGTGCCATCGATACAGAACCCTCAGCAGTGATTCCTTTCGGCATAATGTTTATATTATGAGAACCTGAAAAGAAGGCTCTCAGTGAATACCTGAATACTAACCTGGAAAATGGCACCATACGCCCATCCAAATCTCCAGCGGGTGCTTCATTGTTCTTCGTGCCCAAGAAAGACACCAAGGAACTCAGACCATGTTTGGACTACCGTGGGCTAAATCAGTGCACTCTCAAGGACCGTTACCCCTTGCCCTTCATCTCGGATATCCCAGAAGCAGTCAGAGGTGCAGTAATCTTTACAAAATTAAACCTAAGGGGTGCCTACCATCTAATTTGTTTAAAGGAAGGTGACAAATGGAAAACAGCCTTTAGAACCCCCTTCGGCCATTTTGAGTACCTGGTCATGCCCTTCGGTCTTGCTAATGCCCCAGCAGTCTTCCAACGTTTCATGGATCGAGTGTTCTCTGATATGTTGTTCATCTTCGTTATAGTATATCTAGACTATATACTGATATATTCAAAGGACCATTGAAAACATGGGGAACACGTGAAGGCAGCCTTGCAACGTCTACGAGAACATAAGCTCCGGGCCAAGCCTGAGAAGTGTCTTTTTCATGTTTCAACTGTTCACTATCTCGGTTTTGTCCTTAGCCCTAAAGGGATTGGTATGGATTCTTCAAAAGGTAGACTCCATTTTGCCCTGGCCTACTCCTACCACCGTGAAACAGATACAATCCTTCCTAGGACTTGCACATTTTTATCGTAAATTCATACCAACCTTTTCTGAGATTGTTCACCCTATAGTCTCCTTATTGAAGAAAGACACCCCTTTCTTGTGGACCGCAGCCCAAGACGCGGCCTTTCACCGCCTGAAGTCGAAGTTTACACAAGCCCCCATCCTAGCCCAACCTGACATAGAGCGGCCCTTTCTTGTTGAAACTGATGCTTCCAACTACGCCATTGGTGCCGTCCTGAAACAAGAATTGGACGACAACTTAGAGCACCCTATTGCCTATCTTTCTCGCACTCTAACACCCAGTGAAATCCATTACTCCGTTCTGGAAAAGGAATTGCTTGCTATTCGTCAAACCTATTCCTACTGATTGGCGCCATC